>NC_088919.1:75114595-75449595 GCF_963576675.1 Euphorbia lathyris | reverse complement strand
ACCATTGCATAAAATTAAACTATATACATATTATTACATATCATAATACTTAAAAAAAATTCACGAAGAATCCAATAAAAGATCTTAGGGGAACTGCATCTCAAAATTTCACAATCTTTCCTAGAGCTATCAAAAGCTAGCTAATAGCAAACAACCCTCAAACACGGAAGTGTGAAATTCTGCCCATAAATTCAAATTCAGAATAAACAAACTTAAATAGAAAATGATAAAGCCAAAGAATATAAAAGGGTATCAATCAATGTTATTATTATCCTCTAAGTACAACAACATGCATCTGTAAACCAATGCATATCTAATTTGGTACACAACAACTCCTTAACATAGAGTTCATTAAGAGATGATAATAAACTGAAGGATAAACTAGAGAGAGTTGGAGATAAAACATTGATATGAAGAGCATTATGGTTCATACTTGAAACAATAAGATCTTCATCAACAGCCATACAGTTTCACGAGGTTCCGATGTTGAACTGCAGATATCGTGGCAATCTCAGTTATAAATTGATCCTTCCCTTGAACTCGAGACTCGAAAAATATGCTAATCTAGGTAACAAATTACCTTGTATACAGGTCCATATCCTCCCTCTCCGAGTTGATTCGAGGGGCTAAAGTCTTTCGTGGCTGTTTTTAACTCAGAGTAACTAAAAGTTATTGGTCTAGAGCCTATTTCAACTGCTTTCCTGAGTATCTTTTTGACTTGTTCTTCCTCAGTGAAGATTTTCCCAAGTCTTTTGAGCTCATTAATGATGTTGGTGAACCTTGCGTTCATGTCTGAAATGCCCTCATCATTGTTCATTTCGAACAGCTCGTACAGTCTCATTTGCTGATTCACCTTGGATTCCTTTAATTTATTGGTTCCCTCGTAGGTGACTTCCAGCTTTTTTCAGATCTCTTGCGCCGACTCACAACCTGAGATTTTGTTATATTCTGCAGCATCGAGCGCACAGTGAAGCATATTGATAGCCGAAGCATGGTTTTGGAGCTTCTTTAGATCATCATCTGTCCATTTGGCCTCAGCTTTTACAACTGTTAGGCCAGCCACAACTTCGACAGGTACAAACGGGCCTTGAACTATAGATAGCCAGGCACTCATGTTTGTAGCCTGAATGAAATTCTTCATCCTATTCTTCCAGAAGGTATAGTTTGACCCGAAGAATAGGGAGGCCTAGTAATGGACAGCCCCTCAGGCAGTATCTGAGTTGTTTGGTTTCCAGGGAGAAACCGGGTGCTGTTTTCGCCCATGGTAGGGATCAGCTCAAGGTTGTTAGACCTTTAGCAGTGAGCTTTTAAGCTCTGATACCACTTGTTGGTCCCTTGTAAGGTTGCAAGTATAGTTCCAAGGGGGGGGGGGGGTTAGGAACTATTTAAGATTTTTCGCAATTAGGGCAGACTTCTTTTTCTAAGGAAAAAGGTTTTAACAGCGGCGCTGAGTAAACAGCAAGATACTGGCTTAGTCAACTGGTGACCAGGTCAGTTTCTTAGCTTGAGTCAGGAGATAGCACTTAGAGTCTATTCCTGAGCTCAGATGTTTAACGCGCACAACTCAACTTGACCTCTTTACTTGGTCAGTTTTTGTTTGTTTTAAGCAAGCAATATATATAAGGAGTTAAAGGTAAGAAATACTTTACTCAGCAGATTTATCCAGGTTCGGCTTCTTCTAAGCCTACGTCCTGTCCCCGGAACACGTTCCGAGATTTCGAATCCTCTACTGAGCTCTTTAAAGGTAGAGCCTCAAACCCTTTACAATCTTAGCAACTGAGTATAACAAGAGTACCTTCCTCTATACCTCTACTCAATCCTAATCTCTTGCTGAGTACTATAACCGAGTACTCAGCCTCTCCTTTCTATCTCTAGAAATGATAAGTGTTTTGTGGTGAGTGGATTGGTTTAGCTTGGAGAGCTGGACTGTTTTTGTTTCTAGGCTTTCCTGTTTCATTTTTCTTTTGAACGCTTTAAAGGGAAAAGTTTTCCGCTGTTTATTTGACAAGGAATTTTCTAATTGACCTTGTCCCCTTTGATAGGTTTAGGGAAACAGAGCCTCTTTCTTTTACTAACGAGCTTCCAGCTATGGATGTTTGTATGGGTGTTTGGTGGTGGATGGTTGGATGTTCATCTTAATATGCCAGGATTCATTTCTTTCTACTGCAAGGCAAACAAGGCAAAATCTAACTTACCTAAAATATGCAAAGCCCACTCTTCAACAATATTATTGGAACAATGTGCAAGATTTAGGCACAAGCCTCACTGGTTGTTTGTACTTAGTCAACAATTAACATGATCAGGGACTTCAAAAACTAATTAATCAACCTCAACTACTCATTATTGATCAACACACCATCAAAGAGAACAAAAAATGCATGGCAACTTAACTATTCAATGTTTGGTCAATTTAGCCCAAAATGAATATGAATGGGTGAGTGGTGGGTGAATCGCACAGGGTGATTATGGTGTATGTGCTTTGTTTTTGTGGGGTGGTGCTGATGTGAAGCGAGGACCAAGCAAAAATTAAAAGTGGAATAAAATAACAGAGCATGGAAAAATAGCAAAATAGAACAGCCAAACCGTTGCTAAGACGTTGTTCGATAACAGACGCCAACAACATCGTGCGATAACAACAACAACAGCAAGCCGAACAAAGGATAGAGAGAAAGAGAGTGAGACATTTACACTGTAGGGGACTGGGAGGACTCAGCCTCCTCTTCAGCATTAGGTTTTGCAGCAGATGGTGTAGGTCCTTCTTCGATTGGTTCATTGTTTTTGACGGGGCTCCTCTGTGATTCATTAAATACATGGGCCTTTGGTGCCGAATGGTTGTTCCCTTCTAGGATGGCTATTCTGGCTCGTAAGATCTCCACTTCTTGTTCATAAGAGTTGATTCACTGTTCCATCACACGCATGTTGAGAAAGATGGTCTCCATGCTCATCCGAGCGGCAATGCGGTAGATTTTATCATCATCACCGGTTGGTGGTTGCTCTGGGATGGAGCGTATTGGGGTGACATGAACAGGTTCTGGCATGGAATCTTCGGACCTTCGTCTTTTGGATGGACCAGGTATGTCTTTGTCCTTTTTCTTAAGTCGCTCCGCTTCTCTCCATAGGTACCAAACTCCTTTGATATCGCAACAGATTTCAATCCGCTTCATCACCTGCAAGTTCAATGGTTCCATAACTGGACCAAGGGTTAGTGGAGTGAATTTGGGATCGAAGAATCCCAAGTTCTGAGCGATGGTAGTGATGAATGGTCCACATAACAGGCCATCGCCATTCTTCTTCTGTTGTAGTGAGGCAATGTACTCAGCAAAATAATTATTTGTGGCTTTTGGATTTCTTTTGCTTTGTGTTTTTAACTCTTACTTTATTTTCTTATTTTAATTAATGGGCTAGTAATTATTTAATATATTATAAATATAAATCTGTTATTTTTAATTAATTAAATCTTTTTAATTTTGATTTTTTACTATGTTGAAAATTCATCAAAAATTCCTTTAAACCATTTCTCCTCATTTATTTCTGCTTTCACTATTATATATAGTATAGATTTTTTTTCAGATCAATTTATTAACTAATTTCTCATTTTTTCTATTATTATCTATTTTTAATTTTTTTTCTTAAATTCAAATGTCAATCTTATTTCTAATTTTATTGTTTTTTTAGAATTTTTCAAAATTTGAGTTTGAAACTTCAATTTCTAAAATTGAAGTTATTGAAATTTTAAATTTAAGTTTTCTAATTCTTTTTTCCAAATTTTGCTACTCTCTAATAATTGTTTTACCATTATTATTAGGCAAAAAGCATAATTAAACCCCTAAACTTTACCCGTTTTAAGGATCAAGCCTCTGATCATTTTTTTTCCACATTGAGCCCTTGATCATTCATTTTATTATGGATTTGACCCTTAATTAACTTTTCCGTCGAGTTTAGGAGATGAGAAGATCGATTTGGCGATTCTAATATTGAAAATCACAAAATGGGAGAGGAGAAAATCGAGTTTGGAAGAATATACTGGAAATTAATTTCTATAATTTCGTTTTAGTTTTGATTTTTTTTATCTCTCCTAGTCAATAAATTCTTATTTTTATTTGTCAATGTCAACAAGCCGAATCGCCCTAATGATGTATGCAGTCTAAACTCAACAAAAAAGTTAAATAAGGGCCTAATCCATAGTAGAATCAATGATCAATGACTCAATATGGAAAAATAAATGATGAGGGGGTTTAATCCTTAAAACAGATAAAGTTCAATGGCTTAATTAAGCTTTTTGCCTCATTACTATTATTATTATCATCTAATTTTATTATTTTTTTCCCATCAATTTATTAACTAATTTCTAATTTCTTCCATCATTATCTATTTTTTATTTTTTTTTCTTAAATCAAAATGTCAATCTTATTTTCTAATTTTATTATTTTTTATAGAAATTTTCCAAATTGAAACTTCCATTTCTAAAATTGAAGTTATTGAAATTTTGAATTTAATTTTTCTAAATTTCTTCCAAATTTTGCCACTTTCTAATAATTGTTTCCCATTATTATTATCTAATTTTATTAGTTTTCCCATCATTTTATTAACTAATTTCTCATTTTTTTTCCCATCATTATCTTTTTTTTTCTTAAATCAACTGTCAATCTTATTTTCTAATTTTATTGTTTTTTTTCTAAAAAATTTCAATACTTGAGCTTGAAACTTCAATTTCTAAAGTTGAAGTTATTGAAATTTTGAATTTAAGTTTGCAATTGTTTGGAATATTTATGATACTTTTGGTATATTTGTGCTAGTTCTTGATATTTAGTAAATATAGTGCTGTCAGTAGTTCATCCCAATATGTTATTAAATGTAGGAATGCAGGACGATTACAATTAATTTCAAAAACCCTAAAAGCATTTATCATTTTCCCTTCCACAACCTTTCACTTACCCACCTCTAACCATTATAAATATAACCTTTTCGCGTATATGTCAAGAAAAAATACAAGCTTAGTCAGTTCATATCAATTTATTTAGTTGCAGCATACTTATTCAAGTGAATGAAACAAATATGGCTACAACTTCACTCATGACTCGGTAGTAAGAAAAGTCAGTTGTTATTCAGCATTAGGGGAAGACCTCTACTAAAAGTCATTCATCCATCAATGTCTGAAATGCATGGGCTTCAAAAAGGCCCATTATATCCTTAAGGAAATACATGAGGGAGACGATGGAGCGCGTCAGGGTGGAGAAGCATTGGCCAGAAAGATCCAATTATAAGGGCTCTATTGTCCATTAATTGTGAAGGATGTGGTTGAGTATGTAAAGAAGGGCGAGGCTTGTCAAAGGTATTCCTCAGTGATAAGTCACCCGCTTTAGCCATGAAAATCATCAACCCAGCATGGCCCTTTGCAATATGGGGACTTCACATCATGGGCCCTTTCCCCAAAGCCAAGAAGTAGAAGAAGTACATGTTAGTTGTAGTGGACCACTTCACCAAATGGGTGGAAACCGAGCCAATGTTAGCCATAACAATGACAACTATTTTTTTTGGATAGCAAATACTCACAAGGTATGGAATCTTACATAGAATCATTAAGGATAATGGGAAACAATTTGATAACACAGCTTTCAAAACCTACTGCTAGTAGCTACACCTTAAACTTCGATTCACTTATATGGCCTACCCCTAGAGAAACATAATAACAGAAGTAACGAACCATACTATTGTCCAAGGCTTGAAAAAAGGCTAGAACTCATTGACCCCGACTAGGTGGACTAATTACCACGTGTCTGATAGGCCTACCAGACTTCTCCAAGGATGGCTACGGGAGAAACTCCATTCTTCCTCTCCTATGAAATCGAATCCTATATCCCAATAGACATTGGTGCCACAAGTCCCAAAAAAGTTCTTTACTTTGAGGCGGATAATGATGCCAACATGAGAAGAAAGTTAGACATGGTCAAAGAAAGGAGAGACCGAACGTCAATTAAAATTGAGGCCTAGAGGAAAATAATGAAGGAAACCTATGATAAGAAGGTAAGGCCCAAACAATTATAGGTTGGTGACCTGGTCTTCCCTAGCACCAAGGCATCCAGGCCGAAGTAGGAAAACAAAATATGGAAAGAAAAAGGGGAGGACCCTTCCAGGTGGCTAAGTGTGTCAACACGCATACCTACAGACTATACCAAATAAAAGTCAGCCAATGCCAATGAGTTAGAATGCCATCGCTTTATGAAGTATTACCAATAGACGAATAAAAAGTTTAAGCTAGAGTAAGGCCAAGAAAAGGATGATTATTTATCCTCCAAACTATCACGATGAAATCGATTGCTACCAGCAAGATTATTACATGGACTTCCATCTACTATCAGATTGAATCCTCAAAATGATTGAATTAGTTGCACTATTTCCATCTTCCTTTAGATCTTGAACATCTTCTAAGTATAGTAAAATCCTGGTCTAGTTGGTTTGCTCCCACCAACATCTCACTATGTTTCTATTGACTTTTTACTTCTCAACGCACACTACATTCTTCAGTCTAATATCTACTCGGAGAAGAGAAACTTCTGCCTTTTGTATCCCTGAGAATAGAGAAACTTCTCAGGGAAACAAAAGGCAGAAGTTTCTCTTCTCCGGGTAGATATTAAACTGAATAATGTAGTGTGAGTTGAGAAATAAAAAGTCAATAGAAACATAGTGAGATGTTGGTGGGGGCAAACCAACCAAACTAGGAATTTCATAGACTTAGAAGATGTCCAATCTTAAGATTCGATGAATACGTCATAATTCTTAAATCTGTATTTGACAACTATGTTTTGTTTAAGGTGTTCTTAAAAAATATTACAGTAATTTATTAGATAATTATTTTTCAATTTTACATTAGGTATCTGAAATTGATATTAATACAAGCATGCATATACTACGTACTTTTGATTAGGCTTTCATTGTTTTTTATGTAGCAAGGGTAAGTAATGTTTACATTATTGAGATTTGGTTAATAATATAAATATATATCTCCTTGTATTTTGAAAGAAAATAGTAAGTTAGGGTTGAGAGAAATTGATGAGATCGATAGGGGATGACTGAAAATAAGGTAAATTGTACAAGCAATGGTTTTCACTTAATTCTTTTGCTAACTTCTTACAACACAATATTAAAACTCATTAAAGATTCATATTTGATTAGGCTAAATTCACCTTCATCCTATCCCATGTGGATTTAGCTCATGATTGAGCTAAAACATGTAAGCCTCATAGAAATAGAATTCGGGAACTCATGCTCAAATATACTAGAATTGAAATCTTAGATATGGAAGAAGATAAAGATGAAAGAAAATAAGAACGTCAATATAATAGTACTTGAGCACACAAGGTGAATACAAACCAAAGTCTAGCTTTGCACGGTCTAAACTATGGATTAGTTTAACCTTTGCTACACTAAAAGAGGAGTATATTAAATGAGCTGGGATAGGATGGAACTTGTGTATTGAAATTGAAAAATCATGTGCACATGTTTTGATTTGTTAATTAATTATATTAATCTTGTTTTTTATTCTTTAAATTTGTTACTGGTTCTTTTTCCACCAATTTATCTCATTCCTTGATTAGAGTTACAATTTTCCTAAATAACAGTATGAAATTTGGGATAAGGTAGATTGGCCGACCACAAAGTGCACACGTTCACTAAATGAGCTGGGATAGGATGGAACTTGTGTATTGAAATTGAAAAATCATGTGCACATGTTTTGATTTGTTAATTAATTATATTAATCTTGTTTTTTATTCTTTAAATTTGTTACTGGTTCTTTTTCCACCAATTTATCTCATTCCTTGATTAGAGTTACAATTTTCCTAAATAACAGTATGAAATTTGGGATAAGGTAGATTGGCCGACCTATAGATCCTACTCAAAATACAGTTGAATCAATGATGCAGCGGAATAAACAGACTTTCGTTCTAAACGAATGTCCGCGCACGAACAAAGCTTAAAACCGTCAACTATCGTTGAATCGCGCACGACTAACGAAAATTGGAAGAAAGAGATTAAACTCTGAAATTTTTATTAATTGATAACTGCCTTACATAAGGTGGGGGTCGAGCCTTTATATAGGCTGACACATAAAACCTAATCCGAAACCTAAAAGGAAAACAACCAAAACAGGAAAAGTGCGATAAAACACAAAAAGGCCGATTTGAGGTCCTAAACGACCTCGGATGGATAAAAAACACGTCCGCCATTGGTTAGTGAACCAATGGGTTTGATTCAATGGGCCGAATCCAACAAAATTAGGGTCCGAAATCGCTAAATTCCAACAACCCGTTTTATCTTCAAAATCTCAGTTTCGGGTCCGCTTTCTCCAAATAGTTCAAGGCCCGCTCCACTTCATCAATCAACCTGAATCATACCATTCCAATTGTGAATCGTAAGATTATGTGATAATTTAGATTGACCTTATAGATTTGGCTCGAATTATAGCTCAATGGGTTCGAATCCTGAATCATAAAACTCTAATAATAGTGAAACAAAGTCGCGTGTTACTTGAATTGCACTTTTAGAGAAAGCCCTGAATATTAAGCTTTTGTTTTTTCATGAGGGGCTTAATGTTACCAAATATGAACGATTAGGTGCCTCGGGATGTCTAGAAACCAAATTACACTTGTAGCTATTACTTATTATTATTACTTTTTTAATATTCTTAAAGAAAGTATACTGATAGTAGCTACTGATACAGTTTCTTGGTTTTTAAGGAAGTAGCAGCCAAGACATATATTAAGTTATACTAGAGAAGAAGAGAGCAGATAAAAAAAGGAAAAAGAACAACTTGATGCTCAAAATGATTGGGTTCCAAAGATACTGATGAAGCAAGTCTTGGCCAAACCATATACTGTGTATTATGAAAGGAGACTAGCAGGCAAGGTTCTACCACATAAGAAGTAAGAAGATGAAGAATGAAAATCAACAGCTTTATGCTCTAAAGAATTAGGTTCCAAATACACCGGTGAAGCTTGTCCTGGCCAAACAACATATTATGTATTATGAAAGGACACCGCCGGGACAGACTTTCACTTGTGTCTCTGAAACCCAATTTTTCTGAGAACCAAGTTTTTCCTACTCCTTTTTCATCTGCTTACTTCTTCTCTAGTTGTACTTAAAACTTTGTCCGGGTGCTGAGTTTCATGTCAATCTCCGTTTATAATACACAATGTGCAGTTACCAAGGACATATTTTATCAGTGTCTCTCGAACCCAATTCTTTTAAGCAACAACAAGTTGTTCATTTTCCTTCTTCATCTGCTTACTTCTTCTCTAGTAGAACTGAATATCTGTATGGATAGTACTTCCCTGGAAACCATATCAGAAATGACCAGCTATCAATAGTGGCGGACTCAGGATTTCCGAATAGGGATCCCTAATTTTAGCCCAACATGTGGCCGGCCGGAAATTGAAGGAGGAGAGGAGGGAGAGAAGTAAAATTGAAAGAAATGAGGGGGAGGTATACAGCTCTCAAAATAAAAGAGAGCTAGGAAGGAAAAGGGATTGGGATCGATCTCTGATCTCCGATCTCAATCACTTATAATTTTTTAAATTTGCCTAGGCTTACACGACCTGGTTTTGGTCTAGGCAAATTAAAAAAAATAAAAGAGATCCTGATCTCTTTTATTTTTCTAAATTTGCCCAGACCAAAACAACATGAGAGTGACAAATCAAAGAAGGAATAGATGGGTTTGAGAATTCCTTGGTCACCGAAAAATACCGCTGAAGAGGTAATGGAAGTGAATGTAGAAATGGTGTTTGAGAAAGTTGGTTGACTGTAATGTATGAAAGGAGTGAGAAAGTTCGGTCGCGATAGACACAAACAATAGCATGAAAAAATGGTTGCCTAAAAAAAAGCTAAGTAGAAGTAAGTTGCAAATAAGTAATTAGTTGCACGTAGAAAGTATGTTGCACGCGTTTTAGAAAAATAATAACAATTCAAGGCACGTGCAACACACATTATACATGCGTCTTATGTCTTTGCAACCAGTATTTAATTGATCATATTTTAAGCAAGTTGAGAAGGCTATCGGAAAATTTTAAACAACTTTATCGAAACACTTTGAAAATTTAAAAGGTCAATTAAGTTTTTTAAACTAGTTTAGAGTGTAAATCATATATTGAGAAAAAAATATCCTAATAAAGTAAGTAATTTTCTAATTGCTAAGTTTTCAAATTAGCTAATTATATTTCTAAAATATCGTTACCACTAACTTTGTAATTTGAATTATTTACCTAGTGAATTAAGATATAATTACTCTTTTTCAAAAAACATATAATATTAAAACATATAATTATTCATTTATTGTACCTGTTCATTGTAACTCATATGACATTAAATGTGATAACCAATCTTTGACCGATTTACAAACAAATAAACTTTGAACCTCCTATATATATCATTACACTGTATTGTCTCTTTTATAAATCTACTAGGTTATTTTGTTCTTGCAGATTCACACAAAATTAATAAACAAACCAACACTACAGAGACGACGCTAAAATTTAAGGTTTAACGACGCTTTTCGGTGTCCCTAAATGCTTACCCACGCTTTTGAAAGCGTCGTCACAAGCGTCATTAAATCGCGTGTCGTTAATTTTAGCGACGCATAAACCATTGTGTAGGTAAATTTAATCCGACGACATAATGCATACAAACGTCGTCATGTTTCCAATGCTTAAATTTTTAGTGTCGTAATTTTTTATATATTATTTATTTTTAATTTCAATAATTGCCAATACATTTTAATACAGCGTCGCAAAGTGAACGACACATAATATTTGTTATGTCGTTATTTCACTTTAGAAAATATTGATAGTGTCTTGAATACCACAACACTTTAATTTAATAGCGTCTCCAAATTGATGACGTTTAGTTAAAAAAACGTACAACATTTTACAGCTAAAAATCGTCTGTAAATTGCAACGCTTTGCATATTACTAGGTCTTACGTATGACGACATTTTCATAAATAACGTCTTGAAACAACCACAAGCTCACAACGCAAATGACTCGTTTCTGACAATTTTCTACGAAATTTTCTGACAGTGGTAAATTATTTATATATAATAATAAAAAAGAATTGAATGAAGCTCTATAATAAGTATAAACCAAAACTGGAATATTATTAATAATTACAAATCCAAAAGTATATCAATAATTACAAAGATAACTTAATTAATATCTATTATGTAGCTCATTACAGAATACAAGAATACAAAATAACATGTGACTATCACCTTCTTTGCTTAACTGAATTGCAAGAGTCATTGCTTCCCTTCCTTATATAGCTATTTCACTAGTATCTAACCATGACTTCTCAAATGTTTACTCTATATAAGGGCAGCTGATGATCCAAATAAAGGTAGTACTTACAACCCTCTGCAGCCTCGTGCCATCTGATTACCGACCGACGATGCAAAAGTAATTAACTGGAGATTAGACCAGTAATTCATAAAGATGCATATTGGAGAAGAAAGGAAATAGCCAAATTGTGAAGATAAAACAGAGGAGATTAGAGCCAAATTGAAAACAACAGAGCTTTAAAATTGAAAATTGCTTAACTGAGTTAGAACCAAACACCTCAATGATTTGAAGAAAACCGAGTTGAGATTACACCCAGATTAAATCAGATTATGGGAACGGATGGATACCGCTTGAATATCAGAGAGAGATTACTCAATTCAATCATCATTGATGAATTATCTTCCAACCAAATGACAAACTAAGCAATATTTTACGAATTTCACTAATCAAATACCTTTCAGAACAGTGCAACCGCAATCACAGCAGGAGCAACCATACAATTTTCCTCTTGAAGTCAACATCTGTATCATAATTATATAGGATTTCATTAACCAGAAATAAGAACTTGACAGTGCATAATTTTCAAACATAGATATACCTAAAAGCAGAGGAGTCAAATCCCTGCATCCTCCAAATCAGCTTTCCATTTCTTGACAAATGCATCTCTCTTAGCTTGCTCCTTTGCTCTATCAAATCCTTTCCTCTATCAAATCCTTTCCCAAAAACGCAGGATTATCTGTATAAATTATCATAAATTACAAATTGGTAATTATACTATATCAATTGAATTGTTTGTATAAATTATACTATCGTGTAAGAAATTGTGGCTACTACTATAAAGTATCAGAACTTACCACCCCATCAAAAGCCTACATCCCCTATTGCAGAGATGCCATTGCTTTTAAGTGCCCCAGTCACAAGTTTGCAATCTTCACAGCCTTTAGTTTGAAACCAAATGAATTCATTATATATATATATATATATATATATATATATATAAGCACATTAATTTTATATATTACTGTGTCATGAACTCACTCACAGTGTCATGATTTTGCAACCAGATATCTACATCAAATTCAGGATTGCTCAGATTAACAGGATCATTGTACATGAAATCGGGAACAACAACTAAGTATCCAGCTGCTGCAACTCTGTCTGCTAGCTTCCTTTGCATAAAAAAACACATGCAATTGGGGCAAATTACACTTAAACTCGTACTATTTCAATTTGATACATTGAGCTTGAGAATTTAATCTATGTAACACGGACATAAAAACGGAAACCGATATCCGAAAATATTATTTTTATAAAAAAAGTACAGCTAAAAAACGAAAATGAAAATAGAAAAGAAACCGAAACGGACACGAAACATGGAAGTTCTGTTCAAGAGAAGTTTCTGTGCAACATAACTAGACTCGTTTAAGTTCATGAACAAACAAGCTCGAGTAGAATATCCATGACTAAATGTGCATATAAACATACCTTAACTGTGGTGATCTGCAAAAATATTTAAAATGAGATTAAGAAGTAGTAGTTGTAAATTAGAAAATAAAGAAGGTTAGACTGATTTATTACCAAAGACATCAGAAGTTAAGATAATGGCAAGCTTGGAATTAGAAGAGCCAGAGATGTAAGTGTTAAGGCCAGCAAGTTGTTCAACTTGACCTTTTCCGTAGTTTGGATTCAGAATAGGAAAATCACATTTGTAAACGTTTTATTGATAACTATATGTTATTGTTCAAGGCATAGAACTGGATATCATATAATCAGACATAGAGGCAGGCAACCAAGAGAAGTAATCCTCTAGAAGGATTAAGAGTAATTAAAAGCAGAATAAATGGATAATCAAATCAACTGCAAAATTAAAAACAGAGTCAATGCATAATGAAGTTAAACTCCAAACGTTCATCATTCTTATAAAAGCCCCAAACATTTTCTTATAAAAGCACAAACATTCATCATTCTTATAAAAGCACCAAACATTTTCTAGTGTTGTTAAACTCCATACCGCCGGCCTGTTTTGATAGTAATGTCGATAAAATTTCTGCATTTCTTGAAATATAAAAAGGAGGTACAGATGAAAAGAGTACCTGCCGTAGCGACCTAGAGTGATTGTGACCTCGATCTGTAATTGGGATTTAAATTCACCGTTGTTAAACTCCATATAGCAGGCCTGCTTTGGACATAGAACAGAGAGAGAGGAAAGAAAGGAGACACAGGGCTAGACCTAGAACGAGTGCGAAGAGAGGGGAAAGAAAGGAAAGCAAGATATTAACCATGAGCTGACGACAAATAACAATATCATCCATGAGCTGAAGACAAACCATTTAAACAGAAAATAGGAAAGCAAGATATTCAAGGTATTGTTATTCAAAACAAACTATTAACCTCCAAATAATGTCCAAAAACACATAATGCATTTCAAACCCAATTAAATAACCATTATAACTATGCATTTCCAATCTAACACAAATATCTTAAACTCACACCCATTATAGTTTAAGATACACCTTTAGAAAAGTGGTATGTTGCATAAAAGAAGATACTACCTTAATTCATAGTCATAGAAACAAAATTGTTATATCTTTATGCATTAATTACGTACACCAGAACAAGTGTTATGTTGCATACAAACTCTTTTATGGATCTAATTGCTACAATACAAACATATTCATCTATTCTTGTTTTCATTACATAACCATGTGTAGTGTGATGAAATATTAATTAATTATGCAGAGAAGTGGATGCATTTTTGGTGAATTGTTATATGTAGCATAAGAGTTCAATGAAATACACAAAGGAAGAAAGATTATCTCATATTCTTCTTCAATTGCAACCACTACTTAATTAATAAATGCATTCAGGTTGTGATATTTGATATACAACTTACCCATTTATATATGCTTCATGAGGTGAATTTGAAATGTGGAATTTAATCTATAGCTGGCTTCCTTCTTCCTGCCACTGTTCAAATATCAGCAAAGAGCAAACGGTATAGCAGTGAACAACTTTTTGCACATATCATCTTCATTGATCATAATCCAATAGATTAAGCAGGTTACCTCTTTCTCAAAAAAAACCAGACATATCTCGACATGAAGACATCCCAATCGATTGAAACTCATTGATAAGAGGAGGTGATCCTGAAACCCTTTCCGCATCGAATCAAATGACTATACCATGGAAACAGAAAAATCCTTTAAGTAATTGTTGTAAAGCACTGATAAAGGAGTGATCAAAGTAAAAGTTTTCTTAGCTTAGCCTTCCATTGTTATTCTGGTAACTGGGTTTGGGTCAAGGATTTTGCTGATAATGTATACCAAGATGACTTAAAAGCATTTAAAAAATTAGAAACAAACCCGTGTATTAAGGATCAAAAGCATAGAAGTTCAAATTAAGCATAAACTCTGATTCTGTATCTCTGATTCTTACTTCTTGGCCTTTGTCGTTTTATCTACATAGTTGTAAAATGCACAAGAATAAATCATAATTACAGATTAGGAGGTTTTTGAAGAGCATGGTAGAAGAGAAGTCGACAGGAGGAGGAAGAAGAGGGGTGGGGGAGAGAATGATACGAAATAGGGATCTAAACCAGGAAATTACAAGGAAATTCAAAATTATGAAATAATGCCTAGATAGGTTATTATTCAATGGTGAAAAACAAATTGATAATTTAGAAATCCCTAATTTAGAAATGCCCAATTTAGAAATACCTAATTCACACAATTAATTAAATTAACTCACCTCAAATTGAAAGAAAGAACTCATGGTTGGGTATCAGGGAGAACTGTTGGTGGTGTCGTCTCTTCGTATCACGATTCACAACATATAGTTCATATGTGACCAGAGAGAAGAATAAAAGGCAGAAACAAAATATATTTACAGGAAGAAAAATGTAGGAGGTGAGAAGGAGCAATAATATCGCTAATGGTGGAATAGATGCCGGTGATGGTGGAGAGAGACCTGTTGAGGGGGAGAGACAGGAGAGGAATAGGAGGAAAAAGTTAACTAAGTAAAATTTTGTGTAAGAGGGAATCACGATTCATTTGCGGCCTTTGCATTTGGCAAAGTAATATCAGTTTTTTTTTTCCAATTTATACTTTATATTCAGTAAAGTAAACATAAATTTAACCGTTTTTTTATAAGAAATTTAACCGGTCTTTTCCTTTTAAAAAATAGGGACGCTTTTTTTTTTTATAAATCTGTAGATAAATTTGTAAAAATGCTATCACAAAAATTAAAAGTATTACTAAATGATTGTAAAAGGCGACCCAAATTAAAAAACGTAGTTAAATTTTAAATATAAGATTTAAAAATAAAAATATATTTAAATAAAAAATACAGAGACACTTTTTCACGACGTAAATTCTAAACCGCCTTTAAAATACTGATGCTTTTTTTAAAAGCGTTACGTTTTTTAAAATGCCAACATATAATAAAAAGTGTCGTTAAGTAATAATAAAATTCGACACAAATATAAAAGCGTGGTTAAATTTTAAAATATGGAGACACATATCAAAATGTGTCGTTAAATAAGTGTCGTAATAGACCCTTTTTTTTGTAGTGCAAATTCATAGGTTTGATTGTGAGAAAGCTTTTAGGAAGGAAAGAGTATTTAATACATTAGGATTGGATTTCTTCTATTTTTTTTTTTTTGTTTCTGATTTACCCATGATATCTCAATTTTAATAGATTTTTTTTTTAATTCTTACGTTCTTAAATCGAGGATCAGTATAATTGTTTTTTCAATTAGGGTTTTCAATTCTTCGATCTGCCAATGGATTGGTAGAATTTGAGAATTTTATCTTTCCGATGATAAAACATATAATAATTTTCAATCCAATTATACGAAACTCACCATAGATGATCTCTTAAGGCCGAAGATTTAAGAATCCTCTATTTGTGGGCTTGACTTTCAGATTCCACATATGAGAAATATGGGCGATGATCATCATGGATTGGTTTTGAAAAAATCCAACAGTGTTAAAATGTTTTACTTAGGGTTTATGCACATAGTCATGTTTATTCTAAACCACAGAGAGTAGTTTTTATTTACAATTAATTTGTGAGTGCACAAAATCAATAGATATCAAGGTTATTTTCTTGTTGCAGATTCATAGGTTTGATTTGAGAGAAAAATTTAGGAAAGGAAAGAGTACTTAATACATTAGGATTAGACTCTCTTTTTGTTGGGCTTATGGAGACTAAAATATATAGGCCCAACTGAAGCGATGGGCCCAACTGCAGCGATCCAACTCAGTATGAATGTAACCTCTTTCCCTGTAATCTGTATCTCGTTCATCGTAATTTCAATTATTCCTAACATTTTTTTCTAATTTGCTGATGATGTCCAAATTCAATTTTGTATGTATAAGAGCGAGGGTAATTACGATGGGAGATGGAAAAACCCCTGTGGAGAAATTCGATGGTTTGGATTTCGATTTCTGGAAGATGCAGATCGAGGATTACTTGTACGGTAAAGATCTGTACCAGCCTCTGGGTGAGCAGCCGGAGGATATGTACGATGAAGAGTGGAAGCTGTTGGACAGAAAAGCAATGAGCACGATTCGCCTGTCGCTGTCCAGAAACGTGGCGCATCACACGGTGAAGGCAAAGACCACGAAGGAGATGTTGGAGATTTTGAGTTCGTTATACGAGAAGCCCTCCGCGGCCAATAAAGTTCATCTGATGCGACGACTGTTTAATCTACAGATGACGGAGAATATAGCAGTGGCGACGCATCTGAATGATTTTAATATGACGATCACTCAATTAAGTTCTGTGGATATTGATTTCGACGAAGAGGTATTAGCCCTAATTCTATTATCTTCTTTACCAGAAAGTTGGAGTGGCACGGTTACTGCCCTAAGTGCTTCAGCAGGGAAAGAAAAACTTAGGTTTGATGATGTCAGAGACTTGATTATAAGCGAGGAGATTCGCAAGAAAGAGTTAGGTTCCACATCTGGATCAGCCTTGAATGCAGAGAATCGGGGCAGGTCAGATCGCAGATCAAAGCAGAATCGTGGCAGGTCTAAGTCCAAAGGGAGAGGGAAACCTGTGAAGGACAAGAGCCATATCAAGTGCTGGAATTGTAATGAGAATGGTCATTACAAGAGTGAATGCAAGGCACCGCAGAAGGAGAAGTCAGTGAATTCAGGCATCGAGGATTTTGGTGATGCGTTGATTTTGAGTAATTCAACTGCAGACACAGCAGCAGAAGCCCTGGTATTGAGTGTAAGAAGTCCTCTGGAGTCTTGGGTATTAGACTCAGGAGCTTCGTTTCATTCATGTAGTAGTGCAGATTTGATGGAAAACTATACCCCAGGGAAATTCGGAAAGGTTTATCTTGCTGATGATGAGCCTTTGGAGATTGTAGGGAAGGGAGATGTTTCGATCAAATCTCCGAATGGATCTGTGATAAAGCTGTCTGGGGTATAAATGTAACCTCTTTCTTTGTAATCTGTATCTCATTCATTATAGTAAATATCCTGGTTTGGTAGTGCCCCCAGACGTAGTCATTCATACTGAGTGGCGAACTAGGTAAACAATTCTTATGTGTTTGCTTATTTTTCGTTCATTGTAATTTCAATTATTCCTAACACTTTTTTCTAATTTGGTGATGATGTCCAAATTCAATTTTGTATGTATGGTTGTTTATTCAATCGTGTTCGCTAGATAAGTATGTCAATTTGTAGGCTCAGTTGTGGAGTCTGATACCACCAGGTTTGGTCGGGCTTGTCTTTTCCTAGTAGGGATTGTGATGTGCTATTCAGATTTTGTCTAGGGGAGTCATCAAGATAGTTTTGGATTTAGATGAGAGATTGATGGAAATGAAAAGTTCAAATTTGATATCTATATTAATGTTGGGTTTTCCATTGTTTACATCAAGTTAATATATGGTCCTAGTATATTATATACTTATATGGGTTAATAAAATAAAAGGATAAATCCTATTGGTCGATTTATTAAAAGGTACGTTGAATCCTATTGGTTCATTAATTAAAAAGTGTCTTATGGATGAAGAGATACCTTAATAGAAGTTATATTTAAAGAACAAAAATCAGAATTGGTTCTCTCTCTAATCTATCTAAAAGTCATTTTCTCTCCATCTAGAAAATCTGTAAATTCTAAAGGGTTAAGCGAGAGAAACACAATTGTCAGTGATTCCCGAAAAACTCTATTGTTATCATCATGGATCAAGATACTTCTCTTGATTGTCATACTTGTTTGTAAAAATCATCTTATTCCAATATCTATGTAATTAGTGCTTATCTAATATTATAATAAAATCTAAGATATTTTATCATGTGATATCAGAGCCATTATAATATTTATCTAATATTAGATGGGTTATTTATTGAACTCTTTAACAGTTTATTATATATATTATGGGTTCTTATTCTGTCAACAGCCATCATAATATTTATTGGAAAAAGGATTATGAAGTGTAAACTTCGGGTTCTTTTATTGGTCAAAATTTTTCTTGTATCTTTAGTAATTACCAAAGTGAAAGTCTAATACATATTTAATTGTATAATATTATTTTAATTGATATTTATATATTAAGCTCAATTTTCTAGTCATCAAAGTGGCCAAATTAAAAAGGTTTCATAAATATCAGGTTAAAATAATTTCAATTACTCATATGTAGATGCTTACAACTGAGATGATCGATGTATCAAAATGTTATAAAATATTATGGATCGCTTAAAGGTTGATTAGTTATTTTATAATTTATGCACATTACATGGTTAATTAATATACATTTGATTAGACATGTTCAGTATATCCAAAGAGGTAAATGCTATGGTTACTTTATTTTTAACAAAATAACTCTTACATTGTGGACAAAGTACCATTACTTGGTGTGTTTTCACCATTGGATGAATTCTACACTCTGTTAAACACAAAGTAACCATAGCTTGCACCAAACTATCCAAAGATAATATGTCTAGTTGGAGTGTGCTAATTACAAATTATGTATTGTAATTAAATTAAGCATCAATTATAGTTTGGTTCATTGTTGTATATTATTGTTTTCAATGTGCATTTAATGATGCTATAGAATTATGAATCTATATTATTTAAATTAAATTTATTACTCAAAGCATTTTTAATGGATAAGTATATTTATATATTCTTTTTAGCATCTGTTCCTGTTTTTCTTGATTCGCAATCTACATCTGTAATTAAGTTCAATGGACTTCACTACAAGAAAAATGAGATTTAATGATAGGAAAAGCCACCACTAAAAGTGTGATTCCACTCATTAAAAGTTTTTAGTGAGAGGAAATTTTACCTTGAGAAAACCCTTCTTACTAAAAGTATTAATGAGTAAATAGTTCCGCGCATTATTAACTTATAATGAGTGGATCTTTACCATTATTAAAAACCATGTATAATGATTAAGAATACACTCATTAAAAGTATTTCTAATATTAGAAAATATGCTCATTGAAAGTATTTCTAATATTCCTCTTATTCTCCAATCTAACATGTGGTTTTTAAATTGAAAAATTGTTTCAAATTGATATAGTTGCGTACCATTTATCGGTACTAAAAGACTTGTTCACAAGAGGCATAAATATATTGTCTCTATTCTCAAGGATAAGAGAGGCAGAAGTTTCTCTTTACCGGCTAGATATTAGACTGAAGAATGTATTAGTCAGTTGAGTAGTAAAAAGTCAATAAAAACATAGTGAGATGTTGGTGGGAGAAAACCAACCAGACCAGGAATTTGATAGATTTAGAAGATGTCCAAGATCTAAAGGAAGATAAAATCAAGATCTAAAACACCAAGGTGAAATTGGATTTGTTCACACCACGTCTTTCACTATTGTCTCATGCCAAATTGCCTAATCAATTTTGGACCTATGCATTTGATTGTGCTATATATGTCATAAACCGATTACCATCTAAACTTCTTGATTACAAAACTCCATATGAAAAATTGTTTGGATGCGTACCGGATTATAACCTCTTTCGCCCTTTTGGTTGTTTGTGCTATCCTTGGCTTAAACCTTACAATTCAAATAAATTGCTTCCTCGTTCTCGTAAATGCATCTTTCTTGGCTATAGCAAGGTTCATAAAGGTTATAAATGCTATGATTTACTTAACAACAAACTTGTTATCTCACGCCATGTTATTTTCAATGAACAGGAGTTTCCCTATCAAATGTTAGAACGTGAGTGGCATCTTGAATCCGACTCCAATCATTCGAATGTGCCGGTTTCAGTCACTTTTCCAGCTGCTACACAACCATTCGTAGCTATACCGCCTACTGCTCCAACACACCCACCAAATTACTCACCCAACACTAATACCTCACCTATTAGGGACATAATTCCCTTTCACCCTACTCCAGTACCTCCTCCTACACAAATTCTTCCTAATACAACTCAGCCCCCTGCCCAGACCACTAAAAAGGTCCAGCCTACTCGAAAGGTCCAACCTACTCGAAATCACCCCATGGTAACCCGTAAGCAAACGGGATCATTAAAACCTAAAGCCCTGCAAAGTATAACTACTGTCCCTACTCCCTCTTGCTACACTCAAGCTATGAACAGTCCCGAATGGCGTGATGCTATGCGTGAAGAGTCCAACGCTCTTATTACTAATGGCACTTGGGAATTAGTGCCCGAACATGAAGCTGCTAATACTATTGGAAGTCTTTGGGTCTATCGTGTCAAACTTAATCCCGATGGCACTATTAGTCGATACAAGGCGCGCCTTGTTGCAAAGGGTTATCATCAACGACCCGGGTTTGATTACGATCAAACATTCAGCCCGGTTATCAAACCCACAACCATTCGGTTAATTCTCTCCATTGCGGTAATATACTCTTCGTCCATTAAACAACTTGATGTTAGTAATGCCTTTTTGCATGGTACTTTGGATGAAGTTGTTTATATGCAGCAACCACCTGGCTTTGTGCATCCGGATTATCCGAATCATGTCTGTAAATTGAAGAAAAGTCTTTACGGCCTCAAACAAGCACCACGTATATGGCATCAGTGCTTAACACAAGCCCTTTCCTCTCTTGGTTTTCAAAGCTCAAAGGCTGACTCTTCACTTTAGTTCTTACGATTAAACGGTATTCAGCTCTATTGTTTAATTTATGTGGATAACATCTTAGTTACCGGTAATTGCACAACTTCTATTGACAAATTGGTGAAAGAGTTACAAAGGCGTTTCGCCATACGTGACCTCGGCAGATTATCTTACTTTCTTGGAATGGAAGCTTCTTGGAAAAATAATAATCTTCATTTATGTCAACAGAAGTACATTACTGATATTCTTCAAAAGTCAAAAATGGATGAATCTAAGGGTATTTCTACTCCTAGTTGCACTAGCACAAAACTTAGTAGAGATGTGGGAGAACCATTCTATGATCCTGGGTTATATCGTCGAATCGTCGGCGGCTTGCAATATGCGACAATAACACGCCCGGACATTTGTTATGCGGTAAATAAAGTAAGTCAGTTTCTTCATAGTCCAACTCTTGATCATTGGAAGGCTGTCAAACGCATCCTTCGCTATCTCAAATTTACACCTTCTCTTGGCATTCAATTCTCCAAAGGCTCTGCTCTTGACATTACGGCCTTCTCTGACGCCGACTGGGGTGGTGACGTTGATGACAGAAAGTCGACCTCTGGATTTGCAGTTTTCGTTGGCACAAATCTTGTCTCTTGGCGCTCGCGAAAACAACACACAGTTTCACGGTCTTCTACTGAAGCGGAGTACCGAGCCCTTGCTTCACTAGCTTCGGAAGTCTTATGGTTAAAAATGCTAATGGCTGAAATTGGCTACACACCAATGAATGCTCCACGACTTTGGTGCGACAATCTCGATGCTACTTACTTGACTGCCAATCCGATTTTCCATGACAGATCCAAGCATTTGGAAATTGATTTCCATTTCGTTCGAGATAAAGTTGCACGGAAAGAGCTTCGGGTTTCATATATTTCCACTCTCGACCAAACTGCAGATATCCTCACCAAACCGCTCTCTAAGTCTCGATTTCAATTACTCCGGTCCAAATTATCGGTTTCTCCACCGTTAATTTGAGGGGCAGTGTTAAGGTTATTATAGTCTTACGGTTCCAAATTGAGATGCCCTAGACTTGGTCCATCTAATTTGAATTCTCCTTATCTCAGTATTATTATCTGTTGTAACAACTCCTATTTTGTAGCTACCTCATCTGTACAATCTCTTTAAATACTGCTTGTAAATCCCAATTCAATCATAGAGAAATACAACTCTTTCACTCTGAACCAATACATCCTCAAATTGTACTAAAACGACTTAATCTTTAAAATTGTGAAAATTTAAACACTTAATCTAAAATAGATAAATTAACATAGGATCAATCCTTAAAAACCCTAAAATTTATAAGGGCATAATTACGTGATATATCCTGGGGCAAAATAAGAAACTTTATATTTGATATTTTGGAGGCAAATTAGGTTTGGTTTGTTTATATAGTAGAATACTGAAATACTTAATTTCAATCATTCTTCGAAATTACAAGGTTTGATTCATGCAAAATTCCATTTGTTTTTAGAAACGCTGCCAATTTTTGATATTCGCCTCCAAAATTAGAATACAGACATTTTACCTTAGCATTAAATTGTATTAAAACGACTTAATCTTCAAAGTTGTGAAAAGTTAAACACTTAATCTATCAACAACAACAACAACAAAGCCTTAGTCCCGAAATGATTCGGGGTCGACTAACATGAACCATCATATAAAACCGTGAAAATCAAGTCGTGTCAGCGACACAGATTCGCTCCCTCCACTCCGTCCTATCCACTACCATATTTTCCTCAATTCCCAATAAACTCATATCACTATCGATCACCCTCCTCCAAGTTTGCTTAGGTCTTCCCCTTCCCCTCACCACTACATCCCTTTGCCACTCTTCGGTTCTCCTAACCGGCGCATCAAGCGCTCTACGTCTCACATGGCCAAACCACCTTAGTCGGTTTTCTCTCATTATAAAAGATAAATTATCTTGGGGCAAAATTTAAGAAACTTTATATGTGATATTTTGGAGGCAAATGAGGTTTGGTTTGTTTATATAATAGAATACTGAAATACCTAATTTCAATCACTTTCTCTTGAGGCTTAGTTGTTGCTATTTCTGTTATGCAATTTGATTCCAGTTATGGTATCAATCTGGAGGGTAAATTAGACAACATATTTTAATAATGTGGCTACTGAACGTCAATTCTTAATGGTATTGCAGTGAACTTTACAATTTTTAACATGGGTAGCCACTCAATTTTAACTAACTCCTCAAATTGGTTGTTAACGACATCAAAATGAAAATATTAAAGAATTAAAGTTGTTCATACCGACATTTACCATGAAACCACATTTTTTATTTTTCAAAATCACATTTTTTGAGCTTTCTCTTTCTAAAAATTCACTATCTCTCTTAACAAAACAACGACTTAATGATCTCAAAATAAAAATTTTCAAGAATTAATGTTCCTTGGAATATCATCAACTCTTTGATTTTTTTTTATTTTGAGGCAGTCAATGGTTTTTTGAGGCGTTGCGTTAAGAAGTGTAAAGTTAAGTGGCCAAATTATTAAGAATCGAAATTTGGTGGCCAATGATATGAAATGAAATGAATATAGAAATGAAAATAATTGAATAAATATAACAAGCAACAACAAATGCTACATGAAAATGTCAATCATACTCTAAAAATTAAAATATTTATCAATTTATTAATTTGCTATAATCACTTATCATCGATTTAGGATTTAGTTGCAAACAACTTGACACTTACAAAATCGAGAATATAAATAATAGTTTCTAATATCTTTTTTGGACACAGTTTGGCAAACGCAATCCTTTGGCTTACTGCTTGCTCAGTATTTTTTTAGTAAAGTCCTTTACACATGCCTGAGGTTCATCTTCACATTTTCCGGGAAATGATTCTTGCTTCATGCACCATTTCTCGTTCATTTCTACGCGAATCAACATGCACGTGTTAATTATACATATATATTGTTATACGGATTTAGCAAAAAATAAATAAACGAGAAACAAAAACACAGATTTACGTGGTTCACCAACGTTATAAAGCTATTCTCCTTCTACCTGTGGACTAGCCAACATAAGGTTTGTGAACCAAGTAAATCTGTGTTTTGCTTTCTGGTTTATTTTTCTTTCACTAAATCTGCACAACATATATATATTGAATTTCTAAAAATAAATTAAACTAAAAAATACCTTGAGCAAGGGAAGATGAACATAATATAACTATGCATAAAATGAAAAAGAGGGATTTCAGTGTTGGCTTCACCATTTTAATCTGCTAATGATATTCAAGTTGTGTAATTTCTTGTACATAGACAATGCAATTGGCACAAATTTATAGCAGCCTAAATGACTAATTTTAGAATAATTTCTTTTGGATTTTCAATATCCAGAAACAAGATTTTATTTGTTATTATTATATTTGTTAATGTAGATAAGTTGAGATTACATGAGATTTTTCATCCTTTTTGGGAACTATGAGTGCCAGAAAGTTAATTAAAAGAACAAAAGCAAATTTCTGAAGAAAAAAAAAAGTTAAAGCAAAATGAACCAGTACTGTAATAATTGGGGTTGATTAGATTTTAAAAATTAATAAAAGTTTAAATTTAAGAAAAAGTATTAGTTAATTGAAAAAAAAATCATCATATAATATCATTAGTTTGATTAGAATTCAATTTCTTGTTAATTAAATATGTTTTCTCTCAATAATTATAATTTTTTTAAGTAAAAGCTGAATGCAAAGGAAGAGAAGAAAGCTAGTTGAGGTTAGCACTTTCGTAAAGCAAGCTCGAACTTTCAACCCGAATATTATCAAAGAAGAAAATAAAAAAAAAAGGTCATATAAGAGGAAAAGAAAATTCAAAACCTTTTATGTTTGATTTTAAAGTATAGGGATCATCAAGAAAATAATATTAAAGCTACAGGCAAGGACGGATAGAAGGGGCTGGAATTATCGTGTTGGAGTCGTGTAAGTTTTTGCCACATGCTCCATCTAAAATAGGAACCACTTCCAAAGATTTGATTAAAATAATAAAAAATTTAAACAAAACATTAAAATAGCACAAAATACTTGGTATACTTTTTTTTTTTAGAAAGTAATAATTGCAAGATTTTTTTTATGAGAGTTTAAAGTGTTTTTTTTAATCAAAGAAAAAGCTTTATTAAGGATCAGAACCAAAAAAATCAGACCGCAACAAAGGCCGAACAAAATCCAGAGCAAGAACAAAAGAATGTGGGCTAGCATAAAAACATGACCCTAGACCTGTTCAAAAGCCCACTGGCCCGCCCAGCCCGTCCAAGCCCGCTCTTCAAAGACTGGGCTTGGACGTATATATTTTGTAATTGGCCCGGCCCGGCCCAAGCCCGCTTAGGCCCGCGTATAGAGTAGGTTGGGCTTGGGATTTGTCCCAAAACCCAGGGCCAGCCCAGCCCGGCCCGAAATTTTAATAATAATTTTAATTTAATAACTTTTATAGTTTAATAAACTTTATATTCCAAAAATAAAAAATTTAAATGTCTTTAACATAAAAATTTCCAAACCATATAGTATTTTTTAGAATTGGTGAACATGTACATGTTTTTTTGTTACTATTTTATTTATTACTATAAAAAAAAGTATCTTTTTTTTATTTAGGATTGCATTAATGGATTTTTATTGAAATAGTCCTCCAAAATATAGTTCATTGTATTTTATTATTTATATTTATAGTATAATTTTTTAGTTTAATTTTAATTTTAAAAAAATATAAAGATATTAGTTGGGTCGGGCCGGGTTGGGCTTGGGAATTAGATATTAGTTGGGTTAAATACATGAATATCATAATTAAATATAAAATTACAATTAAGTCATATTACCAAACTTAATTCTTAGTATGTCATTATTCTCTATATATTATGATTTTAAACTATAATTTAAAAAATCTAGACTTCAATTCATAAATCATAAACCCTAAAAAATATAATCTAGACTTCTAATTTATAAATTCTAATCCTTAAAATATATTAAAAGTACTGATTTTACTAGTTTGACATAATCCAAAATTATGACTTGACATAGTTGTAAATAGTTTTTTAAATATGAATTTCTGTGTAATTTTCCCTTAGTTCTTTTAGCTTGGCCCAACCCGGCCCGAGTCCGATGTAAATATAGTGCGGGTTTGGTTGGGCTTGGACAAAGTAATTATGTAACAAGCCCGGTTAGGCCCGGCCCAGCCCATGAACAGGTCTACGTGACCCCGTGCCAAAGCATGAGCGACACAGTTCGTTTGCCTAAAAATGAAAGGAAGACTAGCAACATGAATCTGTTGAAACAATAGCCTACAATGTGAAATCACTAACTCGGACTCCGAAAACACCTCCTCATCACTCGACAAAACATCCACCACAAGCCTAGAATCCGACTCAATTAAAACATTTGAACATTGCTTAAAGATTAACCAAGACAGAACCTCCTTCAAAGTTAGAGCTTCCGCAATCAAAGGATGAACCTTGCTAAATTTATGAGAGTTTAAAGTGTTTAAACTAGATTTTTAGTTAGTGCATTGGAAAACTTGAAAATGAAAGGATGGTCACATAAAAAAAATGACTAATTAATAAAGTGTTTTTATAGTTCGCATGGTTCCGTTGGAAGATCGATTTTACATTTACATGTGTATAAGAAAATTTTCGCTAAATCGAATTTACTCAAAAAATTTCAAATATATATATATATCTGATAACTTGCCGGATCCGATTTGATATTCTCTGCCAGAGTTACCTGCAAAACAGAACCGGAGACAGGATCTCCGGAAAAACTCTCCGACGATCAAGTCAGTTTTTGTAAGAAGGTTGGTAATTTGACAATAGTATTGCGGGGAAAAATGTGAGCGTACCTTTTTCCCTCGTTCTTAAGGCCTTTTATAGGTGTTTTTTAGGTAACCGCCGAGGGCGGTTACTCCTTAGTGGGCCACGTTCTGAGGGCGGTTCCCCCTTTTTAGGCCATGTCCCTTTCGTGGCTTTCATGGCAACGAACGTGGTTCTGAGTGGGAGTCTTGATGCTCCGTTTAGGAATTCGGGGCGGTTACTCGCTTCACCCGTTTCCGCTTATTCGGGTCCCATTCGGGGCGGTTACTCGCTGCGCCCGCTTCCTTTATTCGGGTCTCATCCGATCTTAGACCATAGATCTAAGTATGGGCTGGGCCTGCGAAATGAATATGACCCGTTTTAGCCTCGCGGGTCATCACATGCCTCCCCTTTAGTTTGATACAAGAGCCCTTTAGGGTCTGTTCATAGGGGACGCTTCGTTTTTGCTTGTCTATTCAAAATTCAAAAACTTGTGAATTTTTCCTCTTTCGTTATTTCTTTTCCGGCGTCATCTTTTCCGGCGTTGACCTCTTATTTCCGTCATTTCTCTGTGTTGTCTTTCCCATGTAAGTTTTCCTCTTCATAATTTGTACCTCGTTCGGCTTTTTACTTCTGTTTATTTCTTTTCCTCAACATGTCGAACCCCGACCTTGACTTCGCACCGTTCGATGAGAGCCACGTCCGCGAGGTTTCTCATGAAGTTGATGAGATGGTTGATGAAGTTTCAACCAGTTCTCATGGGTCTGATTCCCACCCCGCTGACTTCCTCCACCTGGCGAATACAACCGACGATGGTCTAGGTTTTGACCCTAAGAAGTTGATTCCGCCACCTGTCCCAACCCCCTGTTTGTTACCAAAGAGGGACAGGTCGGGAAGCCTAGTTTGTCGCGAGACCATTGAGGATTTACGGGTGCAATATCCTTGGCTACAAGGTCTCGAGACCATCATTCCCGGGGAGGATAGAGGACCGGGCGATTACCCAAAGGGGTATTTCACCATTTTCGTCGCCCAGATTATCTGCGGCTTCACTTATCCGCTGGCGGATGAGATTGCTTCCATCCTCGGCGGTTACGGAATCGCACCCGGGCAGTTACATCCAAATGGATGGGCCGACTTGACCCTGGATAAATTTCTGGCGGATTGTTTGGAGGTTCCTTTCTCGCTTAAAATTTTCTCCAAGCTTCATCATTTCAAGAGTTCGGCGGGGTATTTCACTTTCATCCGCCAGAGCGGATACTATGGTTTTGACGAGAAACTGAACAAGATCCGCGAGTGGGATCGCTCTTACTTTTTTATCAAGTTTAATGAGGGAAATCCGAACTTCCTTCGCCATTGGGGCCGGCCCAATGTGAAGAGTTTGAACTTCGGTTATCCCAGCGAGGAAGAATCCGCCGTCATCAAGTTCCTGAAGAGTACCCCTCCTTTTGTATGGACATATGATCAGGCCTTCCATATGCTAAGGAGCCGAGTAGCGATTGCCTACCGCGAGGGGGATCGCGTGGTCTATATCCCTTTTCGCGTTTTTGTACAAGGTACTTTTTATTTCCAATTTGATGATTTCTTTTAACCCTTTGCAGGGGTGATCCTTTATCTCAAATCGCTGCAGATCGGGAGGCTAAAGCCCTAGCGAGAAGGAAGAAGCGGATGGCGGGAACCGCCTCCGTTGTAGGGGCGGATTCTTATGGAGGAACGATTCCTTCCATTGAGGCGGCTTCTCCTATAAGGGCCTCCGTTTCACAAGGTCCCGCTTCTGCCTCCGAGGATCTTCCTTTGACGAGGAAGCGGAAGATAAGTGCGGATACAGAGTCTTCTCGTCCCAAGAAGAAGAACACCTTCGTGTCCCTTACTGTTGGCGGTACACCCGTATCCGCCTCATCCAAAGGAAAGAGCAGTACCCCAATTCATGAGGTATCCTGATCTATTCCCTCTTTCTATATTGCTACTTTTTTCCTCATGAGCTATCTGCTGTTTTCTTGATATTTTTCTTTACGCCTTTGCAGCCAATTCCCGACATCAGCGGATGGTGGACTAGGACCTTTGGCATGGCCGTGAGTTTTTCTTGCAAGGACATTGTCTCTTCCATATGCAATGTCCTCGGGCGGCTTCCCTCTGCTTCCGTGTACGCGAACAAGTATCGCTCCCTACCGCTGTGGAGGGGATCGAGAAACGTTCTGTAGAGGTATATTGTTGCTTGTCATTCTCTTTCAAGGATCTTGTGTCCATTGTAACCGCCTATTTCTATTCGCCCTTTTTTATTCGTGAGCCGTTTTATATGCAGATTATCAATTTTGCTGAGGGCATTCTCCGAAGGGATGCCGAGCGAGCCAAGGAGTTGGAAGGTCTTGGTATTGAATTGGCGACTCAGAAGTCGCTTTATGATGATGTCCAAGGGAAGGTGAAGGTCCTAGAAGGCGCCCTTCAGAAGGCTGTGAGCGAGAAGGAGGAGGCTCTTAAATCTCTTCAGGCTAAGTCCGATGAGCTGCGAAAGGCCCTCGATGATCTAGCTGATTCCAAGGAGACACAAAAGAAGAGGGCTGAGGAAATTCTGGCTGAAGACGGTGCCCGCATCTACTGGTATGGGGAGCGGATTCATGCCGCTTATGAGCATGGACATCAGGGTCTCGTACTTAACCGCCCCAAGGTTCCCATCCCTGAAAAGGATTTAACTGAGAAGTGGGACAAGATGGAAGCCGAGGATGCTGATATGGATGAGGTACTCCTCTTAGATTGGAAGAGTTTTCAGGAATCTCCAATTATCGGCGAGATCCCTACCCAGAATGCGGAAGAAGGGGCACCGCAGGACATCTCTCAGCCTGAGCAAGAGGTACCGCCCTCTGAAGCAGTTATTGATTCGAGGGTTGAGGATTCGCTTGAAGTAGATCCGCCCACTGGAGGAGATGAGGGAGTCGCTGGAGGTGAGGAAAGCAATAGGGGTGAAGGAGAGGAAGCTGTAGCATAGTTTAATTTATATTTGGACTTTTTGTATGTAACAAACTGCCCGTATATATTAATTTTCTTTCACTTGCCGCTTTGCCTATACGTGCGATTATTGTCACTTTATTTTCATGTATGATCCTTGCCTTTTGCCGACTTCATACTTGTAATTCTTCATAGTAATTTTTGCTTTCACTAGGGTGGCCAAACCCTTTTTGTAATTTTTGAGTACTCGTTTATTCGCTTAATTTTATGCCTTACTCTATTATTTTTCTTTCGAAAATAATATAATTATAAGGTTAATCATAAGGTTTTGCGAGTGATGCGTAATCATGCATCCGCCTTTCTTTAATAGGCAACACATTTATGTGTTTTTTGAGTTTAACCCTAAGGGTTTTGCGAGTGATGCGTAATCATGCATCCGCCTTTCTTTAATAGGCAACACATTTATGTGTTTTTTGAGTTTAACCCTAAGGGTTTTGCGAGTGATGCGTAATCATGCATCCGCCTTTCTTTAATAGGCAACACATTTATGTGTTTTTAAGAACAATCCGCATTCGGGCCTAACATATTGAATAAATGTAATAATTGAATACCTTTATTGATAAAGAGAAAAGGTTTATTACATAGGTACACCAACTGTGTGGGATCAAAGCCTCATTAAAACCTTTTATCAGAAAACCCAATGGGAAAAACTCATAAAAGGAAAAAGAGTACTCGTCATTTCCTCGAACTACTCGGCCTTTTTATATAGGCATAGATTCTCTAGATTCCAGGTGCGCGGGAGCTTCTTTCCGCTCATTTCTTCTATTTCAAAAGTGGCTGGTCCCAGCTTCTTGGATACTTTGTATGGTCCGATCCAGTTGACGCCCAGCTTGCCTTTGCCATCTCTGGATTGTATTTTATCCGCTTTTTTCAAGACCAAGTCGTTCTCGTTGATTATTACTTTTCGCATTCTTCTGTCATGATATTTCTTGATTCTATTGCGGTATACTGCCATTCGCATGTAAGCTTTTTCTCTTCGTTCCTCCACAGAATCCAAAGCATCTCTAATGTTGATAGGATTTTGTGTGTCGCAATAATAAATTATCCGATCTGTGGGCGACTTGATTTCAACAGGTAGGACTGCTTCGGCTCCATAAACTAGCGAGAAAGGTGTTTCGCCTGTTGCTGCCTTTACAGAGGTTCTGTATGCCCACAACATATGGGGTATCTCATCCGCCCAACCTGTTTTTTTGTCTCCTAGTCGCTTCTTGATGCCTTGAATCATGGCCCTGTTGGTAACCTCCGTCATACCATTCGATTGGGGATGGTTTACGGAAGAAAAATGATTTTTGATCCCCATGCTTTCGCAGTATGCTTTGAACTTGGCACAGTTGAACTGGGTGCCATTGTCAGTTATAAGCTTTTGCGGGATTCCAAATCGCATGATAATGTTCTCTCGTAAGAACTCGATCATTCGCTCAGGTGTTTGTGCGGTTACTGCCTCCGCTTCTACCCATTTGCTGAAGTGGTCAACTGCGACTATCAAGTACTTCCTTTTCTTTGTCGTTTCTGGGAATGGACCCACTATATCGATTCCCCATGTTGCGAATGGCCACGCCGTCATTATAGCGATTTGTTCGGCTCCGGAAACATGCTTTTCATTCGCATGTATTTGACAATTGTGACATTCCGCAACCATCTTCTGGGAATCTTCCACCACCTTGGGCCAGTAGTATCAAATCAGTTTGACCTTTCTTGCCAACGCCGCCGAAGCTTCGTGCGCGCCATAAATTCCTTCATGTAATTCTCGCAGCACGTAGTCTCCTTCGTTGCGACCAATGCATTTCAACCATGGACATGTGTACAATTTTCGATACAAAGTTCCATCCCGAATTGAGTATCGAGCTGACTGCCCAATTAGCTTTCTGGCTAAGCTCTTATCAACCGGTAAATCTCCCTGCTCCAGATTTTGGCGAATGGGCATCCGCCAATCTTCATCGTCTTCCAGTTCTTCGATGACCATAATCTGATCGACCTCGAATGCTGGTGCCGATTTTATTTCCAAATTGCATGCCTTTTGACTCCATGGTTCTCTACTTGCCGCTGCTTTTGCCAATTCGTCAGCCTTTGCATTTTGGCCTCGCGGAACATGCACCATCTCCCAAACGACTCCCTTGTGCGTTAACTCTTGTGTCAATCTGCCGACTACCTGATGGTATTTTACTAGCTCCTCCTGTTTCACCAGATAATTTTTTGTGATCTGGTTTATCATGAGTTTGGAATCGCTGTAGATTACCACTCTTTCTGGGGTGAGTTCATTGAGCAACTTCAATCCGCATATCATTGCTTCATACTCTGCGGCATTATTGGTAGTTTTGAAAGTTAATTTTGCTGCATAGCACAGGCGAATAACCTCCGGGCCCTTGATGACGACTCCCAGCCCAGCTCCATCTGTAGATAATGCCCCATCTGTGTACATGCTCCACTCTTCTTTTTGTGCCTTCGGACATTCATCGTCATCCCAGGTGAATTCGTTCACGAAATCGGCGAGTACTTGGCTCTTTAGCGCTGGTCTCCCTTCATAGCGAATATCGAATTCTCCCAGGCAAATTGACCATTCCATCAACCGGCCGGATGCGTCAGGTTTCTGTAATACCTTTCGCATTGGGATGCCAGTTCTCACAATGATAGTATGCGCCTGAAAGTATGGTTTCAATCTAGCCGCCGTGGTTATCACTGCGAGGGCCATTTTGTCCAACTTCGAATACCGGAGTTCTGCATCCTTCAGGACTTTGCTCACGTAGTACATTGGATATTGTTGCCCTTCTTCTTCTCGCACCATCACAGTGCATATCGCCATATTGGTGACGGATACGTAGAGAAATAAATCTTCTCCATCCTCCGGCCTACTCATTAAGGGCGGATAACACAGTAATCGCTTTATCCCCTCGAATGCTTCTTGACAATCCGGCGTCCATTCAAAGGACTTGGATTTTTTGATGGCATTGTAGAAAGGTAGACATCTCCTAGCTGAGCATGATATGAATCGCCCTAATGCCACCAACCACCCATTTAGTCTCTGTACTTCTCTTATGCTCCTCGGCGTTTTCATCTCCATTACTGCTTTAACCTTCTCGGGATTCGCCTCAACTCCCTTGCCGCTAATAATGAAACCCAGGAACTTTCCCGCTCTTGCTCCGAATGTGCATTTCTCTGGGTTCAATTTGAGGCCATATTTGATTAGCACTTCCAGGATTTCTTTGATATCCTGCGGGTGGTCTTGCATTTTCTTGCTTTTGATGATCATGTCATCAACGTAGATCGAGAAGTTCTCACCGGATTTGTCTGAAAATATCTTGTTCATCATCCTCTGGTATGTTGCTCCCTCGTTTTTCAATCCAAAGGGCATCACCTTGAAGCAATAAGTTGCCTGGTGAGTTATGAACGATGTTTTGATTTCATCCGCCTTCTCCATGGGTATTTGATGGTAACTGGATTTCACGTCGGTGAATGATAAAGCTTCATATCCTGCAGTTCCATCTACCAATATATCAATGTTAGGAAGCGGATACATATCCTTCGGACATGCCTTGTTCAGATCTTTGAAGTCGACGCACATTCTGTACGTTCCATTTGGCTTTTTGACTAGCACCACATTGGCTAACCACTCCGGATAGGTGACTTCTCGAATTGCATCTGACTTTAGCAAATCCGCCACTGCTTTTTCAATCGCCTTTTGCCGCTCAGGAGCATGTCCTCTCTTTTTGGGGGCTCTTTTCGATCCAAAGTAACACCTCCTGGCGAGTCGTGTTTAATGGTGTCTGATATCCGCCACTTTGAAAGGGGCGATCGCCTCTTTGAACAAAATTACTTCTGGACTGGGTCTGGCGCCGATTGTCCGAAGTGGATCTAGCGGCATCTCTTTCTCGCCGGGTTTGAGCCCTATGTTCCCTGTTGACATCATCCACTTCCATGAATTCCTTTGCTATTTTCATGAGTTCGGCCACTGTGCGCGGCTTGTTGCAGATGATTTCCTCCTGCATACTCCAATCTGTGGTTCCATCTGCCATGATGTTGCGGATGCTCATGATATCCGGGTTTTGCAATCGCACCAGAATATCGTTGAATGCGACAACAAATTCCCTTAGGGAATTATAGTTCCTCTGTTTGATCTCCTTCAGCTGCCTATCCGTCACATCCGCTGCTTTACAGCCCACAAATTTCGCACAGAAATCCCGACTATATTAATGCCAATTGTGAATAGATTCTGCGGGTAAAGATCGAAACCAATCAGATGCGGCTCCGCCCAAAGTTGTCGAGAATAACCTGCAAATGATGCTTTCACTCGCTCCTGCAACATCCATTAGTTCTCTGTAGTTCCTGACATGAGCCTCAGGATCAGAATTTGGATCCCCATAGTATTTAGGTATCGCGGGCGCTTTGATTCTGTGATCTGGAATGAATTCCCGCAACGAAGGGGCAAAAGGTGAATCGCTCTGGACCTCTGTTCTCGGCCTAGGCGAGTACCCCATTCGCTCTATCATGCTTCGTAATTGATCTTCTAAGTCAATATCGGGTATTCGCCGGACTTCTTCCATCCGCTGCTGGTGAATTCTGGGTGGCATCCATCCGCCCATCGGTGTTGAGACGTGTGCCTGTTGGGGGACTAACCGCTGTCCCGTTATAGGATCAAAGTTCCATGTGTGCTCTCGCCCAGGAGTTATCAACTCCGAATGTCTATGAGGAAAAGGTTCCACTTGCTGTAGCGGAAGAGTGCCTTGCACTCCTGGCAACGGTTGGGATGGCTGCCAGGTCGGATGTATCGTCGTAATGAGATCTGGGTGCGAGTAGTTGCTCGGGTGGCTGTGTGGGTTTGTGCAACTACTCTGGCCCACTTGATTTGGCGCCTGAGATGGCTGCGGGAGGGCCGATATGACAGGGATAGTCGGTGATTGTGTTGAGATAACCACAGGTTCTTGAGGAGCAGCCGCCACGGCGGTATTGTGTTCGACGAGGGCAGTTAGTAAATTAATCATTCGATCTCCAGCCGCCTGGCTCATGTTCGAAGCCAAGACTTGTCCTGCCATCTGCACGAAATCACTATTGGACATTTCCATCTCAGTTTGCACTTGGACTTCCAATAAGGGACTCAATTGTCCCGAAGGACCCGATGAGCTAGGCACCACAGGCTATGTACTTACAGGTTGCGAATTCGCAATCCGTGGTCCCCTAGAGTTCATACTAGTTGATCTAGTGGTAACGCCGGTCGTTCGTGATGGTTCTGACATGTTCTTCGCGTACCTTTAACCAAATGTTGGTAAAAAAGGCCCACCTCCACGCTCATCGCACCAATGATAACTTGCCGGATCTGATTTGATATTCTCTACCAGAGTTACCTGCAAAACAGAACCGGAGACAGGATCTCCGGGAAAACTCTCCGACGATCAAGTCAGTTTTTGTAAGAAGGTTGGTAATTTGACAATAGTATTGCGGGGAAAAATGTGAGCGTACCTTTTTCCCTCGTTCTTAAGGCCTTTTATAGGTGTTTTTTAGGTAACCGCCAAGGGCGGTTACTCCTTAGTGGGCCACGTTCTGAGGGCGGTTCCCCCTTTTTAGGCCATGTCCCATTCGTGGCTTTCATGGCAACGAACGTGGTTCTGAGTGGGAGTCTTGATGCTCCGTTTAGGAATTCGGGGCGGTTACTCGCTTCACCCGTTTCCGCTTATTCGGGTCCCATTCGGGGCGGTTACTCGCTGCGCCCGCTTCCTTTATTCGGGTCTCATCCGATCTTAGACCATAGGTCTAAGTATGGGCTGGGCCTGCGAAATGAATATGACCCGTTTTAGCCTCGCGGGTCATCAATATCTTATTATTTGAGTGATCCATAACTAATTTTTTTTTTGTTTTTAGAGGTTAATTAGTATGGATCGAAGTTGGATGTATTGTAATCGAGCTTCCGATAAGTTCCTACGAAGGATTGGTGAGTTTAGTGCGGTTGCCATTGAATTCCGATCAAAAAGTGGTTCAATTCATTGTTCTTATTGTGACTGCAATAACATGAGGTGTCCAGACGACATATATATACTATTGGTCACTGAACTTTCATGATTATCTAAAACTTGTCACTCAACTTCAAATTGTCTCGATAAAATCATTTAACTTTGAATTTTTCTTAATAAAGTCATTCCAGCAATTGTAATAGATTGGAAGAGTAGAGGCTCCATGATGGTGTTGGAGTGCTTGCAGAGCAGAATGTCTCTCTTCAAAATAAATCTCTTCTTTAAATATAGAGAAACAGAATGTACAAGTTGTCTAATAACATGTTCAGAGCAATAAGTTAGACAGCCATCTAGAAATGTATTTTGGTAACTCTTTGCACTCCTCGTCTTTCTCACTGAGAAAGATGAGGAGTGCAAAGAGTTACAAAAATGCATTTGTAGATGGGTGTTTTATTTGTTTCTCTAAACATCTTATTACAGTTATGCTTTCTGTTTTTCTCTCGATTAAAGAGATTTTCCTTTAAAGAGACATTCTCCTCTACAAGCACTCTAACCCGATCACAGAGCCTTTGCTCTTTCATTTGATACTTATTAAGCTTAAATAACCAGTCATTTGCCCTATTGTTCAACTTTTTTTCCAATGCTGACTCACTCTTCTATTTCCCTAATCATGACTCAGATTCTCACTTAACCATTCTAAGTTTTTCCTTTGAGCCAGGGGCGTAGATAGGGGGCCTGGGGACCCAAGCCCTTGCGGCCGCCGGAACCCTTTTGACTCCAAATAATATAGGTCCACCTATCTCAAAAAAAAATTATGGGCCTACTAATTGTTAGGCTTGTCCAAAGTTTAAAATTTTAATATTTTGAATTAGTCCCCAAAATGCCTATTAAGTGTTAGGCTTGTCCAAAGTTTAAAATTTTAATATTTTGAACCTATTAGATACCCTAAATCCAAATTTCTAATTTTTTTTGGGCCTACTAGATCTCTGTAAATTGAAATTTCTAATTTGTTTTGGCTTCTTAGACCTCCCTAAATCCAAATTTCTAATTTTTTAATTTTTTTTTTTTGCTTTTTAGCTCCTCCTTAAATCCAAACTATAAATTTCTTTTTGGCTTGGTAAGCCCTTTCAAATCAAAAATTTTAATTTTTTTTACGTGTTCGGTCCTCCCTAAATCCAAATTTTTTTACATGTTAGGAATCTAACGAAATCTGGCTTAATTTTGAGAAATTGTACATTAATACTTAAAAATTGGTTATTGACCACTCAAATTATAACAAACATATATATAAAAAAAATGAGCAAGTTGGATGTAGCAAAAAAAAAAAAAAAAATTACAAACACCTCTGCTTTGAGCTCTCCTTTTCAGGATTCGAGACATTAGAAGACCAGAAACGTCAACGGTCAAACATTAAAACTCTTTCTTGATTCAAAACAAATTACCATATCACAACACATAGAGAATGGTATGATATGGTGTGATTCAAAACAAGTCTCCAATAAATAAATAAATAAAAAGCAAGCAAAAACAGGAAGAAAAGCAATGAGATTAGTCAAATCAATTAACCAGATCATTGGACATAAAATAAGATAAATAATTTATTATTCCGCATCTTTTTACCTAACACATTGTTTAGTACTCCTATTTCGAAAAACACTGTCACTATTTTTTTTGTAAATATTAACTATTTGGTCTTTCTGACTTGTTTTTTAGATTTTTAACCCAACATATCTTAGCTTTCAGGACAGCCATATTAGATACAAAATGGTAATGTTACTCTGTTATTTTCTATGTTTATGTAAGATATGTTCGGTTAAAAATCTAAGAAAAATGGACAGAATGACTAAAGGGTTAATACTGACAAAAAAATAGGGATTTTATAATGTGTTTTTCAAAATAAGACATAATAGTGTGTTAAGTAAAAATGAGATGACTAATAAATTATTTATCCTAAAATATAACAAACACAATAGGATCATGAAAGACTAAATTGAATGTAATTGACCAAGACTCGAATTGAATCCGATTGCTGTTCCATAATTAGTTCCAATTAAACTTATCATATTCAACCCTTTCTTGATGATCATATTCATTATTGACAGAAAAATAAGCCTCGAGCTTTTCCAGATTGATAGAAAACTCGAACCAAATGTTGCTCTTGCTCTTACTGTTGCTCTTACTGTTGCTGTTGGATAATCAAAAGCAACAGGAATTTAAGAAGTACTTTCCTCGATAGGATTCAAGTTATCTAATTTCAAATAAGGAAGGAGTTATGTCGCCTAATTAAGAGCGGTCCTTTAGAGTAGGATTCTTCCTAATTAGCCGATTGATTAGGAAATAATTTCATATCCTAATTACAAACTTCCTTATTTACATATTAAGAATGTTAAAGTGCTACAATTTGGGACTTTTATTATCATATATACCATAAAAATAATAATAATAATAATACTGTTACGTGATTTGGTAAAGTCCTAAATTTAAGACCTTTGTTAAGCAAAATACTGACACGAAATGATATTACTCCATGTGAGAAAACACCACGACAAAAGAAACCTAGGAGGAGAAATCACAGAATAAAGGTAATAACAGAAAGCAAACAATTGATTAGAAAACCAGCAACACCAAAGCTTGGTCCTCCTTTAGGAGGATCAAACTGGTAAGAGAAATGTAAGAAAACAACCACTTGACAAACTCGTAATAACTTACCCAATAGAATGTAATGAAATTTCAAGAGGTAAAAAGAGAAATGTCAGAAAAGAACTGATCAACCTAGTGTCAGCAAATGCAGTATAACCAACTGCGAAGACTTCAACTTCACAGGCGCCTAAATATGACAGTTATTCATGCAAGATGTCCTTGAATTTTGACATTGAATGACACACCAATGTCCATTCTATATGTAAGCCAAATTCTCATGGAGGATTGTGGTTCAGAACATCCTCCATTAACATATTCTCCATGCAATTATCATGCAAAAGATGTTAGTGGACGATGTTCGGCTTCACAGTTGGTTATACTACTTTTGTTGACACTAGGTTGATCAGTTCTTTTCTGACATTTCTGCTTCTACCTCTTGAAGTTTCATTAGATTTTATTGGGCAAGTTGTTAAGAGTTTGTCAAGTGGCTGTTTTCTTACTCAATCGAAGATCGTGCACGATTCAACCTCCAATTGAAACCTTCAAACTTCAACAAGAACTTTGGAAAAGAAGAACTCAATTATTATTCAATGAAAAAAACTACCTATTACAAATAAAAATGTTCTTTAAATAGACAAAGAAAAAAACTTAAACAGCAATTGCATTAAAATTTACAACTCCACTAGATTTACTACAATAAAGTCTTAGATGTTATAACCGCTAGTGCATTTACTGTAATAAACTCCTAGATGGTAAAAATTCAAGTGCATTTACTGCAATAAATTCATAAATGGTAAGACCTCCAATGCCTTTACTAAAATTTAAAACTCCTAAAGTTGAACGGTTTCCTCTCCAACCGCATCTCTAAACCAAAATCCAAGCTCATGTGATTTTAATTGAGGAAGTTCCTAGTTCTTTTGCAAGTTTACTATTAATGAAGCTGTAATTTCAATAATTTAATAAGAAGGAAGTACAACCTAGTGTCGAAAAATGCAATAAAACCACAATCCTCCACGAGAATTTGGCTTGCATGAAGAATGGACATTGGTTTGTCCTTCAATATCAAAATTCAAGAATCTACACAAGTAGGCCCTATTTGCTTGTTGGAAAATATTTACTGATTTTTCAATGTTTATTTGGTTAGAAAAATAAGTCAATGGAAATTTTAGGTTAGTCAAGACAAACATTTATGATGAAATTGAGGAAAATAATTTATTGTTTTCAAAAGAGTAAAACATTTTTGTAAGCTTTTGGAACTCAACTTAATTCATTCTTACCCTTTTTTAAAACAATAGTTACCCGTCACTTCTTCCCGTTTTCTGTTGTTGTAGCCAATCATCGGAAAATATTTATTTTCCAACATAATATTTATTTTTTATAAAACACGGATGGGAGAGGCAGGGTTCTGGACATCCCAACCAGGTTGGCACACCCAGGCGAACCTTCACCAGAGCTCTTTTTATACAATATTTTCAAAACATAATAGTTGTCAACAAAGAGAAAATAGTTTCATTGCTTTTAGATTAGATAAGGGTTAAGCTTTTAGTAATAATTTGTTTTGTTATAGAAAGAGTCGAAATAGAAAATGTAAATAAAACCAAATTTACTAACACTTGCAAAAAAAAAAATATATTGTAAGCAATTTTAATTTTGCCCATAGTTCTTCATCTTGCTAGTCATAAGCCCACCTAATATTTCTCAAAAATCTCAAATAAGTGAATTGGGAGTACAATATTTTCAAACAATATGTCAATTAAGCCCTTCGATGGAACTCGTGTGAGAAATAATTTCCTAGCTCCAAGATTGTGATTCCATGTACGATAAGTCTAACCAGAACATCTTCATATTATTAGACATTGAATTAAATTAACTTCTTCTCATATCCGGATCTAGAACCTATTTGATTATCCTGTCGAAGCTTTGAACCAAACCAAATGGCAACCGGTGGAAAGCGAGGTCAACGAAGGAGGACGAAGGAGATTGGAAAGGCTAGGCGGCCGAAGAAGGGAAATCAGCTAAAAGAAGGAAGGGATTTTTATTAATTTTGGATTTTTAATATTTTTTAACAAATGGCTTAAGTTTATTGGCCAGGCATACCACATAATACTGTTGACGTGCTATGCCTCTGCATTATAAAATTTCTCTTGGATAGGTACATCTTGAAGTTTATATCCTGATACATCACGTCTTTTATGGGTACACTGAACTTTACTTATTTTTAAAGTATGGCTACTAAACCTCAAAATGTAATATAAAAGCCCCTCAACTTTAGGGTTTCTAATATTGTTAACGACTTCAAAATTGAAATATTCAAGATTAAAGTTGTTTAGAACCATATTTATCATGAAAACACATTTTTTTTTTGTTTTAAAAAAAACATTTTGAAATTTTTTCTGCTGGATTTAAGCTAATTTAGTTTTTAGACATTAGCATTTTCATTTTGTAAAAATGAGATTTTTTTTACTTCTTCACAAACTTGAATATTTTGGCAAGTATAATTAAATTTGGTTTGATTTTATATCTCCTATTATGCAAATTAGGATTTTTTAGGGTAAAATCGAAAAAAAAGACTGTACTTTTCACGTTTTTTTGAAATAGGTACATGTGGAATTTTTTGTGTGTAAACGGCGATTACTCTTTTCGCTTTGCAAAAAACGATGATCTTTTAGTTTAACACTACAAAAATAATTGTACACGACCTCAAAATGGAAAATTTCAAGAATTAAAGTTGGCTAGTAGCACATTTACCATTGAACCAATTTTTTATTTTTCAAAATCATTATTTTCGGAGCTTTTTTTCTCTAAACATTTATTTTCTCTCTTCTCACCAAACAACATCTAAATGATTTTAAAATTAAAAAATTGAAGAATTAAAGTTGTTTAGAATATTTTTTCCAAGTGTTATTAATTTTGGTTTTATTTGCATTTCCTATTTTGACTCTTTTTAACTTAGAGATGTAAATGTAGGATTTTTTTCTAAAGTTGAAATTCCTTATTTTCCTCATCTTTCTATAACAAAACAAATTATTACTAAAAGCTTAATCCTTATATAATCTAAAAGCAATGAAACTACGGTCCCGTTTGTTTGTTGAAAAATATTATATTTTGGAAAATATTGTATAAAAGAAAATATTATGTTAGAAAATAAATATTTTCTCATGTTTAGCTACAACGTCAAAAAACCGAAAGAAGTGGCGGGTGACTATTGTTTTAAAAAAATGGTAAGAATTAATTAAGTAGAGTTCCAAAAGCTTACGAAAATGTTTTACTCTTTTGAAAACGGTCAAATATTTTCCGCACTTTCATCATAAATGTTTCAGTTGACTAACCTAAAATTTTCATTGACTTATTTTTCTAAGCAAACAAAAATTGGAAAATCAGGAAAATATTTTGATGCATAATATTTTCTAGCAAACAAAGAGGGCCTACTTGTCATAGTAATTAGGGAGGTTCCTAATTAGAACTCAAGAAAAAAAACAACTTTTGTTCATACAATAGGTAAAAAAATTTATTACTAATTAGTGGTAAAAATGAGGTGTAAAGTGTCAGAGATGATATAAGATCTACAATTGGACCTTAACTACCAGCTTGAGCTTCTAGTTCAAACGGTTATATTACATGATATCAGAGCATCTAGTACCAAACGTTTGAGTCCTGACATCCTCATTAATTTGTGGAATTAAAAACACATGGTGGGATGAGCCTGTGTTGTGCACGACGCAAGCCTAATGAGCATTTGCATTTGGGGGTGTGTCAGAGATTAATATATGCAATTTTGGTGCTATTGACTCAATTGAGACTCAATTCAAACATAGTTGTGCAGTCCATAAATATCAAAATTGAAGGACCTATTTAATTTTTTTTATACACAATGTAGCCCCCTCCCCCATCCCTCCCGATGTTTAGGTCATAGCTCCGCGATTGATTGCTAGTGTTGTTCATCAATATGAATTTAAGAAGTCCTTTCCTCAATAGGATTCAACTTACCTAATTTCAAATAAGGAATTCTCTCACCTAATTAAGAGCCTTCCTCTTTATAATAGGATTCTTCCTATAATTCAGTAATTGATTAGGAAAACAAATTCATATCCTAATTAGGAAACTTCCTTATCGACATATAAAAAATGTTAAAGTCCTACCATTTACAAGGTTTGTTATCATATATACCATAATAATAATAGTTTAAAAAAGTTATTCATTCGGAATTTAAAAATAATATAATTCATTTAAAAAATATAATGATAACTAAATAATTATTACCATTAAGTAAACAATAAAAGAAATTACTACACTAATACAATATTTTAAATTACCAATTATAAAATTGATTAAATTATGTTGTGCAATTAGTCTACCCTATACAATTTGAATTGATGTAACAGTCAATATTTAAAGTCAACAGCCAATATTTAATATGTGTAAATTTATTAGCTTTTATTAGTTTTCCTTGTTTACCTTTTTAAATGTTGTATAAATACCTATGGCACAAGGAGCTGAGTGATAAGCTACTTAGTTTTGGTTTCAAAAGATCATCAAGTGATTATTGTTTGTTTCTCAGATCAACTATAGATCAACCAACTTTTGTGGCAGCAGTTGTGTATGTGGATGACATTTTATTGCTGGGACCTCAAGAAAAATGTCTTGAGGAAGTCAAGCTTTATCTACACAAACTTTTTACTATTAAGAATCTTGGCCCAGTTAAGTACTTTCTGGGAGTAGAAGTTGCTAGATCTACAGAAGGGTTGACATTAACTCAAACAAAATACATAAAAGACATGCTGAAAGAGGCAGGGTTAGAGCATGCTCGTTCTGTCCCAAGTCCTATGTCACATGGGATTGTTTTAACAGATCCATGCATTCTTGTTGAAGATCCTACACAATATAGAAGAATGGTGGGTAAACTTTTATATCTTGGCTTCACTAGGCCAGATATAAGTTATGCCACTCAACAACTGAGTCAGCATATGCAAACACCATGTAAACATCATCTTCAAGCAGCCCTACATGTGCTTAGATATTTGAAAGGAACTCAGCACATTGGTATTTTTTATGGCAGTAATAATAATGTTCAACAGATACAGGCTTATTGTGATGCTGATTGGGGCAAATGTATTACTACAAGAAGGTCAATCACAGGATATTGTGTTTTCTTAGGGTCTGCAATGATTTCATGGAAAGCCAAAAAGCAAAGCACTGTTAGCAGGTCCAGTGCAGAAGCTGAGTATAGAAGTATGGCAGTGACATCCTGTGAATTGAAATGGATTTCTCATTTGTTACATGATTTTGGCATACAGTTGAAGCTACCAATTAATTTGTATTGTGATAGTACCTCAGCAATTTCAATTGCAAAGAATCCAGTTCAACATGAAGAAACCAAACATTTTGATATAGATATACATTTTATCAGAGAATATATAGAGCAAAAGTTCATTCAGGTTACACATGTAACAACAGAGGCACAGCTGGCTGATTTGTTCACGAAACCAGTGAGTTCTAGAGCAATGTTGCCTGCATTGGTTAAAATGGGATTTGTTGAAGTTATTGCACAGTCTTCATTTCAAGGGGGGCATGTTGAGGAGTTAAAATGAAGACTCCATTCTTTGCTGCTACTGCTACATCTCACTTGCATCACCATCATAAGTACTATAGATTTAGCATAGCATATAAGAACACTTGTAACAGATTTCCAGCTGGATATTAGCTGTTCATTAGCTGGCAGTTGGTAGTTATAACTGCTTCTTTTCTTCTTTCAGTTGATCGACCATTTTTGGCAACTATATTAGCTTGCCATTTACTCTTTTGTAATTCAATGAATCTTAATGAAACTTCATTCATCATTATGAATGTTCTTTGAATCCTGTTAATTGTGATATATCTTTCTATAACAAATTATTACTAAAAGCTTAACCCTACCTAATCTAAAAGAAATGAAAACTAAGGTCTTGTTTGTTTGTTGGAAAATATTGTGTTTTGAAAAATATTGTATAAAAGAAAATATTATGTTGGTGTTTGGCTATAACACCGAAAAACAGGAAAAACGGTAAGAACGAATTGAATAGTCTTCCAAAAGTTTATGAAAATGTTTTCCTCTTCTGAAAACGGTAAAATATTTTCCTCACTTTCACTATAAGTTTTCTCCTTTACTAACCTAAAAATTTTCATTGACCTATTTTTCTAAGGAAACAAACATTGCAAAGTAGAAAATTATTTTCATGCACAATATATTTTAGTACACAATTAGTGGTAAAGACATTGGGGGTTTTATTATCTTTTATTTGTAAGTAAACAAATGACGTGGTTGAAAAGGAAACGGTTCAACTTAGGAGTTTTAAATTTGGTTTAAGGTGCAAAAATACCCCTAACGTTTTGGGCCAGGAGCACTTTTACTCCTAACGTCTAATATGGTACAATTTTACCCCTAACGTTGGAAGCTAAGAGCAATTTTACCCCTAACGTTGCTAAATTGGATCAATTTCAGACACTATTATAAAACACATATATTTTTGTTCTTTATTCTGCACCAATTACGTAACAATTCGTTCTAAAAAACGAATTTTATATTTTTTTATAATTTAATAATAGAATTGGAGATTAATATTTATAAATTCGGTGAATTTTTTGAATTTTTTTTGTCTAATTCATGCAAAAAGACAGTATATTTTATTTTATTTTCACATCCCAGTATATGTTTATGATTTGTTACTGAGAAAATGACACACGTGTGAAGTTTACATGATAAGATTCATGACCGAGGTAAAATTGCTCTAGGCTTCTAATGTTAGGGGTAAAATTGCACTATTTTAGACGTTAGGGGTAAAATTGCTCCTGACCCAAAACGTTAGGGGTATTTTTGCACCTTAACCCTTTAAATTTTAGTAAAGGCATTTGAGTTTTTATTATCTATGACTTTTTTTTTTGCAGTAAATGCACTGACAGTTTTAGCTCGGTCATGAATTAGTGGTAAAGACATTTTAGTAATTATCATGTTTTGGCGCCTCCGTCAATTTCACGCTCTGGTAACCGTTTTTAGGCACTAGGTCCCACATGTTATGACTTGGAAGATTGTGAATGTATCTCTTTTTCCTTGCTGCATCACTAATATGTTTTGAATCAACAAATTATGAGATCACTTCATATAAGAAACCTGATATTGTTTGACAAACTTTTTTAAGAGCAAGTGCCACATTCTCAAAATAAAAATATGGTGTGTTGAAATAATAAACTTATAATTAATAGAGTCTTTAATGTGGTTCAGTGTATTATCCAAGAGTCATTTCTGTATCTGTAATGAAGGCTTTGTTGGGTTCCCAAGATGTATGGGAAATGGTAGAAACTGGATATGAGCAGCCAGAGAATGAGGAGGAATTGACGAATGCTCAAAAAGCGAAAAGGAAGAAAGACCAACAAGCACTCTCTCTAATCCACATGTGTCTGGATGAGAATATGTTCGTGAAAATTTCGACTGCAACAACAGCCAAGGAGGCATGTGAGATTCTCGAAAATTCCTTTAAGGGGAAAGATAAAGTAGTCAAGATGCGTTTGCAAACCTTGAGAAGTGAGTATGAGAAACTCAAGATGAAAGAGTCAGAGAAAATTGATGAGTTCTTTAATATAACTTTGGTAATTGTCAATCAGTTGAAGAGATATGGAGAAAAAATGGAGGATGTTCTTGTGATAGAAAAAATCCTTCGTTCTTTGACTCAGAAATTTGATTACGTGGTGACTGCCATTGAAGAATCAAAAGATCTGGAGACTATGTGTGTAGATCAACTCTTGGGTTGGTTACAAGCCCATTAGGAGAGATTAAAAAATAGAGAAGAACCTGTCGCTCAGGTGTTGCAGGCGAAACTAGATTTGAATGATAAAGAAGAAAAGAAGCAATTTGAAGGTGGATATGGAAAAGGAAGAGGAAGAGGAAGATCAAGAGGTAGAGGCCGTGGCCGTGGCTGGAATCGTGGATATAATGGAAGAGGTAGAGGTGGCAGAAATTTCCACAATAATGAAGCCACAAATAATCAGCAATGGAATGCAAGAGGACGTGGTAGAGGCAACAATTTCCAAGGCCGTGGAAATAATTGGTATGGTCGTGATAAATATCGTGTGCAATGTTACAATTGTCAAGAATTTTGGCATTATGCTGCTGAGTGTAAATCTAAACCTTTTAAAGACGAACAGGCCAATTTTACCGAGGAGGAAGATGAAGAATCAACTTTGTTACTGACATGTAGCGAAGATGAAGCAAGGAGCAAGGAGTCTTGGTATCTAGACTCGGGAGCAAGCAATCATATGACGGGAAATAAAGAACTTTTTTATAAGCTTGATGAATCTAAGAAAGGAAGTATTTCTTTCGGTGACAAAACAAAAGTTCCAGTTGTGGGAAGTGGTGACATTCTTATCAAACTGAAGAATGGAGATCATCAATTTATTTCTCATGTTTATTATGTTCCAGCTTTGAAATCCAATATTTTGAGTATTGGACAACTTTTGGAGAAAGGTTATGAGGTGGAGATGAACAGGAATGGGCTGGTTATGAAAGATGGAAAGAAAAAAATGATTGCAAAAGTTTCTATGTCTGCAAACAAGATGTTCAAATTAAAAATCAACAGTGATCGTCCTATGTGTTTGAAAGCCTCATCAGATTCTGCATGGCTGTGGCATCTCAGAATGGGTCACTTGAATTTTGGTGGACTGGAGCAAATGTGCAAGCAACAAATGGTGTATGGATTACCTTCCATAAATCATCCCAATCAGATTTGTGAAGGGTGTATGTACGGGAAGCAATTCAGAAGGATTTTTCCAAAGGAGTCTTTGTCAAGCACATCAAAACCACTTGAATTGGTGCATGCAGATATTTGTGGTCCCATTAATCCGAGTTCACATGGAGGAAGCCGGTATTTCTTATTATTTATTGATGATTATACTCGAAAAACATGGGTTTATTTTTTGAAGGCAAAATCTGAAGCATTTGAAGTGTTTAAAAAATTTAAAGCACTAGTTGAGAATGAAAGCGGTTTGAAGATTCAAGCATTACGAACTGATCGAGGAGGAGAATTCACATCTGAGAAATTCAATCAGTTCTGTGATTATAATGGTGTTCGTCGATTGCTTACTGTTCCAAGATCTCCTCTACAAAATGGTGTCGTGGAACGGAAAAATAGAACCATTCTTAACATGACCCGAAGCATGATGAAGTGCAAAGGTATGCCAAAAGAATTTTGGGCAGAAGCAGTAACATGTGCAGTCTATTTAAATAATAGAAGTCCTTCAAAAAAGCTTTTGCAAAAGACCCCCAATGAAGCATGGTGTGGAAATAAACCAAATATTTCTCATGTAAAAGTATTTGGTTGTCTTGGTTATGTTCATCTTGCTGACGAATTGAGAAGCAAATTGGATGATAAAAGTGAGAAGATGGTGTTTATTGGCTATGCAAAAAATTCCAAAGGTTATAAATTTTATAATCCTCGGAATGGAAAAGTTGTGATAAGCAGAGATGCAGAATTTCAAGAAGAAAGCTCTTGGAATCGGAAGATTCCAGAAGATGAAAATTATGATTTTCTTCCTGTATATGATGATGATTTTGCAGGTCAAAATGAAGATGTAATTATCACACCACCAAACTCACCTTCCACATCTCAGACAAATGTGACAGACTCATCCTCAGAAAGTTCATCAGAGAGGCAGCCTCGAATGCGAAGCTTGAGTGAGATTTATGCAGAAACTGAAGAAGTAGATAACGCTACTTTATTCTATTTGTTTGCTAATACAGAACCTGTACAATTTGAAGAAGCTGTTCAGGAAAAGAAATGGAGACAAGCAATGGATGAAGAAATAAATTCCATAGAGAAGAATGACACTTGGGAATTGGCAACACTGCCAAAGGGGAAAAAAGCTGTAGCAGTGAAGTGGATTTTCAAAATAAAGAAAAATGCCAAAGGAAAATTGGAGAAGTATAAAGCTCGCCTTGTTGCAAAAGGTTTTTCTCAAAAGGCCGGAATTGATTATAAAGAAGTTTTTGCTCCGGTGGCTCGAATTGAGACAATTCGATTAGTTATTTCTTTGGTAGCTCAACAAGGATGGAAAATTCACCAAATGGATGTCAAATCAGCATTCTTAAATGGAACTCTTGAAGAAGAAGTTTATGTCAATCAACCATTGAGTTATACTGTGAAAGGGCAAGAAGATAAGGTGTTGAAGTTAAAAAAGGCTTTGTATGGCCTTAAGCAAGCTCCAAAGGCTTGGTATTCTTGCATCGATGACTATTTCCAGAAGAATGGCTTCACAAGATGTCCATATGAGCATGCTTTGTATATCAAGGAGAATGAGGATGGAAAAATAATGTATGTATGCTTATATGTTGATGATTTAATTTTCACAGGATCTGATCAAAAGATGATTGAAGAATTTAAGAAGTTGATGACAAATAATTATGAGATGATGGATTTGGGGCTGATGTCATATTATTTGGGCATTGAAGTTAAGCAAAGTGATGAAGGTGTCTTTTTGTCTCAGAAGTCATATGCAAAAGCTATTTTAAAAGAATTCAAGATGGATAAATGCAATTCAGCTTCTACGCCAGTGGATTGTCGAAATAAGTTGTCAAAGCATGATGATGAAGAAAAGGTGAATCCAACTTTGTTTAGAAGGTTGGTTGGAAGGCTGAGATTTTTGACATGTACAAGGCCAGATATCTTATATGGAGTTGGATTCATTAGTCGTTACATGGAGGTTCCAACTTTGACTCATATGGAGGCAGGAAAACGAATACTTCGATACATCAAAGGTACACTGGATTATGGTCTATTTTACTCTTCCCAGAACAATTTCAGATTGTATGGATTCAGTGATAGTGATTGGGGAGGAGATGTTGATGATAGAAAAAGCACAACTGGTTTTGTGTTTTTTAAGGGAACTGCTGTTTTTGCTTGGAGTTCTAAGAAACAAGCAATTGTTACACTTTCAACATGTGACGCAGAGTATGTTGCAGCAGCTTCTTGTGTTTGTCATGCAATATGGTTGAGACGGATGTTAAAAAGTTTGAAGTTTGCTCAAGATTGAGCAACTGATGTTTTTGTTGATAATAAGTCAGCTATTGCGTTGGCTAAAAATCCGATCTTTCATGATAGAAGCAAACACATTGACACCAAGTATCACTTTATTAGAGAATGCATTGGAAGGTAAGAAATTCAACTCATGTACCATACAAAGATCAAGTTGCTGATATTTTTACTAAAGCTTTGAAGTTGGAAGATTTCAGCAGATTGAGAGCTGTTCTTGGTGTTACTAAGGGATAAATTATAAGTTTAAGGGGGTGTGTTGAAATAATGAACTTATAATTAATAGAGTCTTTAATGTGGTTCAGTGTATTATCCAAGAGTCATTTCTGTATCTGTATCTACATTTATAGAGAGTTAATATAGTTTACCAAGAGTCATATTTGTAATCTATAAATACCTATCAATAAAAAGTAGTAAGACAAGAGAATCAAAAGAGAATTTTCTTCTAGCAATTATACTCTTCCTCTATACCTCTGAAAGATTATTTATTTGATCCAACATGGTGGCCCTATTGCCACTTTTGAACGTGTTCTATGGGTTACGATAGCTGAATCAATTGATTTAGCTATCGTAACATATAGAACACCTTCAAAAGTGGCAATGGGGCCACCATATTTTTATTTTGAGAATGTGGCACTTGCTCTTAAAGGAGTTTGACAAACAATGTCAGGTTTCTTATATGAAGTGATCTAATAATTTGTTGATACAAAACATATTAGTGTTGCAACAAAGAAAAGGGGACACATTCATAATCTTCAAATTCATAACATGTTTCCCCTTGTTCCAATGCCTCCACTGACTATAAATGGTGGTTTCATAGGACACGAGTGCCTGAAAACACTTACACGAGCGCGAAATTGATGGAGTAGATTCATCAAGTTGTTGGGGCTTAGGAAGAAGAACCTCCTCTGAGTGTCAAGAAGTTTGTTATTGATCAGTCCAGGAAATACAATCTGGTATAGGTTGGGATGAACAAAGTTGCACTACTTGAGCCAGATTAGATAGAAATGCTTATTAGTTTTCCTAGGAACCGCACAAGGGGAGGTGCGATTAGTCAAATGGATAGATATAAATCGCTTGGTAACTTATTCCGGGTAAGATCTACGCATTTCCAAAGACATTTTTATAGTTTACACTCTATTACTGTCATTTACGCCTGACATTCCTTTTATTTTCCAATCTAACATATGGTTTTAAAATTGAAAACTTATTTCAGATTCATACAGTTATGTATCATTTATCTGTACCAAAAGACTTATTTCCAAGAGGGATAAATATGGTGTCTCTATTCTTAGGGATAGGAGGGGCATACGCTCTTCACCGGTGGAGTAGTAGACTGAAGAATGGAGTATAGAAAAAAATGGAGAAAAAGTTGCAGTTCATTTATTTTCAATTCTAAAGGTGTAAATTGAAAAGGGAAAGAGAATGAGATAGATCTTGTAAGATCCAAATGTAATTCGTGTCCTAATTAGGCTATGCAATTTGGTTTTTTTACTAATAATCATAGGGTTTTGATTTGGGAACTATAGAAATTTCTATTAGTTGCAGAAATGGGAAAGAGAATAAGTTACCAAGCCATTTAAGATCTGAATTCAAGATCTAAATTTTTCTCCCCGAATTCACAGTCTGAATTCTATGAGTGTCGGTGTTTACATTATGTCATTTTCCCTTTCACATGACACAAGATAAATGACAGACATTTGTTTTCATGTCGTTTGATTGTTTTTCAAGACAGTATATTAAAATTATGTCATCTGAAAGCGTAAATATAAACCAGCTCAATTCACATGTGGCCTTCCGATAACACAATTTTGTCATCTAAGAAAATGCGCGTTTTAGTTAAAATTTACTTACTCATCAGATGAAACTTGTGGTAAATTACTGTCATTGTATGCGGAAAACAAAAAAAACGGCAAATGAAATTTCACTAACGCGACCAACTAAAACAGATACCAAATTTAGGCGCTCAATAGGTTTGACTGAAATTTCACAGTTCATATACAAACCTCTCTCTCATCTTAAATCTCATTTTAGGTTTCACCATATTTGGCTAAGGCTTCATCTCTCTCATGCCTCTCTAGCTCCAGTTGCTTTCTACATGAAAACACATTTTCCCTTTCACATGACAGACATTTGTTTTCGTGTCGTCTGAATATGTTTCGTGACAGTATTTTAATTGTATGTCATCTTAAGGCGAAATAAAAAATGCGCTCGATTCTCAGATGACATTACGCTTACAGAATCCTGCCATCCAAAGAAAACGCGCATTTTCGTTAAATTTGATGCGCTCAACAGATGACACTTCTAATAAATGAATGTCATTGTATGCCGAAAACAAAAAAGCGGCAAATGAAATTTCACTTACACAGCCATACCAAATTTTAGGCGCTCTATATCATTTGACTGAAATTTCAGCTGATATATAAACCCTCTCTCAATCCCAAACCCCAGTTTAGGTTACGCAAGCTTCATCCCTCTCATCCATCTCTATCTCCATGGTTGATTTGAACATGCAATCACTGGGTGAGCTCGAAACACGGTACTGGTAAGCCATATTTTCTTCGTTCCTAGATGTATTATTGTTCTTTACTCATCTTTTCCTCATCCAAATTACTTTTGTGTATGTCGATTTCAGCAGCTGGTATAAGGATCTTGTGATTTTCAGACCTATCATTGAAAGGTTTAGATCTCTCGCTTAGCTACACTGATTTTTATTTGAACACTATTTGCAGGGATAGTAAGAATGCTTCGGTACATGGGAAGACTGACTGAAGAGATTGTCAATCGGTTCATGCCTTTAGCATATGAGAAGATTTCTTTAACTTACTGAATATATATTAATGTTATGTTGGTTTGAACTGATTGGTCATGCCTTTAGAAGTGATTGTGTATGTTTGATGTACTGTTTTGGAACCTAGAACTCATTGATTTTGCTAGAAGTGATTGAGTATGTGTATGTGTATGAAACATGCTTATATATGATGTTCTGTTGATGCTTGTGTTTGAGGTTCCGTATGAGTATGTGTACGATTGTTCATTTGGGTATGTAGCTTATTAATCATGCATCAAGTATTAGAGGAACATTGTAAAAGGGTCATTAAGCATGTGGCTGATTAGGCATACTCTAAAGCTTTGAATGTTCATTGAGATTGCACTACTCTTACACATATGAGTTATACTGATAGAAGTGATTGAGTATATGTATGTGTATGAAACATGCTTATGTATCATGTTCTATTGATGCTTATGTTTGAGGTTATGTATGAGTATGTGTATGATTGTTCATTTGGGCGTGTAGCTTATTAATCATGCCTCAAGTATTAGAGGAACATTGTAAAAGGGTCATTAAGCATGTGGCTGATTAGGCATACTCTAAAGCTTTGAATGTTCATTAAGATTGGCACTACTCTTACACCTATGAGTTATACTGCTAGAAGTGATTGAGTATGTGTACGTGTATGAAACATGCTTATGTATGATGTTTTGTTGATGCTTATGTTTGAGGTTATGTATGAGTATGTGTACCATTGTTGATTTGGACATGTAACTTATTAATCATGCATCAAGTATTAGAGGAACATTGTAAAAGGGTCATTAAGCATGTGGCTGATTAGGCATACTCTAAAGCTTTGAATGTTCATTGAGATTGGCACTACTCTTACACCTATGAGTTATACTGCTAGAAGTGATTGAGTATGTGTATGAAACATGCTTATGTATGATGTTCCATTGATGCTTATGTTTGAGGTTCTGTATGAGTATGTGTACCATTGTTGATTTGGACATGTAGCTTATTAATCATGCATCAAGTATTAGAGGAACATTGTAAAAGGGTCATTAAGCATGTGGCTTATTAGGCATACTCTAAACTTTTGAATGTTCATTGAGATTGGCACTACTCTTACACTTGAATATACATGTCTACTTGAATAAGTTGTCTACTTGTTATAGCATGTTAGGCATACTCTTAAAGTTGAATATGTTATGAACTAAACTGGCTCATTTTTATTTGAAATGATAAGTAAGGATTCTGAATGCAATTCGTTTATGAAGCATGTATGAAGCATGGATTAAAGGGTAAATTTAGGCTAATTGCATGTACTGATATGACTTGCAAATGATAAGATATATTTTGATTAGATAGAATATACATATACATACGAACTGAATAACAAGCTCTACATAAAGGGTTATATATGTGCATTGGCCATACTCTCACTATGTTCCTTTCCACTCGGTTTGATATCGTAACAACAACATTAAACATGGTGATAGGTTTATGATGCATTCAGCACAAACAGAGTCCCTTGTTTTGACAGCATCATAAACCTCATTACCAAGTTTAAAGTACCACGAGTACAACCCAAGTGGAAGGAGCATTGTGAAAGGGTCAGTTTAGTCTACTGGCACATACATACAAACTGAATAGCAAAGCTCTACGTTATATTACAAAAGGGGGGATGAGTGTTGTCTTTCGGTTGTAATTGACAGTCCAAAGTTCCTTAGCTGTTTTGACTAGTGAAAGGAAATTTGGAATTGGAATGAGAGCCACATTTGGATATCACATTGCCTTTCAATTCTCCTTTCACTTAGCCAATACAACTTAGGAGATTTGAACACCCTTCATATTCAGCACAAATAAAGTCCCTTGTGGTGACAGCATCATAACCCTCATTACCAAGTGGAAGGAGCATTATAAAAGGGTCAGTTTAGGAGCACAAAGCTCTACGTTATATATTACAAAAGGGGGGAATTAAAGGTCCAAATCTCCTTAACTATTTTGAGTGGAGAAAGGTAATTTCGAATTGGAATGAGAACCACATTTGGAGCTCGCATTGCCTTTCGATTCTCCTTTCTCTCACTCAAGATAGCTTAGGAGATTTAGACACCCGCATACTCCTCAGTCCATATCCGGGCGAGCCCCTCATACTCTTCCCTGTTGCTGCGGTATTGCTCAGCAATTGCTTCTTGCCCAGGATATGGCTCCTCACTGTGGGGCTGTAGAAATAGATCATATATGTGCCACAGACACTACAAAATACATAGAATAATTAGAACAAAAATATGATGTTGTATGTTTATCAAATAAAATAGATAAATGGTTGCATTATACTGTGGTAGTGGAAAAGCGATGGTTATTAAGGATACGGGGAAGTTGAATCGACCCCTGATGGTGTATGTTAGGATGATATATCCTATTCCGGAACCAAAAATGAGAATAAAAGGAGAGATTTATTAGTGTATGTTTCATGTAGGTGATTATATCTTACTGACTAAGTTAATATTACTCTTGCAGGTCTGTTTGGGAAATCCGGAGGGTATCTGATTCTGATTTCAAATACACCCCTTTCATATGAGGTGTATTGGGGGCCTTTCATCCTAATCGACCATGTGAAGAAGTTACCATCGAGAGGACCTGTACGTTATCATCAAGAAGAATCATTAAAAATACACAGAAGAAACCAGGAAGGGTTACAAAACAACTATGGATTGACATATACCGTTGATGGCCACAAGCCACCCTGGGTTCTCATCGTACAACTTATTCAAGTCAGCAATTATTTCTCCTGGAGTTTCAACAAGGGGATCCATCGTTGGTAAGTTTTCTGGCTGTTGAAGGTATGATTCTGAATTGTGATGCATATATTTATAGTGATATGATTGTGGTAAGTAAAAGGCCGTGTTAGGGGAAGGGTCACGTAATTACTACTGAGTTTAGGGTTGTGTGTAATATTAATGACCTCCTTGGCTTTTGCAGATATCAAGACCATTGGGATTATAGGCCTAATTATTACTCCAAGATATGGATTGACTTATGGAAGATATTGGTTATTATTTTTGTGTTTTAATTCAAAAATGTATTGGTTATTCAAGATATGGATTGGCGTTAGGTACAAATGTAAACATATTATGAGTATTGGTCTCCAATAAAATTGAAACCATTGATATACATAATTTAATCTTCATATTTTAGAATGTTTCTGTATTCAGGTATAAAAATCAGAAATTCAAACGAAGAAGAAGGCATAAAGTGACATTTTAATTTTTAAAAATGTCATCTAAACATCAATAAAAAGACATTAAAATTATTGTTTGTCACATGAAAAAAAATCCTTTGACATGATTGATTAAGACGTGTGCCATCTAAACAGGCTATAACGGCAGAAATTATTATATGAACTGTCATCTCAAATTAAATATGCCAATTTCCCACACGCTAACCTGACGGTTTTAATTGTAAAAATGTCATTTGATGACATTAAAGGTGACGACAGTAATAAATAAGCTGCATCATAATAAGGGTAAAATGACAGTAAGAAAATAGGCTAATGTCATGTGTGATGACGAAAGATGATAGAACCTGACCATCGTCTGAAGGTGCAATAGACGGCATCGAGCCCCGTGACAGATTTATATCTCGCGGGACGACGGTTTTTAACCATCGTCTGAAGAGGGTTTTGGCGTAGTGAAATCACTGGGACTGAGATCGAAACACGGTAATGGTAAGCCATATTTTTTCCTCATCCGATTTACTATTGTGTATGTGGATTTCAGTAGCTGGAATAAGGTTCTGTTAATTTTCAGACCTATTATTGAAAAAGTTAGATCTCTCACTTAGATACACTGATTTTACTGTTTTCATTGGTAGATTCACTAATGAAAATATTGGATCTTTATCTTTTTTTAATCTAGGGCAATATACTGCATGATGATGAAAATCCAAGCAAATCCTTCATGACATCATTCCAGCGCCACGTGGATACTACACTATGAAAATCCTAGCAAATCCTTCATGACATCATTCCTCTGTACCTCTGAAAGATTATTTATTTGATCCAACAAATTGGTATCAGAGCCAGCAAAAATTCTCTACAATGTTGAATGGAATGATTCCATACAAATATCCATAATTATCAAAGGAAAATTATAATAATTGGTGCATTAGAATGAAGGCTTTGTTGGGTTCCCAAGATGTATGGGAAATGGTAGAAACTGGATATGAGCAGCCAGAGAATGAGGAGGAATTGACGAATGCTCAAAAAGCGAAAAGGAAGAAAGACCAACAAGCACTCTCTCTAATCCACATGTGTCTGGATGAGAATATGTTCGTGAAAATTTCGACTGCAACAACAGCCAAGGAGGCATGGGAGATTCTCGAAAATTCCTTTAAGGGGAAAGATAAAGTAGTCAAGGTGCATTTGCAAACCTTGAGAAGTGAGTATGAGAAACTCAAGATGAAAGAGTCAGAGAAAATTGATGAGTTCTTTAATACAACTTTGGTAATTGTCAATCAGTTAAAGAGATATGGAGAAAAAATGGAGGATGTTCTTGTGATAGAAAAAATCCTTCATTCTTTGACTCAGAAATTTGATTACGTGGTGACTGCCATTGAAGAATCAAAAGATCTGGAGACTATGTCTGTAGATCAACTCTAGGGTTCGTTACAAGCCCATAAGGAGAGATTAAAAAATAGAGAAGAACCTGTCGCTCAGGTGTTGTAGGCGAAACTAGATTTGAATGATAAAGAAGAAAAGAAGTAATTTGAAGGTGGATATGGAAAAGGAAGAGGAAGATCAAGAGGTAGAGGTCGTGGCCGTGGCTAGAATCGTGGATATAATGGAAGAGGTAGAGGTGGCAGAAATTTCCACAATAATGAAGCCACAAATAATCAGCAATGGAATGCAAGAGGACGTGGTAGAGGCAACAATTTCCAAGGTCGTGGAAATAATTGGTATGGTCGTGATAAATCTCGTGTGCAATGTTACAATTGTCAAGAATTTGGGCATTATGCTTCTGAGTGTAAATCTGAACCTTTTAAAGACGAACAGGCCAATTTTACCGAGGAGGAAGATGAAGAATCAACTTTGTTACTGACATGTAGCGAAGATGAAGCAAGGAGCAAGGAGTCTTGGTATCTAGACTCGGGAGCAAGCAATCATATGACGGGAAATAAAGAACTTTTTTATAAGCTTGATGAATCTAAGAAAGGAAGTATTTCTTTCGGTGACAAAACAAAAGTTCCAGTTGTGGGAAGTGGTGACATTCTTATCAAACTGAAGAATGGAGATCATCAATTTATTTCTCATGTTTATTATGTTCCAGCTTTGAAATCCAATATTTTGAGTATTGGACAACTTTTGGAGAAAGGTTATGAGGTGGAGATGAACAGGAATGGGCTGGTTATGAAAGATGGAAAGAAAAAAATGATTGCAAAAGTTTCTATGTCTGCAAACAAGATGTTCAAATTAAAAATCAGCAGTGATCGTCCTATGTGTTTGAAAGCCTCATCAGATTCTGCATGGCTGTGGCATCTCAGAATGGGTCACTTGAATTTTGGTGGACTGGAGCAAATGTGCAAGCAACAAATGGTGTATGGATTACCTTCCATAAATCATTCCAATCAGATTTGTGAAGGGTGTATGTACGGGAAGCAATTCAGAAGGAGTTTTCCAAAGGAGTCTTTGTCAAGCACATCAAAGCCACTTGAATTGGTGCATGCAGATATTTGTGGTCCCATTAATCCGAGTTCACATGGAGGAAGCCGGTATTTCTTATTATTTATTGATGATTATACTCGAAAAACATGGGTTTATTTTTTGAAGGCAAAATCTGAAGCATTTGAAGTGTTTAAAAAATTTAAAGCACTAGTTGAGAATGAAAGCGGTTTGAAGATTCAAGCATTGCGAACTGATCGAGGAGGAGAATTCACATCTGAGAAATTCAATCAGTTCTGTGATTATAATGGTGTTCGTCGATTGCTTACTGTTCCAAGATCTCCTCAACAAAATGGTAAAGGTTTTTCTCAAAAGGCCAGAATTGATTATGAAGAAGTTTTTGCTCCGGTGGCTCGAATTGAGACAATTCGATTAGTTATTTCTTTGGCAGCTCAACAAGGATGGAAAATTCACCAAATGGATGTCAAATCAGCATTCTTAAATGGAACTCTTGAAGAAGAAGTTTATGTCAATCAACCATTGGGTTATACTGTGAAAGGGCAAGAAGATAAGGTGTTGAAGTTAAAAAAGGCTTTGTATGGCCTTAAGCAAGCTCCAAGGGCTTGGTATTCTTGCATCGATGACTATTTCCAGAAGAATGGCTTCACAAGATGTCCATATGAGCATGCTTTGTATATCAAGGAGAATGAGGATGGAAAAATAATGTATGTATACTTGTATGTTGATGATTTAATTTTCACACGATCTGATCAAAAGATGATTGAAGAATTTAAGAAGTTGATGACAAATAATTATAAGATGACAGATTTGGGGCTGATGTCATATTATTTGGGCATTGAAGTTAAGAAAAGTGATGAAGGTGTCTTTTTGTCTCAGAAGTCATATGCAAAAGCTATTTTAAAAGAATTCAAGATGGATAAATGCAATTCAGCTTCTACGCCAGTGGATTGTCGAAATAAGTTGTCAAAGCATGATGATGAAGAAAAGGTGAATCCAACTTTGTTTAGAAGGTTGGTTGGAAGGCTGAGATTTTTGACATGTACAAGGCCAGATATCTTATATGGAGTTGGACTCATTAGTCGTTACATGGAGGTTCCAACTTTGACTCATATGGAGGCAGGAAAACGAATACTTCGATACATCAAAGGTACACTGGATTATGGTCTATTTTACTCTTCCCAGAACAATTTCAGATTGTATGGATTCAGTGATAGTGATTGGGGAGGAGATGTTGATGATAGAAAAAACACAACTGGTTTTGTGTTTTTTATGGGAACTGCTGTTTTTGCTTGGAGTTCTAAGAAACAAGCAATTGTTACACTTTCAACATGTGAAGCAGAGTATGTTGCAGCAGCTTCTTGTGTTTGTCATGCAATATGGTTGAGACGGATGTTAAAAAGTTTGAAGTTTGCTCTAGATGGAGCAACTGATGTTTTTGTTGATAATAAGTCAGCTATTGCGTTGGCTAAAAATCCGATCTTTCATGATAGAAGCAAACACATTGACACCAAGTATCACTTTATTAGAGAATGCATTGGAAGGTAAGAAATTCAACTCAAGCATGTACCATCCAAAGATCAAGTTGCTGATATATTTACTAAAGCTTTGAAGTTGGAAGATTTCAGCAGATTGAGAGCTGTTCTTGGTGTTACTAAGGGATAAATTATAAGTTTAAGGGGGTGTGTTGAAATAATAAACTTATAATTAATAGAGTCTTTAATGTGGTTCAGTGTATTATCCAAGAGTCATTTCTGTATCTGTATCTACATTTATAGAGAGTTAATATAGTTTACCAAGAGTCATATTTGTAATCTATAAATACCTATCAATAAAAAGTAGTAAGACAAGAGAATGAAAAGAGAATTTTCTTCTAGGAATTATACTCTTCCTCTGTACCTCTGAAAGATTATTTATTTGATCCAACATGGTGGCCCTATTGCCACTTTTGAACGTGTTCTATGGGTTACGATAGCTATCGTAACATATAGAACACCTTCAAAAGTGGCAATGGGGCCACCATATTTTTATTTTGAGAATGTGGCACTTGCTCTTAAAGGAGTTTGACAAACAATGTCAGGTTTCTTATATGAAGTGATGTAATAATTTGTTGATACAAAACATATTAGTGTTGCAACAAAGAAAAGGGGACACATTCATAATCTTCAAATTCATAACATGTTTCCCCTTGTTCCAATGCCTCCACTGACTATAAATGGTGGTTTTCATAGGACACGAGTGCCTGAAAACACTTACACGAGCGCGAAATTGATTGAGAAGATTCATCAAGTTGTTGGGGCTTAGGAAGAAGAACCTCCTCTGAGTGTCAAGAAGTTTGTTCTTGATCAGTGCAGGAAATACAATCTGGTATATGTTGGGAGGAACAAATTGCACTACTTGAGCCAGATTAGATAGAAATGCTTATTAGTTTTCCTAGGAACCGCACAAGGGGAGGTGCGATTAGTCGAATCGATAGATATAAATCTCTTGGTAACTTATTCCGGGTAAGATCTACGCATTTCCAAAGACATTTTTATAGTTTACAGTTGTTGGGGGCTAATTAAATTTTGGGTAAATTCCAAAAAAACCCCTGTGGTTTCACCGATTTCCAAATAAACCCCTGTGGTTTGTTTTTACCAAAAAAAAGGAGCGTGGTTACGCCGTTACCCGAAAAACGAAAAATGGCTTAACACCGTTAAATCTGATGACGTGGTGAAGGGTAAATTTGGAAAAAAGATTTTTTTTTATTTTTTTATTTTTCTTTTTTATTTCTTCTTCTTCTTCTTCTTCTTCTTCTTCTTCTTCTTCTTCTTCTTCTTCTTCTTCTTCTTCTTCCTCCTCCTCCTCCTCCTCCTCCTCCTCTTCTTCTTCCCCTCTCTCTCTTCTCCTTCCTCTCTTTCTTTTTTTTAATCGGAAATCCCCAGATATCCGATTTCGGAAATCTGGAATTTCCAGATTTCTGGAATTCCAGAAATCTGGAAATTCCAGATTTCCGAAATCGGAAATCCCTGCAGCATTTGAAACAATATGGCACCGCTCAGACTTCTGCAAAATATAATCCACCATACTTGAAAGTTGAAGCTTCATGATGTTATTAGCCCGAAAGCTCAAATTGCTCCATTTAATCACAAATTATGAGTCTTTCATATCCATCAAATGGTGCATTTTCAGAAATACATAAACCACATTCATGTATGACACCAAACAAATGGAAAATTAACTATCCTACTCTTCAACATTCTGGCAAGCTATCAGTTGGATTGGAAGCATTCAATTCAATAATAGGCTTTATAATTTTTTATTTTATTTTACCAACTGTGTCAGCTTTGAACTTGCATATAGGATTGTCATAAAACGATTTCATTATGCATATTATTGTTCTTCAAATTTCCAGGAATCTGGAAATTCCCAGATTTCCGATTTCGGAAATCTGGAATTTCCAAATCTGCGGAAATCTGGGGATTTCCGATTAAAAAAAAAGAAAGAGAGGAAGGAGAAGAGAGAGAGGAAGAAGAGAGAGAGAGGGGAAGAAGAAGAAGAAGAAGAAGAAGAAGAAGAAGAAGAAGAAGAAGAAGAAGAAGAAGAAGAAGAAGAAGAAGAAGAAGAAGAAGAAGAAGAAGAAGAAGAAAGAAAAAATAAAAAATAAAAATAAAAATAAAAAAAAAATAAAAAAATATTTTTTCCAAATTTACCCTTCGCCACGTCAGCATTTTTAACACTGTTAATCCATTTTCCGTTTTTCGGGTAACGGCGTAACCACGCTCCTTTTTTTTGGTAAAAACAAACCACAATGGTTTATTTGGAAATCGGTGAAACTACAGGGGTTTTTTTTTGAATTTACCCTTAAATTTTTTGTCTTTTAGCATAGGTTATAATTTTTACTCTATAGTTATTTTATTTTAATTAAATTCATTTTGCAATAAAATAAAAATATGATAAAAAAAGAAAATAATATCAAAAGATTATTATAAAAAGAAAATAGAAATAAAAAGAAAAGAAAAATAAATAATAAAAATTAGGGGCAAATTTGCACCATTTTTCAGCAACCCATCTAGCAACTTCGACGATGAAAATGGACCCCGAAACAGCAAGATACCAAGCATTTATATTTTTGTTCAGAAAGTTCGGGATGTTAGCTTTCCGGAATGTAAAAAACGGAGCAAAACGGAGCTAAAACGAAGCCGGTAGAATTTTCCAAAGGCAAGTGGTGCTGAAAAACGGGTTTGAACATTTCCAACACATCCTTGACATATTCAACGCATTATCTCCATTCTTCCAACTCCCCACTCACCTACTTTCTTTCTTCAACTAATGGGAAGGTAGTGGGATCATGTTTGAGAAAAATAATGGTCACTAACTTGGAAATTGTTACCCAAAATCCTATAAATATAGCCAAATCCTTCATTCCAATCCCCAATCAACAATCAATCAAACACAATCAAACACAAACAACTCAAATTTTTCTCTCAAATTCTCTGCCAAAATCGGCCACTTTATCAACTTTTAGGTTCTTAGAAATCATCTTTAGCATCCAATTAGTCTAAACAAAGTCTCAATTTCCAGAATTCGTTCTTCAATCTCCAGTTCTTCAGAAAAGCTTTCAATTTCAGAAACTTCAAATCCAAAATTCTCTTAGTTTAATCAATCAATTCTCAAATCGTTTTTTGCAAGCTCTTAGTTAAGCCAGTAAGATCATTACCCAATCCTCGATTCAAGCTCTCTTAGTCTAAATCAAATTTCACCATTGTTATATTCTTCAAAGCTTCAAGCATTTTCTGTGAAACCAAGATCACCGAAACCCCATTTTCGAGTCATTCTTAGTTTACACGCCTATTCCAAATCATGTTTAGAAACTTTTTATTGATCTCAATCAATTAAAAAGACCCAGAAACAAGCTTTTGAGTTTTTCATCATTGAAAAATTCATCAAACAACCTTTCTGGTGAGCCGTTTTCCAAATTTTATTTAGAGTTCGTTAGCCAATCACTTTAGCCCAAATTAATTTTAATCTCTTTATTGACATCAATTCTTGAATTCCCAATTTTTATTTCGTAAAAAACGACATCCTATAGCCTTCTTAATCACCCTTAAAGTACCCTCCACGAAACAGAATCAAGCTTTTGGTTTTTCAACCATCAAACAATCATTCTGTCAGACCCATTTTCAATAATTTATTCCAACTTCGTTACTCGTTGTATTTCTGAAATTCCAGTTCTAAACCCTTTCTTTGCACACTCACTTTAAATACCAGCCTCCGTTTCACTGAAATCTGACCTCTACAGCTCCCGGAATTAAGCCAGAAAGTCCCACGAAAGCATCAATTTAGTCCTGGTTTTTGCTGTTTTGGTGGTAAATTTCTGCTAAAGTCCCTGAACTCTCCGAACTATTTCAAATTCGCCCAGCATTATCCGGACGACGCAATAGCCCTCGAGCCGATTTTCTGGAAGTCCAATCCTCATTATCACGCATCCCAATGACATCAAAGAGATCGGTTTAATTTTATTTCATTCCGCACATATTTGTTTTTTATAACTTATTTACATTTCTAGCTTTAAAGTCATTTCTTTTTAGGGTAAAGTTCAAATAAAACCCCTATGATTTCACTAATTTTCAGATAAAGGACTGTGATTTACTTTTTGTCAAAACGAGGATTGAAGTTTTCAACTTTAGCAAAATAAGGACTTTTTCGATTGATACTATTAAAATCACCCTTAACAACTTCAAAAATGACATATTTTAAGAACTACTAATATTCTAAACAACTTTAATTCTTCTACTTTTTTATTTCGAGATTATTTAGATGATGTTTGGTAAAGAGAGAGAAAGTTAATGTTTAGAGAGAGAAAGTTCCAAAAAAGATGATTTTCTAAAATCGAAAATGTAGTTCCATAGAAAATATGACATTGAACAACTTTAATTCTTAAAAATTTTCATTTTCAGGTCATTAAAGATAGTTTTCATAGCATTATTAAAAGTAGGAAACCTCAGTCCTCGTTTTGACAAAAAGTAAACCACAATCCTTTATCTGAAAATTAGTGAAACCACAGGGGTTTTATTTGAACTTTCCCCTTCTTTTTAAGTTGTATGCTTTATTATTGTTTGTAATACAAAAAACATTGAAAAATATTTACAAAATCAATAAAAAATATAAAAGAAAATTAAAAATTTTATATCCTTGTGTTGTTTTATTGCTTTTATTTTTGGTACTTATCTTAAAAATTGTTTTTCCGACCGACCTGTCAAGTAACGTCGGGACCCAAGACCGTTGTTTTTATTTTCAGTCCTTGTAACGGTCGTCAATCGCTTTTCGTTTAGAATTCAAGTAATTTAGGCGCATTTTATTTATTTATTTTATTTAATTACCCTTTTACCCTTTGAGAATTAGCTTCTCTGGCACGCCCGCATTACTCGATCCCCCCATCGAACGGTTGAGCCGATTCTCAATAACCCATTAATGAGCTAACGGTCATACTTGAATGAGATCAGTAACCGTCATTAATGAGGCATTAATGGAGACTTTCTAGTTACTGGAGTTACGATTACATGACTCTAAATAGCTTGCATCTCAAGCTATTGAGGTACACTTTACGCTCACCTTAAACCCTACTTTGTCATCACAGTTTGCTACTATTACTATTTAATGACTTTGGCATCGGAGCTTCCCCCCGTCGAACCCAACGACGCCCCCCGCAGGGAAGGATTCCGATCAAGAGTTCAGCACCAGTCATCAATTGGTGCGGTGAAGGTGGAAGTCCTAATCCAAAAAGGACTCAGTTCACAACCCAAACATGGAAAATGGGGGATCAAACCCCTTAACCGGAACTACAACACCAATCATACCACCATCAATTAATCCTTCTACAAACGCTGGTCGCGTTGATCCTGATGCGCCAACCATCCATGATGAAAGGGACATGTCGCCAGAATCTTTCTGGGAGATTTGCGCGAGTGCCGTAGGGAGAGAGCATGGACCAATTATGGAGGGTCGATTGAGGGCCTATTTAGAGAACCAGGATGTGGGTGGAGCCACGATAGGGACTGTCCCCACCCTGAATCATCGTCGCCCGCCAATACCGACCATATCACAATGGCAAGGCGCCTATTATAGACCTAGTGCTTTCCGAGATTCATCGTTTTTGCTTTCTCAACAGTCGTTAATCAGGAGCTCGCTAGTGATATACCACTAAACCGAAGGTTATTTTCTGATATACCAGAGGGAAGTCGCAGGAATGATCAAGCTCCCCTGAGGAACACGACAAACCCAGGAATTACTGTTGGCAGACCTCGAGCTCCTCCCGTACAAACTGGAACGCCGGCAGATTAGGGTCAAAACAACACACTGGCGGATCATCTAGAGGGCGGACGTGATGGTCACAGACATAGGAGACGAACCAGATCGCATAGGAAGGGACGATCCAAATCACATTCACATCACAGACGCCGAACTGGATCCCCCCGATGTGGAAGATCGCCCCCACCTCCGGAGCGAAGGGAGGATGAATGCCGAGCCGGGTCACCTCGCCAGGTCATGCAACACCCGCCACCAAATCAAGGAGGAGGTGGACGGTCTCCACCAAGGGGACGGGGGTGGCGGCAGAAAAAGATCACCATCAGAGTCTTCATCAGAATCCAGCTCTTCTTCCTTACAAAGGACCAGGTCTCCTAGTAGGAGACGCCCGAGAAGGAATCAAGGTTCTATAGCGAATCAGATCAGGGCAGAGATACGCAGACAAAACGAGGAGAATGCTAGACACAATCCGTTCGCCAACCATTAATCGCCCTTCACTGCGTGGATTGAAGCCGAGTAAACTGACAGGCATTTAAAGATCCCGAACATACCAGCCTACTCCGGCGAGGATAATCCAGAAGCTCATGCGAGGAAGTATTGCATGTTGCTTGGACTTAACCGTGCAAGTGAATCAGTGTTGTGTCGGATGTTTATCACCATGCTAAAAGGTCCAGCGTACGATTGGTTCCAATCTCTCCGCCCGTGATCGATAAACAGCTGGGATAAGTTGAGTAGGGAATTTTGTGCAAAGTTCGCAGGATGCATTCCGCCAGTAGTTAAATCGCGAAAGCTCTTCGAGCTAAAGCAAAAAGAAAATGAGTCTCTTCGGGAGTATGTCGACAACTTCAATAAGTTATGAATTCGCATTGTTGATGTGGATCTCTTCATGGCTGCAGAAGCAGTAGTAAAAAATACAACATGCAAGAGCTTATAGGTGGATCTAATCAGAAACAAACCAAAGACTATGGCGGAGCTGATGGAAAGGTGTAAGGATTTCATGGAAGTTGATGACATCCGAAGAGAGTCGGCGTCTCCCCCAAAAAGAGGGAACGACGAATCCCGAAGGCGGGATAAGGAAAAAGAAAAGCCTTCTGACTCATCCTCCCGAAATAGGCAAAGGGGCTCTAGGAACAAATAAGCATATACGCCATCGTTTATGCCGTTACACGCCTCCAAAAGCGAAGTGCTAATGTGGATAGAGAACAACCAACACAAATAGAGCATTTCATACCCCGAACCAATAGGGGGAGAGTACACCAATACAGGGAGAAACCCCAAGAATTATTGCAAGTACCACAAGAGGAACGGCCATAAAACAGATGCATGCTGGGAGCTGGCTAGGGAGATTGAAAGGCTTATCGAGAGAGGAAAACTGGACAGGTTCGTCTAGAACGACAAGAAAGGAGATGACGATAAACCAAGAGATGAGTTGAAGAAGAAGGCTAAAGGGGTCATTAATTTTATCGCTGGAGGACTAGGGTACCAGCCTATGGTAAAGAAGGTAAAAACTATCGCTCTAGATAGAGCATCACTCAATCGCCCATTTGCAGATGTTGGTCCAGCAATCCCCCCACATGCAGATGCTCTCGTCATCACTATGATGGTGGAAGGATGGGAAATGAAGAGAGTGATGATAGACACTGGCAGTTCGTGCAATGTTATCACTAAGGGAGCATTCGCCAAGTTCAAGGTTGATCCTATTCAAATAGAGACCACCATCATAGATATCCTGGGAGTAACAGGCCACACAATCCAGACAAAGGGACAAGTGACGCTAGAATGCGAATTAGCATATGAAGATCAGGTATGGATGGGAGATCTGGAGTTCTCCATCATGAACGGTCAATTGGCATACAACATCATCTTAGGGCGGCCTTTTATCTCAGAGGTGGCGGCTCTCATATCGATACGCCATTTGACAATGTACATCCCTACTGCCAAGGGAGGTGTGATGATCAAGGGGAACCAGAAGGTTGCTCAAGAGACATACTCTGCATCCTTATCAATTCACCTTCAGTCCAAGGATGACGAAGAAGATGAGCTTGTTACGACGGCCCTTGGAGACACAGAAATGTTCCTCATTGCAGATGGTAAGCAGGTACGGATCGCCAAAGGACTAAAAGCTGAGATTAAGGAGGACGTTACGAAAGTTCACTAGTACAGAAATGGCCTACGGCCACGCCTTATTAGCTACGGTTGTTTGCAAAACCGTGGCTGCAGGTAATTGGGGTCGGTTATTTAAAAAACCGACTCAAATAATTTAAGCATTAAAGTCAGTTTTTTGAAAAAACCGACTCTAAATGTGATTTTTAAAAATGGCGCGCGGTTTGGACAGTCATTAGTGTCGGTTCTTTTTAAACCGAGGCTAATGACCCAACAATTAGCCTCGGTTTAAATATAAACCGAAGCCAATGAACCAGTAATTAGCATCGGTTCAGGTTGAACCGACCCCAATTACTGGGGTTAATGGCATCGGTTCATTGAGAACCGACCCCAATTACTCTTTAAAGTCGGTTAAATAAAAAACCGACTCTAAAGATTCAAACATACCGTAACCTATTGTTCTCCCCTTCCTCTTTCTCTCTTTGCGCCTAATTTTAGCAGCTATCCTCCTTTCCCTGTTTAAGTCGAAAATTGATTCTACTCTTAAGCAGCCGCCGACTCTAAAGATTCAAAGATCAACTATAACCTATTGTTCTCCCCCTTTCTATTTCTCTCTTTGCGCAACCCATTAACAGCTCTCCTCCTTTTTCTCCTTTGCGTCGAAATTTGAGTTTCATAAGCAGCAGCTGGTTTGAAGTTCCAGGCGTTGACTGGGTTTTGTTGTTTTCGATTTGGCAGAAGCAACGGAAAAGAGGTACGTCATTAATGAGTTTGATTTGTTATTCTTCCAAAACTTGAAGAACTGTTAGGAAATATTTATTCAAATCAGAATCTTTGAGGTTCATTGTTATATCCTGTTCTATCTTGTGAATTTTGTTATGATTTCGTTTTTTGTTTCTTTCTTATGGGCTTCGTTTATTGTATGGTGTTCGTGTTCCCTCTGGTTTCGTCCCTGTTCCGTATTCGTTCTTATTGTCATATGGTGTTCTATCTTCTAGTTTCGTCCTGTTCGTATTCATTCTTCTGGTTTTGTCCCTGTTCGTATTCATTCCTCTGGTTTCGGGTGAATGGCCTATTGAGTAATTTCAAAAGATTCCGACCGTACTCGAGCTTCAGATCAATGTCCCCAGAAGAAACTATATGGGCAAAATTGAAACTTAGGACATCGACCTTCACCTAGACTAACAGCATCATCCCTTTATTGTTCACAATAATACTCAACACTAAAAGAACACACACACAAAAGGAGGGGGAAGGGGATGGAGCTGATATCATTACTTCACATAACACTATAGAAGACTTTTAGAATAATTGAGATTTAATTAGTTAAAATCTTTAATAGTTGTATTTGATGAGAAACGGTTTGAGAAAGCGGATTGTGCTTAAACAGCTAATTTAAAAAGATTGAAACTCAGATTTAGGGATCTTCTGTTACATAATATATACAAAGTTGTGAACAAAATAGGCACTTATGATAGAACAAACATGACATTCACGCACTGTGAGTTTCTACTCATGTCCTATCTCAAAGATTGGCCACAAAATAGTGAATTATGCACTAATTCCTCATGAATAAAGGAGCTGTCTAAGTGTTGATAAAACCTGACTTTTGATTGGCACTAGAAAAACCAAACGCCTTGTTGACAAGAGGAAACACAATGTAATGAATCTTAATTAAATAGTATCAATTGTAAGTCCCAATTATCAGCAAAAGAAATCGAAATTTACAGCTACTGAAAAAGTTTGTGATTGCAAAAGTAAAAATATAGCAAATATTAGTTGATTTAAATTGGGATAAGGTACTAAAATAGGTCTAAGGTTTTTGGGGAAGTACCGATTTAGGCTCAACATTCAAAATAGCACCAATTTAGGCTTAACGTTTACAACATAATATCAATTTAGGCTTAACGTTTACAAAATATAGCTAATTTAATTGTACGTGAGGCCTAAATTGATACTATATTGTAAACGTTAAGCCTAAATTGATATTATATTGTAAACGTTAAGCCTAAATTGGTGCTATTTTGAACGTTGAACCTAAATCGTACTTCCCCAAAAACCTTAGACCTATTTTGGTACCTTATCCCATTTAAATTTGCTGAAGAATACCTCTGTATCTGTTTTCAAATATATTGAATAAAACATTAGACATCCCAACCAAAAAGAATTAGAGGCTCAACTCAAACTTAACCTCCCATAACCAAATTCACTGCACTATATGCAAACCTAACTAAACTTTCTATTTTTTTCAATGGAATTTGAAAAAGAAAAAAGAAAAAAAGATATATATCTGCACTGAATAGTGAATACAGAGACACCTTGCTTTATATGTGTGGTCAACCCCTAAAACCACTCTTCTAATGTTATTGTTCAGCTCCCTAATCAATCCCACATTTCGAGTCAAGTTATCAGGAATCTTTGATTCATCGTTTTGGTTTATTTCACTGATTAGCAATCTGTTTTGATCTAGAATGTCCTGAACTTGCATAAAACTCTTCTGAACTGTTTGTAAAGCCTTGTTATCTATTTGGGTTCCATTGCCTATTCCAGAAAATAAATTGTCTTCCATCTCAGCTTTGGATTGGCTTCACTCAGTCAAACCCTTCTCCTGCATAAAAAATTATTAAATGAGAGAAAGGAATCAGCTTTACTAAAGTTGAATTATATCTTGTGTTTTTCCTTCATTTTCTTAGGAAACAAACAGAGAACACTTTATTACATTACACAAAAATCATATCCCTTTTCACATAGAGAAAGGAAATTTTTTAGATAAAAAGAAAAAGAAAAGAAGCAATCTCGAGTTAAGAACACAAATTTTAAAAAGGAAAAGAAAATGAATCACCACAACATATGAGAAAAGTCTATTTAGGATAATTAGCTGCAGATTAAGATTCATATTTATTTGGTGAAAAAAGTGAGATAGAAATTGTTCAAAATCTCTTTAGAATATACTCAGGATGTCAGATATTTGAACATTGTACAAACTGAAGTGGCGTAGTGATTTTAATATACACGGAAATGTGTAATATTCTGAAATTCGGCCCTATAGAACAGCTTAAAAGACATATTCATGGTCACATGCAAAGAAAGATGAAAACTTATCCAACTTAGTATTCAATTTTTTAGGAGAAAAAACAATTAGTCCTCATATTACCTCATTCAAAAGAGAGTTTGAATCACAATGGCTGATGGAGCATAGTTGGTTTGTTTGTTGTGATTCCAAGCTGTGAAAGCAATCATCTAAGATCATACAGAACTATCAAATGGAAGAAAAAAAACCAAAAAATTCACAATTATGAAATACAACTCCTAAAACAATAAAAAGGGCATAAGATAATTTATAGTAGAAACAACATTAACCAACAATGATAATTTTTCTTGCACTAACGATCAAGCTCTTTACTAACTATTTCCCCCTTTTTGAATGACTGTGAAAACAAAGCTTAATATGATATCTCCCATATATATCTATTAGTTGATGTTGTCATGTTAAGCTTATATAGTAAGAAATGAAAGCATATAACATGCAAGAAAACATGGCGTTTTAGCATTACATTGTCAAGTAATATATATACGTTACCTCTGCTCTTCACCAATATCCATACCATTGCTTCCAGTAAATTTATTGTTGGGTAGTGGAGCTTGGCCAGATTCTATGTACATCAGATCTTCCACAAGGCGGTCATAGTGCCTCTTTACTTCGTCAGGTGTTTTTCCACCCAGAGCCTTAGCCACATTTTGCCACCACTCTGGGGTCTTCTTGTCATATATAACTAGTGCCTGCTCAAATAGCTTATTTTGCTTGGGTGTCTAGGATGAGCTAGAACCATGAGAATAAGATGAGCAGAAGTAACTAGATGCCACATGTGGATTAAGTAACTTTTGGATTAAATTCACAGCTTTGCTCATTTAGACACATGTATACCTCCTTTTATGCAAAAATCAACTCTTCAGAGCTATGTAGTTTTCTGATTGATGGGTTTACTTATTAATTTTCTTATTAATTTATGTATTGCTTTATGTTGTCATTCCCTATTAAATAATAGCTATTGCAATATTAACATAACTCTGTTAGCCATGTTTATTTTTTAAACCCCTAAACCCTAAACTCCATCAATCCCTAGACCATATAAACCCTATAAACCTTTAAGCCCCTAAACCTAAACTCTATAAACCCTAAACCCTACGAATTACTGATATTTCAATTTTGGTTGCAGTGAGCTTTCTTTCTGATCTTGGAGGGCTGGGCGTTTGACAATATTTGTGATTCCATATTTGCTTCGCTTTGATCACTCTTAAAGGTAATTTTTTTTATCTTATCCATCACAATACTGATTTATTTTAGTATGGAATATATAATAGCATATATGTGTAAGTAATGTATGATGATGCACTTAAGTCAATAGAAATAATATAAGCATGGTTGGCCTAGATACCCGTTGAGGCTTATTCATTAGGAGTAAGTCTCGAATAGTCCTCGATTTGGGACTGTTCTTAAATTTTTCAATCTCAATTAGGACATGAATACATATATTGATTTTGGTTCTAATGAATGTCACGCCTCGCCACACGAATGCTCTCTGAGTACATATGTAGATACATGATACATTGTCTACTTCGTGTACTTGGAGAACTGTAGGGAGGTGTTGCCGAAGTTTCATTAGAATGTAAAAGCTCTACATCCATTTACAATTCAGATTGGAAATTTAAGAATGGGTTAGGTTGGAGTGATAAGGAGTACCATACATAAGTTTGGTGTTGTATTTACATGAGATAATTAATTACTTGATATCCTGTGCATTTGTTTTGTGTGTTTAGTGGTTAATTAGTATGGATCGAAGTTGGATGTATGGTAATCGAGCTTCCGTTGAGTTCCTACGAGGGTTGGGTGAGTTTAGTAAGGTTGCCATTGAATTCCAATCAAAAAGTGGTTCAATTCGTTGTCCTTGTTGTCACTGCAATAACATGAGGTGTCCAGACGAGATATATGTAGTCCAAGATCACTTAATTTGTGGGGGGTTTAAAAAAAACTATACAAGTTGGACATGGCATGGTGAGATGTTTGATAATGCAGAGAGCTCAACTAAGGCAGTCAGTCATCAGGTGGGTGATGCTGATGTTGAAAACGATAGTGAGGTGGAGGTGGATAGGATTAACGATATGATGCATGATGTAGAGGACGATTTTACAGAGTGTCCTGGTATGTATGATAGAATTTTGAGTTCCTCTGAGACACCATTATATCCTAGTTGTACAACATTCACGATACTTTCAGCTGTCCTTAAATTATTCAACTTGAAGGTGAGCCACAGTTGGACTGACAAGAGTTTTACAGAACTGTTGCAAATTTTGAAAAAAATGCTTCCCGATGGAAACGAAGTACCGATCTCGACTTATGAGGCAAAGAAACTCATGTGCCCTATGGGTATGGAGTATGAGAAGATACATGCATGTAGGAATGATTGCGTGTTGTATCGAAATGACTATGCAGATATGCAAGCATATCCAAGGTGCGGAGTGTCTCGTTACAAGAGAAAGGACAATGATTCATGTTTAAGGAAGAAAGGGGTTCCGGCTAAGGTGTTATGGTATCTTCCAATTATACCGAGATTTAAACGCCTTTTCTCGGATGAAAATAATGCCAAACTATTACGGTGGCATGATGAAGGGAGGAAGAAAGATGGGTTAATGAGGCATCCAGCCGATTCTTCGCAGTGGCGAACCATTGATCGGAAGTTCAAGGATTTCGGTCAGGAAGTTCGGAATCTTAGACTCGGTCTTTGTACCGATGGGATGAATCCTTTCGGAACACTTAGTACCCAGTACAGCACCTGGCCTGTCCTATTAACCATATACAATTTGCCTTCTTGGTTATGTATGAAACGTAGATACATAATGTTATCCGTTCTCATCTCTGGGCCCAAACAACCTGGAAACGACATAGATGTCTACCTAGCTCCACTCATTGATGACCTAAAGTTGTTGTGGGATGAAGGTGTGTCGGTGTTCGATGCATATAGTAGAACGAATTTCACATTGCATGCCATGATTTTTTGTACAATAAATGACTTTCCCGCTTATGGAAATCTGCCAGGATACACTGTAAAAGGAAAAATGGCATGTCCGATTTGTGAGGATGATATGGAAGCAGTGCGTCTACACCATTGTGGGAAACATGTGTACATGAATCATCGTAGGTTTCTCCCTCTAAACCATCCTTTTCGTAGAAAGAAGAAAGCTTTTAATGGAACAACAGAGAAGAAAAAAGCTCGTTTGCCATTATGTGGAAGTGAGGTGTATGATCGGGTTAAAGGCATCGAAACTGTTTTTGGTAAACCTAATAAAAGCAATACAATGGGCGGTTATAAGAAGATGTCAATATTTTGGAAACTTCCATACTGGGAACATTTGGAAGTCAGACATTGCTTAGACGTGATGCATATTGAGAAAAATGTTTGTGATGCCATTGTTGGAACACTTTTGAACATGTCAGGGAAAACGAAGGATGGGGTAAATGCAAGAAGAGACATGGCTGAAATGGGTCGATCCGAGTTGGCACCGCAAGAGAGAGGGAAACGCTACTATCTTCCACCAGCTTGCTACACACTTTCTAAGGCAGAAAAAACTAGCTTTTGTGAGTCATTGCATGGATTGAAAGTACCCGCTGGGTATTGTTCAAATTTTCGTAGAATTGTATCATTAACCGATTTAAAATTAGTTGGAATGAAATCCCACGATTGTCATGTGCTGATGCAACAATTCTTACCGGTTGCAATTCGGGGAATATTGCCACCACAAGTTAGGTATACTATTACAAGATTGTGTCTCTTTTTCCACACTATTTGTAGTCAGGTGATTGATCCAACTAGATTAGATGCCTTGCAAGCTGATATTGTCCAGACAATGTGTGGATTTGAAATGTATTTCCCACCATCATTCTTTGACGTGATGCCTAATTTGGTTGTTCATATTGTTTGTGAAATTAAATTATGTGGACCAGTGTGTCTGAGATACATGTATCCTTTTGAACGAGAAATGGGTACCTTAAAAGGCAGTGTGATGAATCTAGCCCGACCTGAAGCTAGTATTGTCCAACGAACAGTAGCTGAGGAAGTTGCATCATGGTGTTCTCAGTATCTAGCAGACACAAAAGAAATCGGTGTGCCAAAATCTCGTCATTATGATAGGCTTCATGGTAAGGGTACTGTTGGTCGCAAAAGTATAACACTTAGCGCTGAACTGTTGGGAAATGCAGAACTTTATGTGTTGCAAACTCTTTCTGAAGTTCATCCTTACCTCGATGAGCATATGGCATTTCTTAGAAGTACAAATCCTAGTAAAACCGATGCTGAGTTGATGAAGTTGCATAATAAATCTTTCATACGGTGGTTCAAGAGTCGGGTGATGTCTGAAGTAACTAGCAATAGTGACGTATCTTCCACATTGAGATGGTTAGCATATGGATGTAAAATTGTTGTATCCTCTTATGAAGGGTACGACATCAACGGCTATTCTTTTTACACTAAGCGACAAGATGACAAATCGGTTATGCAGAACAGTGGAGTTACAGTTGTAGGTTTGTCATCAGAATATGCTAGTGCGAGGGATAAAACGTTGATTGAAAAGAGAAGGTCATACTATGGATTCATTGACTCAATATTTGAGCTAGATTATGTAGAATTTAAGATTGCCTTATTACAATGTAAGTGGGTTGATAGTAGTCGCGGTATCCAGAACGATGAACATGGGTTCTTAACCTTAGTAAACTTCAATCGATTGGGGCATCATGGAGATCCATTCATATTAGCATCACAAGCAAAACAAGTGTTTTACATGGTTGACCCTGTTGATCCTCAATTATCCATTGTGCTTGAAGGAAAGAGACGCATACTTGGCATTGATGATGTAGTTGATGAAGAAGAATACGATGAACAATTTGACGAGACTGCGTGTTCACCATTCGATATCCCTACAATTGATGTTGTTCATGAGGTCGACACAAATTTTACTCGACAGGATCATGACGAAGGCTTTTATGTTACAATATGAAAAAGACTAAAGATAGGTAAAATTGTTGATTATTCCTAACCTTTATGTTATATATTCTTGTGTTGTTATTATAATTTCAAATAATTTGTGTTATATTTTTTTTAATTTTTTTGTTATTATAATTTGAACTAATTGTATTCCAGGCATTATGAGTGATGATGGGACCACTCAAGGCTCACCAAAGCGAAAGAAGACACGAGGCCCATCAATGGGGCTAAAGCACAAGCCGAATGTTATTAGAGAGCTTGAATGGGACGAATTTAACCGTCCTTTTGGTAAATTTGCTTCAGAGTACTCATCTTATATCAGAGTCATTTGTCGGGGAAAAGTCCCGGTTCGGTATAAAAAGTGGAATCAAGTGCCCAAAGGTTTGAAGGACACATTATGGGAAGATATTCAGGTAACATTGTATTGTATTATTATTATTGAAATATCGAATTCCCATTAATTAACCACATTGAAATATTTTATCAAAAAAAATTAGTTAGCTATATGTAAAATATTTTCATCAAATCATAGGATATATTCGATTGTGCATACAAAAATAATTAAATAAGACATGCAAAATGTTCCAGAGAATCTCCAATTTCCTATATATGCTAAATTTAATCACCCAGACAAAGAAAAAAGTTAATTAGCTATTGAAGGGAAAAGTGAAAAATTCAAAGGCAAGATTCCTATTGTATTACTTTTTTTTTTACATTATCAATCTTAGTAAGCTAACAAAATAGCTCATAAAACAATGTAGAGGGAGTTCTGCCTTCCAAACGATCATAGGAAGAAATCAGTAGTGTTACGTACATGTAATGAGGCTTGGAGGCGATGGAAATATACTTTGAACAGGAAGTTTATCCGCATTAAAAAGGCTAGCAATAAAACAATGCCATATCAAGATGGTCGAATGTCTAAAGAGGACTTTGACTTGTATGCCAAGTATGTCAATACAGATGGATTCAAGGTATTATTTTTGTTAAGTTTTTTATTATTAGTTTTAATATTTTTATTCTTGTTATTAGTGTACTAACCATTTTATATTCCTATATATATTGTAGGCCATTAGTGATAAAGCTAAAGTAAGCAAGTCTTACGATGAACATCCTCATTATATGGGACGGGCGTCATATGCTCAAAATGAAGTTCGATGGCGCAAGAAAGGGTTATATTCCTTATTAAGCGGTGAGGAATCAAGCAACGGTGTGGCTAGTGGTTTATTGCTTAGGGGGCAAAATTGGATTCTTGGAAGAAGCAAAATAGATAAAGACGGTAATTTGATTGTGCCAAATGAGAAGACTAGACAAGTAAAAGAAAAATATGTAAGTGCTTTAAATTTTGCAATATGATATGTTAAATAGTACATTATGAGTTAACATGTTACTAACATTAATATTAAATCGATGTGTAGGATCATTGGGAGCAAAAGAAGAAAGATGGGGAATTTGTGCCTAATAGATCGGACGATATCTTAAGTCGTTCCACAGAAAGGCATGAGCATAGTGGTCGTGTACGTGGAATTGGTGGTATGGTGGGTCATAGAACTGTGTTCGGCCCTTGTAGTAAGACCGGCGGCATGACTCGGGATCAGTACATAGATGTAATGGTTAAGTTGGATCCGCAGAAGCAAACGCAGTCGGAGTTTATGAGGGAACAATTTAAAAAAATGCTTGAAGAAATGGGAATACAGATACCAAGTCAATCGGATGCTCCTGATTGTTTTAGGCCGCTTGATGGCGCTTCCCCTACCCCTGTGGATTCTTTGCCAGTTGATAGGGCTTCACCTGCATTAGGCAAAAGTAGTTGTCATTCTGGTGGTATTGATCCTTTTGTTGACATACAGGTAAATTTAACTTGTATTCATTTCATATATCTCAACTATGGCATTTTAATCCACTGTTGCCCCAATTAACCTTTGCAACCCTATGCTAATCCTCACATGTCTTAATTAAAGAACCTAATAATTACTAAAACTATTGTTCTTTTAGTAGCAGAAAACTGCATTAGTAATTCATGCTGCTTATGATATTTTATTACTATTAAGAGATTGAATAATTGGTAGAACTTTTATAGGGTGTGCCAGATGTTGATTTTAATGAATATAGTTGGTAGAACTTTACATAGGAGTGCTAGTTGTTGAGTCCTTAATTCTAGACTTGCATCAATTAAATGGCTCATTTTTCAGGGAATTTACTACTTCATAACCCCTCTCTTTATCCTTGTAAATTTGAGAATCCACTGGAAATTTATGGAAGCATGGTTGCTTCTGAACTTGTAACTCACTTTGGGAATGTGATCCTGAAACGAATTTCAGGGGGTTGATCTGTGTCTTGTTACTGATATGCTTAAAGGTGATGTATTATGCATTATAATTTGGTAGTTATTAAATTGGAGTATTTGATCAACTCAAGGCCTAAATTACAGGGGTCGCGGTTGACCCTTATTTAGGAAGAAATACAAAAAAAAGAAATTACAGAGTGCAAATTCCATCTTTAAATGTAAAATTTCCTTTGGATTTTGTACTACCGGCCAAAATCTGCAACGGAATGGAAAAATACTTTGTAAAATTATAGAGTGCAAACATACAGAGTGCAAATTGATTTTGTACTTTGTTATATTGAAAGTACTGATTTTGTAAAATTACAGAGTGTAAATTGATCCTTTAAATGCTGAACTTTGTCATGGTTTAAGCCATTTTAGTCTTTCTCATCTTTGCTATAAATGGATATTTTAATCTCATTCATTGATCTTGCTTTATTAAAGATATAAATGTGAATAATTTTATTGGAATGATAGCATATCATCTTATCGAGGCTATTATCTTAAAGTTTTGACCTTTAATTCCTCTATTTTATTTTGCTATTTTAACTTGCAAATATGTTTGATTTAATTAAGGACACTTAAGATTACTGCACAATTAGTTGTATTTCAATTTACTTAATTCTAAAATTTTGACCCTGGATGTTAATTTAATAAGCTAGCCAACGTTTTATTCTTACAGATTTTAGTACTTAAATTGTTGACAATTGCAACACTTAAACCATATTTAACTTTTTTTTGTTTTTAATATACCTTATGATTAATATACTATAGGTACCTAAACAATGTCAAGTATTATTGTTGGTTGAGGGTGAGCGAGTTGTTGTTGCTCATGGGGTTATTCACCCAGAAATGAAAGTCAATCACGGAATGACAATCAATCCTGAAAATGTGGTTGTCAACATTGACGATTATGAAAATGATTATGGAGATATACCTGTTCCAGTGCCATCAGAACATATTCAAATTCTCGGTGAAGCTAGTGGATCTTTCACACAGTGGCCAAAGAATTTGATTCTGCTTTTAGGAGATAAGGTAATAACTAATTCACATTGTTAATTAAGTTTTGATAGTTTACTCCTTTTATATGGTTATGGATGTTCACTAATATCTATTAATTAATCGGTTATTATAGGCAAGCTGTTCGAAGGGGGATACAAGTAAAAAGAAACATGATCAAAGTGCAAATGAGTCGGTGATACAAAAAAAAAAGTTAGATCTTAATGAGGTTGCCTTACCGAAGTTGACTAAGAAGTGCAATTATATGCGGAGAATGTTGGATGAAAATCCCACACATGACATGTTTGAGATGCTTGATGACCATGTTTTTGGGAGTGAAGAAGAGATTAAGATTTTTATTGGAAGAGAAGATGTGGATCAGCTACTACATGGGGAGTGGCTTAGTACTTCAGTGTTGGAAGTGTTCATTACGTAAGATAATCCTTCAACTTATTTTTGTTTCCCATTTTGGGTTTGCCCTTAAATATCTAACTCTTATTATATATTATTATATAGTGGTTTGAAAACTATGCACAATCGTCACCTTGACTCTGTTGGATTCATGTGCTCGCATTTGATTTCGTCTACCACGATAAATTCAAAGCAGGAAGTCCGGTGTAGGAAATACATGATAGACGCACTCATAAAATACAAAGGCAAACGTCTCATCCTTTGTCCATACCATGACAGGTATATCTACAAACCTTCATCAACCTATGATACCTCCAATTTTATTATGTTTATATTAGCATTTTCTTCTCTGAATAGGGTGTGTTAGTGATGCAGCGGAATAAACAGACTTTCGTTCTAAACGAATGCTCGCGCACGAACAAAGCTTAAAACCGTCAACTATCGTTGAATCGCGCACGACTAACGAAAATTGGAAGAAAGAGATTAAACTCTGAAATTTTTATTAATCAATAACTGCCTTACATAAGGTGGGGGTCGAGCCTTTATATAGGCTGACAAATAAAAACCTAATCCGAAACCTAAAAGGAAAAGGAAAACAACAAAACAAGGAAAGTGCGATAAAACACAAAAAAAAGGCCGATTTGAGGCCCTAAACGACCTCGGATGGTTAAAAAACACGTCCACCATAGGTCTATAGACCGATGGGTTTGATTCAGTGGGCCGAATCCAATGAAATTAGGGTCCGAAATCACTAAATTTCAACAACCCCGTTTTAACTTAAAAATCTCAATTTCGGGTCCGCTTTCTCCAAATAGTTCAAGGCCCGCTCCACTTCATCAGTTAGGATCATAGAATCACTTAATTGTTTATTTTAAAATTACAATGTAAAAACGGCATTATACATGGTCAAAATTATTATGATTAATGTGTAAGGCTTCTACTTAAGAAGCAAAGGGTCTTATTATTATTATTATTATTCTTGTCCAGTAACTTTTGACATTTGATAAGAAAGTAGAGATTGACCAATTTTTGTGTTATGCTCGTTTTGTAGCAGCCAAGTTGGACCAATTTTTGTGCAGTTGCAGAGTGTTACTTTTTTAATAAAGGGCGGTTACTCTATGTTTGTTTATTGAATTCTTTTTGTTGAATTGGTTAGGCATCTTGTGAATGATTTTTTAATGAATCAATTTTCACAAAAATATCCAAAATCAAATTGGCATCAGCTGGATATATGCCAAAAATCTTTCTAGCTACAGTTAGTTATATTTGAGAATGAATGGGTATGGTATTGTGATTTCAAAATTTAATTATTAATGTCTAAATCACTTTCATCAATACTCTAGCATGAATTGATCATTCCTTTGCCTTTAATGTAGCGGTCATTGGATTCTTCTTGTGCTATGTACAGAGAATAATGAGGTCTATGTTTTTGATCCAAAAAGGACTTCATCGAAGTTTGTAAACAGTCCAGTCAAGGAACACATGAGTAGTGCTTTCTTGGGATATCAGCAGATGGAATCTAAAAGGAAGGCTAAACCACCTTTGAAATGGATTGTTGCAAAGGTACGTACGTATTAAAGTTTGTTTAGGAAGGTTTTGTGGTTTGTGGAGTCAAATTGTGTGGTTTTGTAATTGTATATGTGCTTTTGTAAATATATGTGTAGTGTCCTCAACAAAAAGGATCTACAGAGTGCGGATACTTTGTAATGCGATACATGTTGGATATAATTTTGCAACACCGAGATTTCCAAGAGTTAAAAGATGTATGTTTTTTTGTATATATTTTAATTTGTATCCTTATTATGTATATCACTTTTGGATAATGTATTTACATTTTATCTTTTCTATTTAATAAGGTTTTTGGAAGAACTACACCGTATACCGAGGACGAGCTTAATGAGGTTTTGGATATTTGGGCATCACGGTTCATATCCTTTTTATGTTGCGCCATGAATTAGGTATGTTATAATGTAATAATGTTCTTAAGTCATTATTATTGTGAAGTTCGTGTTTATATTATTATTGTTTTAATGTAATATGTCTTATTGTCATTACTGAAAACGTGTCGGTGCGAGTGCCTGCCTAGTCTTGCTGAAAGATTGCAGATCACTAGTGTAAAGGAGTTCTATTAATTTAAACATGCTTGTTGGTCCCATTTTATTTTCATTTTCATGCAGAAACAAATGCTAAACCATGAACCATCTGTAACTTCACCGTTTGACTAAAAAACCTCTTCAGATTCTTTTCCCTCATGTATTATATATGAAGGTGGGAACTATGGTTTTAACCACCTGATATCCATCATTTGATTATGTTATTCATTGGCCAATTTTGACATGGATTTAAATTGGGCCAATAATTGTAGTAGGTGATGGATATAAGAAAATTTTCTTATATTCAAGTGGGTATTTGCATGCTTTGTTACTGCATACCAAATAAACATATATTGGATATTCTAATCCAGGAATGTAGGCTATACATATCTTCTGCATTTATTTTATCATGGAACTTGAAAACAACTATTATCCTAACTATTCCTTAGCATATGTATCACTTTCTGCACTTGGTGTGATGATGGTACTGCTTTGTATACCATCATTGCTGCATCCATTTCATTTCAATTATTACACTCATTTCAACCTAAACTATAACATCATACATGTGTACCTTCAATAAGAAAGATGAATCCGCAGAACATCATGAATGGATGAACATGTAGAACACTTGCATCAACATTACATTTAATATTATATATGCATGATACTGATACAGTTATGAAAATTGTCTTGTCATGAATTTCCTCTTTCTACATTTTCTTATTTTCATAGAAATTCAGAGCAGAAAACTTTTAGTTCTGAGGTACAATAAAGTGTTCAATGATTTTGCTATTTATGTTTGATACTAATTAAAGCTTGATTCATGGACAGGAAAATACTGCTGATATAGGGAAATGTATATGGTAAGTAAAGAATCTAATCTGCCCTTATGTTTTCAACTTTAAAATTTCTGGTTAAATTTTTTTTTAGCCTTATCATGATGCTATTTGTTTCTCTAAAACTGTAGGCAAAATAAGCATGCGATTGATATATAGAATGACATCTCTTGGGCAGAACAAATCAGCATCTGTTATTTGAGCAGAGGAGGTCTAGTCATATCACACATTGGTGGTTCTTTTTGGATGGTAAGCTTAAAGAAGTTATATGAAGCTGAGTTAATTAATTGGTGACTTATCAAAAGAAACAAAGAAGTATAGACATTTTGACATTAGCATGTTATAGAAAGTAGTATGATAGAGTAGTAATGAGTATATATCAGTTTTTTTTGTGTGTTTGCAGTAATATACAGCTGGTTAAATACTTGAAAATACTGTGAATATTGATACGCATATGTAGCAGATTAATTAATTACCCTATTTTTGTGTACTTTTTTTTATTGATTTTGCATTTAATTTCAGTAATACATCAGGATCAATTTCGATTACGGTAAATAGTTGAGGATAAAAAATCTTGTTTACCGTTAATTACAGTAATACAAAAAAATAGAGCAGGTTTAATTTGAACCTGCTGATGTAAAATTGTTAAAAACAATAACATTAGGGCCAGTTGTTTGTAGCAACCGACTCTAATATAATTAATATTAGCCACAGTTGCAAAACAACAGACTCCAATGATGAGAGCATTGAAGTCGGTTGTTATAACAACCGACTCTAATGTTGTTATCATTAGCCACGGTTCTTCTACAACTGACTCTAATGATCAGAGAATTAAAGTCGATTGTTACGAAATATCGTGGCTAAAGACCCCTTTTAGCCACGGTTTTTCGTAACAACCGTGGCCAAAACATAAGGTATTAGAGTCAGTTATACGTAAAAACTGACTCTAATGTCCCTTTGGCCACGGTCGATAAACCGTGGCTAAAGACGAGAAGCATTTGCCACGCCCCCCTTTGGCCACGGTCGACAAACGATGGCTAATGACAAAAATTGACCGTGGCCATAGGCCATTTCTGTACTAGTGGTTCTCCTCGAATCAGAAGACGTGTTCGCATGGAAGGATGAGATCCTCACAGGGGTCAGTCCAGATGTGATCACTCATAAGCTCAATATCGCCGAAGACGCGGTCCCTGTGGCTCAGAAGAGAAGGAATCATGGGCCAGAGAGATAGAAAGTGATAGAGGAAGAGATATCTAAACTGAAAAAGGCGGATGCCATCGAGAAATTTATTTACACGCAATGGCTAGCAAATGTGGTCCTAGTTAAAAAGGCAGGCAGATCATACCGCATGTGTATCGATTTCACGGACTTTAATAAGGCTTGTCCCAAAGACAACTACCCTTTGCCTTGCATTGATATCCTAGTTAACGGAACCGCAGGACATGCAGTATATTCCTTCACAGATGTGAAGTCGAGTTATCACCAGATCCTCATGGAGCCATCAGACATGATCAAAACTTCCTTTGTAACTCACCAAGCGACTTATTGCTTCAAAGTCATGCCTTTTGGGCTTAAGAATGTTGGAGCTACTTACCAGCGGATGATGAACAAAATATTCGAAGGAAGAAAAGGTGACAACTTCTCACACTATGATAACATTGAGATATTATCCCGAGGACCAAAAGGGATATTCACCTAAAGAACGCCGCGTATTGATCCTCCAAAGAGATCCGACTGGCGGATCACCAAGGTCCCATCAAAAGAGACCCGCCAGCGAACCTATGAGGCGAATCTCCTTGAACACTCATTCGCCATTGGAACGGCTGGGCCGACCTGACCATAAAGACCATTAATGAGCTATCAATTGGCTAACTGCCGGCTTAAAGGTAACTCGTAGCCGCCATTAATGGAACATTAATGGAGACTTTCTAGTTACTAAAAGTTACAAGTTTCTAGCTATATATAGCCTACGTCTCAGGCTATCAAGGTACACATTCATTCTTACCCTTTGTCAATTCAGTTTTCCCTCTTGTTCTTCCTTACTGACTTTGGCATCGGAGCTTTCCCCCGTTGAACCCAACGACGCCCCCACAGGGACGGAAGTTAATCAGAATTTCTCCGCGTGTCATCAATTGGTGCGGTGAACGTGGAATCTTTAATCAAATAAAGGGTTTCCATTCACGTTCGAAAGAATATGGCAAACGAAGAGCAGAACCCTTCCTCAGGGGTTGAAACACCATTAATAACACCATCGAGTCAACCAGTAACTAGTGCTGGGCGTGCTGATTCAAATGCTCCCACAACGCAAGCTGAAAGTAGTATGCCCCCGGATGCTTTCATCTACATGTGTGCAGAAGCAATAGGAGAGAAGTTTGGCTCTGAGACAGGTAATCGCCTATGGTCATTTATGACCATTCCTCCGTTTTGGAGCATGGCGCCCACATCTACGATATCTTCTTGGCCGCAGATGACTCTAGGACCAAACGCCCTCAATTCTTCATTTCTCCAAGCTCACAATACAGAATCCATGGTAACTACCACGGCGGCGTTTGGAGAACGACCGATCAATCAGGAATTATTCCCTGCTGGCGCAGGAGGAAGTCAAAGGAGCGATCAGCCTCTTCCTGGCGGATCTGTAAGCCATTGGATCAATCTAGGCGGATCAGATATCCCAAGGCGACCACGGTCGAATCTCTCATTGGGTGGATCGGAAGGGCGAAAACACAAAAAGCGTAGAAAAGAGAAAAGTAGGCGGTCCGAATCACCTTCGCCCCGAAGACTGAGATCCTCCTGCAAAGGCAGATCACCCCCGTCTACTGGACGTAGACAGAGCAAAAGGCCCGTGGAGACACCACGTACAAATGAGCCACCACCACCACCACACCAAGGGAGTGATGGGCACATTCCTTCAGGAGGCTCTGGAGGGGGTAGCGGTCAAGCTCCCCCGGGCGGACAGGGTGGAGGAGGTGGACGTGGAAACGGAGGCGGACGTGGAAGCGGGGGCGGACGATCACCCTCAGATCCGTCTTCAGGATCCAGCTCTTCACCTTCTCCAAGCAGATCTCCACGGAGGGGCTGCCCAAGAGCGGGTCTGGAGAATTTTGACGATAGAGTTCGAGCTGCGGTGCTCCGCATGAATTAAGGAGAATGCCAGGCATAACCCATTCGCCAATAGAGATTCACCCTTCACGGCTTGGATCGAGGTAGAGGAAATGGATAGGCATTTTAAAATACCTAATCTCCCTATATATACAGGTGCTGACAACCCAGAAGCCCACGTCAGAAAGTACTGAATACTGCTTCGCCTCAACCGTGCAACTGAACCAGTGCTATGCAAAATGTTCGTCACCACGTTAGGAGGTCCCGCTTATGGATGGTTCCAATCTCTACCTCCTAGCTCGATAGACAGTTGGGACCAACTAAGCAGAGAATTTTGTGCTAAATTCACCGGCTGTATTCCTCCAGTGGTCAAGTCAAGGAAGCTTTTTGAATTAAAGCAGAAGGCGAACGAATCCCTTCGAGAGTATGTAAACTCTTTCAACAAATTGTGTATACAAATTGTTGATGTGGAGATCTCCATGGCAGTGGAATCTCTGGTAAAAAACACCACTTGTAAGAGTTTACAGGAGGATCTAATTCGAAAGAAGCCCAACAGCATGGCGGAATTGATGGAGCGCTGCAAAGACTTTATGGAGGTAGATGACATTCGTCGTGAATCATCATCTTCGCCTAGAAGAGACAAAAGTGAATCTCGCCATCGGGATAGAGAAAAGGACAAGCACCAGGATTCCTCCTCTAAGAGCCGGCGAAGGGGTTCTAAGAACAAATCGTCATTTGTCACTTCCTTCACACCTCTCAATGCTTCTAAAAGTGAAGTGCTTATGTGGATCGAGAACAGTCAACACAAACGGAGCATTTCGTACCCCGAACCAAAAGGGGGGGAGTACACCAATACTGGTAAAAATCCTAAAAATTATTGTAAATATCACAAGAAAAATGGTCATGACACAGATGCATGCTGGGAGTTAGCTCGGGAAATAGAGCGTCTCATTGAGAGGGGCAAATTGGATCGGTTCATCCAAAATGATGGAAAGAAGGGAGATGGTGATCAACCCAGAGATGACCCAAAGAAGAAAGGAAAGGGGACCGTCAATGTCATAGCAGGCGGACCTGGGTACCAACCAGTACTGAAAAAGGCAAAGACCACTGCTCTTGACAAGGCATCGTTGAATCGCCCCTTTGCAGACGTAGGTCCAGAGATCTCTCCTCATGCAGATGCTTTGGTCATTACTATGATAGTGGAAGGCTGGGAGATGAAAAGAGTGATGATCGATACTGGGAGCTCGTGTAATGTCATCACAAGAGGAGCTTTCGCTAAACTCATGGTTGATCCAATCCAAGTGGAACCAACCGTAGTGGATATCCTGGGAGTGACAGGACATACCGTCCAGACAAAAGGCCAGGTAACATTGGATTGTGAGTTAGCAGATGAGGATCAGGTCTGGAAAGGCGATCTGGAATTTTCTATCTTGGATGGTCAGTTGGCCTACAATATTATCCTCGGACGGCCCTTTATCTCCGAAGCGGCAGCCCTTATCTCCATACGTCACTTAACTCTTTACATCCCCACGGCCAAGGGAGGTGTAATGATCAGAGGGAGCCAAAAGGTGGCTCAGGAGACGTATTCCGCATCACTAATGATTCGCCCCCAATCTAAAGACGAAGACGAAGAGGAGCTCGTCACAATGGCCTTGGGCGAGACAGAAATGTACCTCATGGCGGATGAGAAGCAGGTGCGAATGGCTAAAGGGCTCAAAGGTGAAGTTAAAGAAGCAATCACCAAGGTTCTCCATGAAGCGGAAGACGTCTTTGCATGGAAAGATGAGATCCTCCCAGGGATCAGTCCAGACGTGATCACTCACAAACTTAACATCGACAAAGATGCAGTTCCCGTAGCTCAGAAACGGAGAAACCATGGCCTTGAAAGGCAGAAGGTGATAGAGGAAGAGATCGCCAAGCTCCAACGGGAGGACGCCATTGAAGAGGTACTTTATACACAATGGTTGGCGAACGTCGTTCTGGTGAAAAAGGCAGGTGGATCCTACCACATGTGTATTGAATTTACGAATCTCAACAAGGCTTGTCCCAAAGACAACTATCCTTTGCCATATATTGACATACTCGTAGATGGAACCGCCGGACATGCTATGTACTCCTTTACAGACGTAAAGTCAAGTTATCATCAGATCCCCATGGAGCCTTCAGATAGAATCAAGACCTCGTTCGTGACTCACCAAGCCACTTATTGTTTCAAAGTCATGCCCTTTGGGCTTAAGAACGCGGGTGCCACCTATCAGCGGATGATGAACAAAATATTCGCGGAAAGCAAAGGTGATAACTACTATGTCTATGTGGATGACATGATCATCAAAAGCACCACTGTGGAAAAACATGCAGATGATGTAAGGGAGGTACTGGCCGTACTCCGACGCCACAATATTAAGCTGAATCCGGAAAAATGTACCTTTGGTGCGACATATGGAAAGTTCTTGGGATTCATGATTAGCGAGAAAGGAGTGAGCCCGAATCCTGACAAGGTTAAGGCTGTTCTGGAAATGCAAGCACCGCGGAACATCAGGGAAGTGCAACGCCTTAACGGGCGGATCGTGGCCTTGGGCAGGTTTATCTCCTGTTCAGCTCGTAGGTGTCAGCCGTTTTATGAAGTCATCAAGAAGCAAAAGGCATTCGAATGGAATGAGGATTGTGAAAAGGTTTTCGAAGGAATCAAACGGTTTCTCTCAGAACCGCCCATGATGAATCGACCCCTAAAAGGTGAGAATCTCTACATGTATGTCTCGGTTACAGATAAAGCTGTGTGCACAGTCATGATAAGAGAAGAGGATGGCCAGCAGTATCCAATCTATTACGTGAGCAAAGTATTGAAGGATGCTGAAACCAGATATTCTAAACTTGATAAAATGGCTCTGGCCGTCATCACCACGACAATCCGCCTTAGGCCATACTTTCAGGCCCACACTGTCATAGTTCGCACGAATATACCTATGAGAAAAGTATTGCAAAAGCCGGACACTTCGGGGAGATTGATGGAATGGGCAATTCGCCTGGGAGAGTTTGATGTGCGATATGAGAGCAGGTCCGCCTTGAAGAGTCAGGTCTTGGCAGACTTTGTGAATGAATAATCAACGATTGCCTCTACAGAAAGTCTTTTAGCCATCCTTGGTTAAAATGTATTCTACCAGAAGAGGGACAACAAGTCCTCAAGGAGATGCACGAGGGATCATGTGGGGCCCATGAGGCATCCGCCTCCATCTTAAAGAAATCCAGGTTAGCAGGATTTTATTGGCCCACTGCCGAGCTTGATGCACAAAAATTGGTGGAATCTTGCCATAGTTGTCAGATTCATGCGAATGAATCACACACTGCCAAACATCTCCAGAGGCCCATCATTGAAGGGCGACCCTTTGCCCTCTGGGGAATTGACATCGTTGGACCATTTCCTCCTACTCGTAGACAAAGAAGGTATGTGGTAGTGGCGGTAGATCACTTCACCAAGTGGGTAGAAGCCGAAGCTGTCTCCTCCATCACTACTGAACGAATGGTGGAATTTGTTAAAGACAATATCGTGGGAAGATATGGCGTACCTCACACAATCATCACTGATAATGGAACGCAGTTCAACTGCGGCGAGTTCAAAACTTTCTGTGAGAAATTGGGCATTTTGAACAGATTCGCCTCCGTTTATTATCCTCAATCCAACGGTATGACTGAAGTTACGAATCGGACGATCGTAAAAGGAATAAAGAAGAGATTGGGGGAGCATGATAAGAAGTGGGCGGATCAGTTGACGAGCGTCTTATGGGCGTATCGCACCACCCCTAGAACGGCCATGGGAGAAACATCATTCGCCCTCTCTCATGGTGTAGAAGTTGTAATCCCAGTTGAAATACTGGTCCCAAGTGATAGAGTTGCATTCTATTGCGAGGAGGACAACAGCCGCAGATTAAAAGAAAGTCTTGATCAAGTGGAAGATCGAAGAGACAAGGCTTATGTACGTATGGCGGCATACAAGCAGCGGATCGCCGCTTATCATGACAAAAACGCCAAACTTGTAGAATTGAATGTGGGAGATCTCGTGCTCCGCAAAGCCGACAAAATCCAGTCTCGAGAAGGGAAGGGCAAGCTAGGGCTCACCTGGACGGGTCCATACCAAATAGTGGACAAGATTGGGTTCGCCACATTTAAGATTCAAGACATGGAGGGGAACACATTGCCACGCACGTGGAACCTCCAAAATCTCCGCAAATATTTTGTTAGAAAATAAAGTGTACATACGGTCTTGAGTACTCTTTTTCCTTTAGTAAGCTTTTTTCCCATGTGGTTTTTCTTATTAAAGGTTTTAACGAGGCTCACATTTAAGACCTGCTTGCTGTAATAAAGCATTTCTCCTATCAATAAACATCGATTGTTCTATTATCTATGTTCTTTTTAAAGTTTTTATTGCAGCAATATCAATATTCCAGTCTTAAAAAGAAGGGGGGCATCCAAAGATACGCTCTCCACATTAAAAAAGTACAGCTATCTCATCGCTACTTTTTCTCCTCAAAGATAGGAGAACAAATCTCATGGGCGGATCCATCTCTAGAGGATCCCCATTCGAGATAGAGTTAAAACGATCCTTGGAAGCAAGGTCTTTACACTCTCTTACTCCCTTCCCGAAGAAGGGTCCACAAAGTCCTCTAGGCGAATCACTTCACCTCAAAGATAGGTCGCAAGATGATCCCTGAAGGCAGCTTTACTTCCTCTAAGGGAATAAAACAGCTTCAAACCTTCACAAAGGTTCGCACAATGGAGTATGGCTGGCCACCTACTCCAAAATAAATCCTAGACGCTTATATATCTACTTACGCAAACGTAAAGGTAAATAGCTACCATAAGGATTAAACAAATTGTACTTAAGCTTTACACATAAAGTTATACATTAATAGGAGCATCCTCCTTTACACTTGATTCCCCTGTTATGCCCTCCAAAGGGGTCTCCTTTTGTACAGCATCAGGTATGCCCTCAGGAGGAATCACTGGCTCCACAGAAATAATTCCTCCTAAAGGAACAGAATTGTCCTTTGATAGCTCATCACCTATCTTCAAAGGAACTTCACTTACATCCACAGTTGGAGGGATGACAATAGGCTTGCCTTCCTGGACGGATCCCTTCATCCATTCCCGAACACGATCCCGAATGTAGTCCTTGACATTTGGAGTTTCGCGATATTTAACAACTACATTTGGATCGGGAACAGCGAATTCCGGATCCGTAAAATCGATCTCAGGATATTCCAATTGGAAGTATGCCATAAGCCATTCACCATAGAAGAAGGCTTGCTCTCCAGCCATAAATTCGGCATCCGCTAAGGCTTCTTCATGCTCCTTAGCATCCGCTTCAACCTTCTCCCTCAACTATCGAATCTCAGCATCCTTACGGGCGGATTCAGCATCTTTAAGAGCAAGAGCTGATTCGGCATTCGCCTTCGCCTCCGCAGCTTCTTTTTGCAACCTTTCTATGGTGGCCTTATCCGCCACCCCTTGAAGAAGCTCAGCCTCTGCAACTCGTAAGCGAGTATACGCCTACGAAAGCAAACAAAAGCTTAGTCGTTATTAATCCCTAAAAGAAATTGCCTAAAATCAAACGGATGGTTGAGAAAGCACTTACGGACAGAAGCTCCTTTTTCCCAAGTTGGATGTTGGCAGCTCCTGAGATTAGAGTTTGACTCTTTCGAACCCTGCCTAATTGCCCTAGAGCTTCATCCAGATCGTTGATTACCGACTCATTCTCCAGGGATCCCTCATCTCCATATTTAGCGGCCCAATAACCGCCCAAATCAGGTCTCGCCATCTACACCATAATCTCCAGGTCAAAACCTAAAATTAAAATGTAGAAAGGAAAAACAAGTAGAGCAATTTACCTGTTCCTTGTTCGACGAAGTTATGGCGGATCTTAATGCATCGGCCATCAACTTTTGCCCGGCCGAAGCAGTGTATCCCTTCTTCTTCTACGGCGGATCAATTGCTGGATCCGCAACACGCTTTCCTACATTCTTTTGAGGCTCCATCGCCTGCGCCTTCCTACGGGCCTCCTCCTCCTTCATCTTCTTACGCATCTCTACAAGAGCGTGATTGGCCTTAGATACACCCCTGTCCAAGAAGAACAATCAAATAATCAAGGTTTAAAGAAAATTAGAGTTACCTTGATCAAATTGAGCAATCTTGGAGTAAGTGAACTTGTCTCCATCTCGGCGGATCAAAGGAATGTCGTTCATCATAAAGTCTAAAGCATCGGCATATGTCCAAGCATTCGCCTTAACGCTCTTCATGAGATCCGCCACAGCCTCATCGCTATCTGTCATTATTCGCATATCACCCGCCATGTGTAGAGGTCTGGCATTCCAATATGATGGAAAGCCTAACGGCTCATCCTCCTTAATCTTCACATAAAAGAACCTTTCGTCCCAAGAGTGGACATTTGACATCTTGCCACTAAATGGCGAATAAACTCCAAATTTGGCATTGGTAAGAAACGACTCAGACTTTCGTTTAGAAGGTTTATGAAAGGTTCGGAAGACGCGAGGTGAACACACTACGCCTAGATTTGAAGCTAAATAGAAATCTAGAGCCAGATCTAACCAGCCATTAGGGTGCAACTGACAGGCGGTGATATCAAAATAAGCAAGGTTATCTGCCATCATCTTTGGGAGAGGTAGACGAAATCCCCTCTCTACATGACTATAATACACGGATAGATATCCGCGTGGCGGATAGGCTGGTCGTTGATGGGCATCCGCCAGTTGAGTTTCATAATTTTTAATCCACGGAAAGCGATCCGCCAGGTTCGCTAGATCCGCAGAGCTCATACGAGATGAGGTGGACTCGGCACGAGGCCTCTTTTTCCTAGGAGGAGCTGACGAAGAAGCCTCCATCCTTAAGTATGACCTAAAACCGGTGGGCCGGAATACAGCGGGTAATGACGACGGGATGGTTTTGAACCTCGCCGGAACGAGATCGACGTTTATTACACGCCGAGTCACGCAACTCAGCTAAATTACAACTAACGGAATCCTCAGAAGAAGAGGAATTCTCTGAGGAAGAAGAAGTCCAGCTAAAAATGGGTTCGGAAGATGAGGTTAAATCAAATAGCTCGGACGTAGATTCAGAAGAGGAAGAAGAACTCCTAAACATTTAGAAAAAATAAAATGGGAAAAGATGAACTTACATGTAAGCGAAAGCTTTGAAGGAACTCTGAAACTCCCAGAAAAAGCTTCGAGCAACGAAAAGGTAAATGAAGACGAAATAGGGAAGAGAGAGAAAGAGAAGGAAGAAGAAGGCGTCTTCTCTTTCCTTGGACAGTGCGCCCGTTACACGTGTCACTCTGCGATTGGCATCGAACAGAGTGCTCATTAATGCAGGTAGTCATGACGGCGCGCAGAAGCTCAAAAGCCCTAAAGGACTTTAAGGGAACTTTGGGGGGGGGGGGGCTTCTGATAACATTGAGATATTATCCCGAGGACCAAAAGGGATATTCACCTAAAGAACGCCGCGTATTGATCCTCCAAAGAGATCCGACTGGCGGATCACCAAGGTCCCATCAAAAGAGACCCGCCAGCGAATCTCCTTGAACACTCATTCGCCATTGGAACGGCTGGGCCGACCTCACCATAAAGACCATTAATGAGCTATCAATTGGCTAGCCGCCGGCTTAAAGGTAACTCGCAACCGCCATTAATGGAACATTAATGGAGACTTTCTAGTTACTGAAAGTTACAAGTTTCTAGCTATATATAGCCTACGTCTCAGGCTATCAAGGTACACATTCATTCTTACCCTTTGTCAATTCAGTTTTCCCTCTTGTTCTTCCTTACTAACTTTGGCATCGGAGCTTCCCCCCGTCGAACCCAACGACGCCCCCACAGGGACGGAAGTTAATCAGAATTTCTCCACGTGCAGTTTATGTGGATGACATGATCATTAAGAGCACCACCATGGAAAGACATGCAGAGGACATAAGAGAAGTCTTAGGAGTCCTTCGCCATCACAACATCAAGCTAAATCCTGAGAAGTGTACTTTTGGAGCAACTTATGAAAAATTCTTGGGATACATGATCAGCCAGAAAGGGGTAGGTCCCAACCAAGATACAATCAAAGATGTACTGGATATGAAAGCGCCACAAAATGTCAAAGAGGTGCAACACCTTAATGGGCGGATCATAGCGCTTGGTCGATTCATCTCATGCTCTGCTCGTAGATGCCAACCTTTTTATGAAGTGATAAAAAAACAGAAAGCATTCGAGTGGAATGAAGATTGCAAGCAAGCCTTCGAAGGGATCAAACGCATCCTCCCAGAACCACCTCTAATGAGCAGACCTTTGGAAGGTGAGAATCTGTATATGTATGTTTCTGTTACTGATAAAGTAGTTTGCACAGTCATGATAAGGGAAGAAGTTGGCCAACAATATCTGATCTACTATGTAAGCAAAGTCCTAAAAGATACCGAAACTCGGTATTCAAGATTGGATAAGATGGCTTTGGCTGTGGTCACCACTTCGATTCGCCTGAGACCTTATTTTCAAGCACACACAGTCATCGCTTGCACCAACATACCCATGAAGAAGGTATTACAAAAGCCAGAAACTTTAGGGAGGCTGATGGAGTGGGCGATCCGCCTAGGCGAGTTTGATGTTCGTTATGAAGGCAGATCCGCCTTAAAAAGCCAAGTCTTGGCAGACTTTGTAAAAGAATTCACCGAAAAGGGCATAAACCTCCCCAAACCAAAAGTGGAGGAATGGACGATGTACACGGATGGTGCTTCTTCAGTGGAAGGTGCATGAATAGGCGTAGTAATCAAGGGACCTAACTACATCAAGTTACATTATGCTGCGAAGTTAGAGTTCCCTGCAACGAATAATGCCGCAAAATATGAAGCCTTGATATTAGGGCTACGCCTGCTGAAGGCGATCACGCCAGAGCGAGTTGTGATCTATAGCGACTCTAAGCTAATGGCCAATCAGGTGATTAAAAACTTCGATCTAAAAGATGAAACTCTGGTCAAATATGTAGAGGAGATTAAAAAGCAATTAAACCATCTGGAAGTCAAAGAAACCAAGTGGGAGCTAGTTCACGTATTGCGAGGATCAAACACAGAAGCGGATCACCTGGCTAAGCTGGCTTCAAGCAAAGATCAGTGTTTGGACCTATAGTGCCCATTCGAGGTAAAAATCAGACCGGCATTCACCCCAAAAGTCATAGCCCTTCTTACGCCCGCTATGGGAGATTGGAGATCGCCGATCCAGCAGTATCTCACAAACGGGACTTTGCCTCAAGATAAAGAGGAAGCCAGACGGACGGTAAGAAAAGCGGCAAACTTCTCCATAATAAATGACCAGCTGTACAGGAAATCTTTTAGACACCCCTAGTTGAAGTGTGTTACGATGGAAGAAGGACAAGAGATCCTCAAAGAATTACATGAAGGTGCTTGTGGAGCCCATGAAGCATCCACCTCCATCCTAAAAACGTCCAGGTTATACGGATTTTATTGGCCTACGGCGGAACTTGATGCTCAGAAGCTGGTAGAGACGTGTCATAATTGACAAGTCCATGCAAACGATTCCCACACGGCTAAACACCTACAAAAGCCCATTATCGAAGGACGACCTTTTGCCATCTGGGGAACCGACATTGTCAGTCCTTTTCCTCCTACCAAGAGATAAAGGAAATATGTGATAGTAGCTGTGGATCACTTTACGAAGTGGGTAGAGGCCGAAGCTGTCAGAGCTGATGGTCGAGTTTGTAAGGGATAATATCGTCGGAAGATTCAGAGTCCCCCACACAATTATCACTGACAATGGGACGCAATTCAATTATGGAGAGTTCAGGGCATTCTGCGAAAGTCAAGGCATTCAGAACATGTTCGCCTCTGTTTACTACCCCCAATCCAACGGGATGACTGAAGTTACAAATCGAACGATCGTCAAAGGCATAAAAAAGAGACCGGGGGAGCATAACAAAAAGTGGGCGGATCAGCTAATGAATGTCCTATGGGCATATAGAACCACTCCTCGGACAGCAACAGGTGAATCACCGTTCGCCCTCTCCTATGGCGTAGAAGCTGTGATCCCCATAGAGATTCAGGTCCCTAGCGACATAATTTTATTCTATTGCGAAGACAAGAATGACCGAAGGTTGAGGAAAAGTCTCGACCAACTGGAGGAAAAAAGGGAGAAAGCGTATGCACGAATTTCCGCCTACAAACAGAGAATCGCAGTCTATCATGACACACATGTCAAGCTCGTGGATCTGAACCCGAGAGATCTAGTGCTCCGGAAGGCGGACAAAATTCAATCCACGAATAGCAAAGGAAAGTTGGGAATCACCTGGACGGGACCATACAAGATAGTCACCAAAATTGGACCCGCCACTTTCAGGATCTAATATATGGAGGGGAACACATTGCCACGAACGTGGAATATTCAGAACCTCCGCAAATATTTCGCTAGAGAATAAAATGTAACCAAGGTCTTGAGTACTCTTTTTCCTTTAGTAAGGTTTTATCTCATGTGGTTTTTCTTATTAAAGGCTTTAATGAGGGTCACACATAAGACCAATTTGCTATAATAAGGCGAATCGCCATTCAATAAAGAGAAATTTTCATCTTGCAAATTCTTTCTTAAGTATTTTCTTGCAGCAATATAAATATTCCAGATTCAAAAAGGGGGAGGCAACAAACGCATTCCCATGGTAGAATAATGCCATCATGGCATGACTACCTTCTCCTCAAAGATCGAAGAACAATAATCTCAGCGGCGGATCAATTTACCTTAAAGATAGGAAATAATTGATCACCGTCAGAGACAGTTAAAACATTTCTCAGACGTGAGATCTTTACCCTCTCAAATACTCTTCCCAAAGAAGAGTTTCAAGACCTGACGGCGGATCGATTCACCTCAAAGATAGGAAGCAAATCGATCGCCTAAGGCAGCTTAACTTCCTTAAAAGGAATAAAAGCTTCAAAGCCTTCAAAAAGGCTCGCATTCCAAGGTACGGCTGGCCACTTACCTTGAATTGGCAAAATAAAGTTCTAAATATAAAAAATTTACTTGCTAAATGATATAAAGCATATAAGGTTGAAATTAAAAAGCCAAAAGGCTTGCAAAAATTGTACTTAGTTATCAAGAGACACATCCTTCAAAGGGACCTCCTTCTCCATATCAACGATCCCCACCTGAGGAGCCGCATCATTGACCTCCACAGCATCCGCCTTATCCCCGGCTTCCTTTGAGTCTTACTAAGGTCATCCGCATCTAGGTTGACGACGGGCTTGACTTCCTCATCTGATCCTTTCAGCGCTTTCCGAACCTGGTCACAGATGAAGTCACGGGGATTTGGCACTTTGTCATATCTAAGGGCATCCTCAACCTCGGGGACTGATAGGGGTCAAAAACCCCTATCTTTGGGTACGGTTTTAGGACGGGTTTTAGAGTTATTTGGTTAATAAGCGAACAATTCTCGCATTTAAATGCTTTTGTGTGAGTTAGTTAGGAATTGGAAACGTTCTATTTACTTTTCGTCGTTTAGGCTCGTTTTGTGATCAATTTAGGCAAATACGGCCGAAATAGCATGCATATTAGAATTCCGTTATCTTTTGAAGCTAATTGGTCCGTCAAAAGTCGCACCAAATGAAGCGTTTGCTCAAAATAAGCGATTGACGGATCAATTTGGCTTTTGGACTAATGTTTTCCGGAGTTTTTATGCGTGTGCAGGTGTAAGTTCGGACGAAAAAGGGCATAGAACTCATCAAGCTTGAATCGAGCACGCTTCGGGTGAAAACGCTCGGCGAGCAGGGCCCCACGGGCCATTTCTGCTCGCCGAGCAGGCCCCTGGTGGATTCCGCGAAGAACCCGAACTAAGGGATAAGTGTACCTCGTCGTTATCAAGTAATAAATTTCTGGTTTAAGTCCAGGTTATCGTCCACAGGATTTATTTCTGCAAGTATCAAGCTACTCGGTCTCGGATGTTATCTAGGCTTAGGGGTTTTTGAGTTTGTTTGTTTTAATTAATCTACTCCTAGGTTGAATTATGCTAATCCTAGCTAAGTTATCTAATTCTAACTAAGTTATCTAATTCTAGCTAAGTTATTCTACGCCTAACTAAGTTACTCTACCCCTAATTGATCTTTCATTAATGAAGCTATTCGAAGGAACATGGTATGAACGATAATAATAAAGATAGATTATCAAGTCTATTGAATAAAAACCTAATCTGAGTCACTTGTATTCAAGGCGATTAACCCTACTTACCCTCCTGAGGTTCCTAGCGCGTGATTCCCTAAGGCCGAAACCAGGTCTAAGGCTGAGTAAATTGGCGCTTAATCAACTAAGAGGTCGTCAATCTCCTAGGCTCTGACTAGGTCAGATTCAGCTCGCAATATGTGCCTACTAGATTTTGGGGCTTTTGAATGAGTTAAACCAATTGAATAAAGCGTAAGACAGAGATTAGACAAATAATCATAGAACAAAACAAGAGCTAAATTATTATTAAAGGTGAAGATAATTGTCATAAGATACAATAAGTCAAGTTCGGCAACTGTATCAAAGAGTACAAACATGGAAAGATAAAAGGAGATACAAAAATCCCTTTCAGGGAACTTGTTTACTCTGCAGCCGGTGACTTGATCTTAAGGACGGAGCTTGATAATTCCTCAAGAAAAAGCTTTGAAGGAGCTTCAATGGAGGTTGAGGAAGATGGAGAAGATGGAGAGGAATTACAAGGAGAAAGCTAAAATAATTTACAAAAACGAAAGATGTCTAATTACAGTGGAAAAATCCTATTTATAGATGCGTCTCGGGCCTCGTTTTGACCTATTTTCGTGTCCTAGTTGGTGTCGGAAGACGTGGGGCCGAACGTGGCTTCGTGGGGGCGGAATTGGTCTTTTTGACCAATTCCCGCAGGGCTGCTCGCCAAGCAGGGAAGGCTTCTCGGCGAGCAGGGCTGCTCGCGCCGAGCAGCCCCCTGCTCGCCGAGCAGGCGCCTGGTGGCCTGCTCGGCGAGCAGGCTCCTGCTTGCCGAGCAGGCGCCTGGCGCCCTGCTCGGTGAGCAGGCTCCTGCTCGCCGAGTAGGCCTCTGGCGGCCTGCTCGGCGAGCAGACATAGCCTGCTCGGCGAGCAGAAATGGCCCGTGGGGCCCTGCTCGCCGAGCGTTTTCGCCCGAAGCGTGCTCGATTCAAGCTTGATGAGTTCTATGCCCTTTTTCGTCCGAACTTACACCTGCACATGCATAAAAACTCCGGAAAACATTAGTCCAAAAGCCAAATTGATCCGTCAATCGCTTATTTTGAGCAAATGCTTCGTTTGGTGCGACTTTTGACGGACCAATTAGCTTCAAAAGATAACGGAATTCTAATATGCATGCTATTTCGGCCGTATTTGCCTAAATTGATCACAAAACGAGCCTAAACGACGAAAAGTAAATAGAACGTTTCCAATTCCTAACTAACTCACACAAAAGCATTTAAATGCGAGAATTGTTCACTTATTAACCAAATAACTCTAAAACCCGTCCTAAAACCGTACCCAAAGATAGGGGTTTTTGACCCCTATCAAACCTCCTCGCACTTAAAACTTTACTTGTCCCCAAGTAAACTAAAAAAACTAAACCCGCAATCACAAGCAAGCTAGAAAACCTCCCGGTTTGACTAGGTGCTCGACACAATTTCGAGCATCTGTAATTACATGCATTCGGAAATACAAAGTAGAGACACGATATCCAAAAGCCGCATTGCAATTATCATAGGTCATAGTTTTAAGCAAAAGGACACATGTTCAATTAAACGAGTTTGAGGGGATCGCTAAGTAGAACACCTCACCATAGGTAGTTCACTCATTTCACACAATTTTGGTGGCTAAAGTGTTTACTCTCGGCTTATGTTCTTGCTTAGGATTACGTTGATTTTGCACGTTCATCCGCGTTCCTCTACGATGCTATATGATTCCGATGATATCAAAAACAGCCTCTAATCGGGGTTGTAATGTGGTTAGAGGGTTAAAGGTACAACAAGGGTTAATAGTTCTAGCGCTACAAAAACTAAGTTTAAATGGCTTTAGCAAATATGAAGTGACTGAGCTTTTTATTCATCCCTTATTATTTTCTTTTTGGAATGTTTTCTTGAGACGTTTTTTGATTTTTAAGAACTGGGGAATGAAGTTCTTCCCTTTTGTTCGTCTCTTTTCTTTTCTTTTTCTTTCTTTTTTTTCTGTTTTTCTCTTTTTCTTTTTGGGATAGTGATGCTCATTCACTTCTTAGCCTTTTGGCTTGCTACTGAAATGCCATAAACAACGGTAAAGCGCTAGAAGAAAGCAGAGGCTCAATTTCGAGCTTTGTAAAAACAAAGGTTAAATAGCGAACCAAGTTGTGGTTTGCAAAAACGGGTTAGAACGAAAGAAAAATCTACAACTAAAAAAATGTCGGCTCAAAGGGGCTTCCTAGAGTGGATGAAAAAGAAAAAAAAAATAAGGTAAAGAAAAGGATTAATTTTAATGAGGCTGATTCATCGTTTATCATCTCAAATCATTGCATGTAGGTTCAACACAGTATTAGGTGCAAAATCTATAATCTTCCACAAGTCAAAGCATTCACACAAAAATGTCAAGAAAAAGAGCTTTTTGATGTTCGCTCTTAGGCTCAAATTCAGCTTACAATTCTTTGGGTTTCAATTTTGTGTTTACTAGTTTTCCCCAAACTCAAGTTTAATATCACATGCCTTCAATTCTTAAGTTATCTACCTAAGTAATGATTTTAGCATTTCTTCAAAAGTAGGGTCTAAATGCAAACTGTAGCTCATGCTTTTACAGATACAAGAGTTGTGTCCTACGCCTAAACTAGTTGTCATGCAATTTTAGATTCAGTTCTCAGCCCTCAAAGACAAATAACGAAGTTTAGATTCGAAGGAGGTTCACGGTTTTAGGTCCTAAACATGCAAAAACATAAACAAAACCTAAAAAACGCTAAACTAAACTAGACACGACGCAACAAAAATTTAAAATTTATACAATTTTTGTAAGTTTGTCTACCCCTCCTCCTCACACTAAAACATGCAATAAGTTCCAACATTGCATCACAAATCATGAAGTACGAGTGTAAAGAGTTAGGGTGGAGAAGAAAACTTACTGATCTGCCGGGGTGTATCGCCAAGGCATGTTGTAGCGCTCGCAGTAGTCTGCTGCTACGTATTCAAGACCCGAAAGCCTTCGGTCCATGTTCTGCTCAAAGTTGGTGAACCGTTGGTCCATCTGCTGAACAGTGTTAAAGGTCCGTAGGTTAAGATCTCGCATTTCTGCCATCATAGTGTTGATGGCTTGGAACTGGGCCTCCGTCCCCGACGCTTGGTGTTCCCTTTGGTCTCCTGCTGTCGCAGGTTCTTCTTCCTCAGGTTCTTCGTCCCTTTGCTGTTGTGGAACTCGTGCTCTTTTTCTTCCCCCTGCGCTAGAGCTTGCTCCTCCGGTTGGGTTCCTGTTTAAGACTTCTTGAAAAGTAGATTTCCCCAAAAACTTGGAGTTGAGCAAAGTGGGGTAAATAGCAATTTCGGGATTGTCCAAATTTTTGAATTGACTCTCAAGTAGGTTGGTAACTAAGTGCCCAAGGCCTAGGGAACCGCGTTTTCTACTTGTTTGGCTTGAGAAGCCTTCAAATATGGTCTTGATATTGTCCACGTGTTTGTGGTTGGCCACGCACCATAGTATGAACAATTCCGTCTTTGAGACTTTATTGCTCTCGTTTTTGCCCAATAAGTTGTGGGCCACAAATTTGTGAACAAGATTGAGAAGTGGGTCTAGGAGAGCGACTGGGCTAGCAGTCTGGGAGTTAAAGTCTGATATGCTTGTGAGTTGTTCCCAAGCTATATCTTTTGTTATAGGCTTCTCAAAGTCTGAGATTGCCTCTGGGTCGTTATAAACTCCCATTAGGGCTGCTAGTGTGGTGCCATCGAGACGGTAGGGTTTGCCGTTTAGTCTAAAAGAGTGTTTCCCACCGCCCAAGGGTAGCTCTTTTTTCCAAGTGGTCAAGAATTCCATGGTAAAGTTATGATAAACCGGAGTCTGTTTGGTGGCTAGTCTATACCAGCCGTGGAATTTGAGGATTTCATTGAAATCCTTCTTTAAACCTATACTCGATAAATAAGTTTGATCAACACCTATGTGTGTGGCAAGGTCTTGCTTGGAAAACTTATCGTACAATATTCCCTCACGTTCATCAATAAGACCAAAGGGTGGATCATACTTAGCTTGGAGGCTTTCGTCGAACTCGACCTCAGATTCGGCTTCATTCTCGACGACGACCTTACCTTTGCCTTTCCGTCCCATAGTTCCTGAGGAATAGACCAAAAATGAAAGAGTTAGAACATATTTACAAGTTTCAACATAAACCCCCAAACAACCATTCATAGGCAAAAATCATAGCTTTAGGAACTTAGGGACTAAACCATAAGTATTTGGTCCCTAAGTGTTTCACCCGAAATTCACAAATTCATGCAAAATTGGAGATACCCAATGACTAAAACATAAAAAGAATGCAATTCACAGCTCCATTGATACGTTTCTAACTATAATTTGAATAGTTGAACTTTGAGCTAAAATGAGGATTTTACCCAAATTGAGCAATTTCTCCAAATATCCACAAATTGAGAATGGAAATCACACCCAAACTATAAATTAATCATCATGTCAACACAAATTGCAAGGAAATCAAGAATTTAAAAGCAAACAAGAGATTAATTTGAGAAAAGAGAGAGAAACCTAAAACTTAGGTTTTTCTTAAAACTCAAAAATTATCACCCTAAGCTAAAATCTAAGCCTAGAAACATGTTAGAAATAAAAAATAGGTAAAGATTCATACCTTAAATCTTGAATTCGGGTCAGAATGGTGGATTTGGGGGGTTAGGTTTTGGGGAAGCAAAAGGAGAAGAAGAAGGGAAGAAGAAAAGAATAGAATAAAAGAAAGAAGAGAGAAGGGAAGAAGAAGGTGGGGAAGGGGATGATGAGTCACCCCCCCTTTTTCTTATTCTTTCTTCCTTTTTTCTTTTATTTTATATTTCTTCTTCCTTTCTTTTTCTCTTTTTTTTTGGTTCGGGATTTCAAAATCCGGAACAGCCCGTGTCGGCCGAGCCGGCTGACTCGGCCGGCCAGCCCGACGAGCTGGGCAGTGCCTAACTCGCTCGAGTTGGGCGAAATTTTTTTTTTTTTTTTTTAGAGTGCGGGGGAACAAAGTTTGACAGTGCAAATAAACAACGAGATTAAAATTCAATAATCAATAAAGGAAAATAAAAACAAAAAGAAAAGGGAATGCATAATGGAATTGTTCAAACTTTGAATTAAAAACCGAGGAGAACCCGATTTCTCCCCCGTACTCAATCCTTTCTCAGGATCTTTGGATTCTTCTCCGTTGTGCTCGGAAGAGAACCCTGTGGCCTTTCCTACCTGTCCCTATTAATCTGAGCTACCTGATTGCTCAAATCCTTGCAGAAGGCTTCGTTGTTGGCAAGCCTAGCCGAGATCTCCTTCAAAAGAGTGATCACTTCGTCAGATTCCTTAGGGTGTTGCACTGGCCCTTGATTTTGCTGTTGGTATGGGGGCATGCCAAGCCCCTGCTCTCTATGCTCTTGAACAAATCCGCTAGGAGGTCGGAGCACATTTTGATTTGAATTCCCGTAAGAGAGGTTCGGGTGCTGAGGCCTCCTGTAGTTGCCATTGTTGTTGTTGTTGTAGGAGTTGTAGTTGTTGGGGTTGGAGTTATTATAGTTCTAATTGTATCTCGGTTGCCCCCCAACATAGTTGACCATCTCCACCCCATCTCCAGCGAAAGGGCTACCTGCTTGACAATCCTTTCCATTGTGGTCGCCGCCACAGTGCACGCAGGTGGGAGGTCAGCTGAGCGTAGCCAACAGTACGTCCATTTTCCTACTCAAGTCCGCAACAACCGGATTTTGTTCCTGTTCTTCCACAGCAAATACTCGCTGCCTTGTGGGGCCGGCGAGCTTCTGTTCTTGCCACTGCACACTCTTCCTGGCCAGCTCGTTAATCATGTCATATGCCTCTGTTGCTGTCTTTCTAAACAAATCTCCACCCGCTGCGGAGTCCACAATGGCTCTGTTGGTGGGTGTTAGTCCGTGATAGAAGACGCTCACTAACTGATGCTTGGGTATGTCATGATGAGGACACATGCGCAGCATTTTCCTGAATCGAGTCCAAGATGTGTGGAGCGCCTCATGCTCGGGTTGGTGGAAGGATGTGATCTCACCCCTGAGCGTTGCTGTCTTCGAGGGAGGGAAGTAGTAGGACAAGAATTCCTTCTCCAACCCAGCCCATGTCGTGATTGAACCGGGCTCCAGTGTTCTCAGCCATTCCAAAGCTTGCCCCGTCAGAGAGAACGGGAACAGTTTCAGTCTAGCAGCATCTTGGGGGACCCCATTGGTCCTTGCAGTGTCTGCGCACATTAGGAAGCGATCCAGATGATCATTCGGGCTCTCATGTGCTTCTCCTCCAAATAGTCCGGTCTGTTGGATCAAGTGAATTATACCAGACTTGATTTCGTATGTGTTTGCCGGAATGTTTGGAGCAGCAATGCCTGACAGATGCTGATGTCGGTGCGGTGCCAGGATCTCACTCATCAGACGAGTGTCGTTTTCTGGTCCGGTGTTCTCAGGGTTCCGCTCATTGTTCCGTTCATTGTCAGTCATCTTGATAGGCTTGATAGGCTCGATGATCTCGTCTTGCTTCAGCTTTCCGATCTGTTTGCTCATGCGAAGAGTACGTTCAAGTTCAGGGTTAAGAGGGACAACCGGTATTTTCGCTGATCTCGTAGGCATACGCTGAGAAAAGATAAATACAGAAATAAATGAAAGCTGAAGGGAAATCATACAAATCATACAGTTTTGTACAAGTATAAATAAACACATACAGACATGTATAGATGAAATTAATAACTATATGTTCGTACAAACGAATATAAACAAGCGTAAGTATTAACAAGGATGGTTATCATAAATGAGTATACATAAATATGTGTATATAAACAAGTATAAACGGTATAGATACGTAATAAAAAGAATCATGATTATAAACAAGTATATATGATATTAACAAAGAATATATTCACAAAGAATGCCTAAACTAACAAGTCGACCTTTGGTTCGATATTGCAGAAGAAATAAATCCCCGGCAACGGCGCCAAAAACTTGATGCGGATTCCGCGAAGAACCCGAACTAAGGGATAAGTGTACCCCGTCGTTATCAGGGACCACATACTCCGGATCCACAAAGTCAATCTCCGGGTAGGCGACTCTGACGTAGGCCATGATTAGCTCACCATAATAGTACGCTCGGCTACCCTCCATAAGCTCCGTATTCATCAAGTCGGCTTTGTGATCCTCCGCGTCCTTCTCCATCTTTTCTTTCAGATCGCGGATCTCATCGTCCTTTTTCTGATTAAGTGCAATGGCAGCAGCCGCGTTAGCATTGGCCACCGTTACCTCATTCTCCAGCCTCCGGATAGTAGCCTTATCCACAACTCCGTGAAGAAGATCCGCCTCCATTGCACGCATGTGAGCATAGGCCTGGCAAGATAAAAATACCGTTTAAGAAACCAAGTCTCCTTCATGGAGATCACTTTTTCATCCAAAAATGTAAAACAACGAGAGAAAAGCTTACTGAAAGGAGATCCCTCTTCCCCATCTTGGCATGATCAGACCCCGAGAACTTAGTCTGGTTCTCGTGAACCTCTCCAAGCTGACCGATGGCTTCATCCAGGTCATTCACAACCACCTCGTTCCTTAGGGACCCCTTGGCGCCATACTTGGAGAGTCAGTATTTCCCTAAGTCAGGTTTGATCACCTGTCCAAGAAAAAGATCAGGATCTATAAACTCCAGAACGACAAGAAAAGTAAGATGGTCGTACCTGCTCTTGGTTTGGACTCAGCCAGTCCATCCTAGGCTTCCCAGCTTTCAAGGCATCCGCCAGCAATTTCTCTCCACCCGCAGCAGTTGATCTCCTCTTCTTACTAGGAGGATCCGTGGCACCCTCCAAATGGCGCTTCTCGTCCCTCTTACCGGGATTCGCCACATGCGCATCTTTCTGGGCCTCCAGCTCCTTCTGTTTCTTACGCTTCTCTACAAAGGCGCGACTGACCTTAGACAAACCCCTGAGAAGGGAACAACAAAATAATCAAAGTTCAAGGAAGGAACAAAGTTACCTTCATCAAGTTGAGTAAACTTCGTGTAAGTGATCACGATCCCTACTCGGTGGACTAAGGGAATGTCATTCATCATAAATTCCAGAGCATCGGCGTATGTCCAGAAATCTCTTTTTATGCTCTTCATGAGGTTCAACACTTTTTCGTCGCTATCCGTTAGTATACGCAGATCCCCAGCCATATGTTGAGGTTTAGCATTCCAATTCAACGGGAATCCCAGGGATTCGCTCTTTTCGATTTTGACAAAGAAAAACTTTTCATCCCAGAGATGGACGTTCGACATTTTATCACTAAAGGGCGAATAACCATTGAATTTGACAAAGGTAACGAAAGACTCGGTTTGACGCTTCGAGGGCTTATGAAGAGATCGGAACACACGGGGAGTACCGATTACCCCCAGATTTGAAGCTAAAAAGCAATCTAGAGCTATGTCCAACCAGCCATTCGGATGCAGCTGGCAGACAGTGATCCCGAAGAACTCCAAAATATTCCCCATCATCTGGGGAAGAGGAAGACGGAATCCTCTCTCCACATGACTCCTATATACAGAAAGATATCCCCTAGGGGACAGGCGGGTCACTGATGAGCAACCGCCAACTCGGTCTCGTAATGTACTAACGTTAGCTAGTAATGTACTAACGTTAGCTAGTGTGAGAAGGCATTTTGGTACCAGTTTCATAAATATTAAAATGAATTATGTATGGAATCATATCTTAATCCTTTCTTTTGTGTTCGTTTTCAGTTCCCTTCAGGCATGGGGAGCGAATTGGTTATCAGTTACCTTGTTTCTCAAAAGTACACTGGGGACAAAGCTATGGTGAAGGTTCTTTGTGACTCAAAGATACTTGAATTCAATATAAAACTCGCAACTCATACATGGTTGATCCCATCACATATCAAGGGAAAGCCTCTCTCCTATTACATTCAACATTCTCAATTTATTCTATTAAATCACTAGTTATTAGATGTTTGGATTTTACATAATTCATCCCCTCTTAATATGGCATATTTTCTGAGTTTCACATTAAATCTTGGATTTGGAATTAAAAGTTGTATAACACATTAGTAGCTCATAGAATTTTGTTAATTTTGTATAAAAATGGTAGGTGTTGTGCAACGTGGCCAATGCAAAAGAACATGAGTAAATTCAGTGGACCACTTTAATGGACAGTTTAGAGCTGGTGGTGGACTATGTTGGCTATACAGGTATTAGAAATTTGTTGTTGATCAATATATAAAACACTAAGTATAATTTTCCATAATTTTTCTATTAATGATATCTAGAAATCATAATGATATATAAAAGAACATTTTTCAATCTCTCTATTGTTCTTTATAATAGCGTCCCTATTGTCTCGAGGTATATTTCTTCTTTTATTTAGTATTTCTTGTTTCATTTTTATTTCATCTATGTTTAACCTATTTTCTTTTTCTTGGAATTTCAAAAGAGAGAAGGCGAAAACTAAACAACAGAACCAAAGTGTGACGGACCAAATGTTTTGCTACGCAGACTAGATAAATGTTTATTGATTGAGATTGAATGTAGGAATGCAGGACAACTACAATTAAGAGTATGTCCCTAATTAGGGACCCTATTGTCCTTGATTCCATAGTATATATTTATTCTTTTATTTCTGATTTTTTTGTTTCATTTTTATTTCAACTATGTTTAACATATTTTCTATTTTTCCTGGAAGATCAAAAGAAAGAAGATGAAGACTAAATAACCGAACCAAAGCAAAAGGTAAAGGCTCCTAATTTACTCTTCTTTGTTTTCATTGAATACCTCTGGTTATTTTTTTGAAAAATGAAAAACAAGTCCTAAGTGTCACCTAATTCGATATGTGCACCTTGAAGTTTATTTCACATCATGTATTTTATGGGTACAATGAACTTTACTCATTTTTATAGTATCGCCACTAAACGTCAAAACGTAACATAAAAGTCACTCAATTTTATTTTATTTTTAAATTATAGTCATTAAACTTTAATTAATGCCTAAAAAAATTGATGGATTTAAGCTAATTAAGTTTTTGGACATTAGCATTTTGATTTTGTAAAACTGAGACTTTTTTTTACTTCTTAGGTCACAAACTTGAACATTTTTGCAAGTGTTTCGATATTTGGCTACGAAATAGGAAAACGGGAAGAAGTGACAGGTAACTATTGTTTTAAAAAATGGTAAGAATGAATTAAGTTGAGTTCCAAAAGCTTACAAAAATGTTTTACTCTTTTCAAAACCATAAATTATTTTCCTCAATTTCATCATAAATATTTGTCTTAACTGACCTAAAATTTCCATTGACTTATCTTTCTAACAAAAAAACATTGAAAAATCAGTAAATATTTTTCATCAATCAAATAGGGCCTACTTGTGTAGATTCTTGAATTTTGATACTGAAGGACAACCCAATGTCCATTCTTCATGCAAGCCAAATTCTTGTGGAGAATTGTGGTTTTATTGCATTTTACAGCTTCATTAATGGTAAACTTGCAAAAGAACTAGCAACTTCCTCAATTAAAATCACATGAGCTTGGATTTTGGTTTAAAGATGCGGTTGGAGAGGAAACCGTTCAACTTTAGGAGTTTTTAATTTTAGTAAATGCATTCATTTATGAATTTATTGTAGTAAATGCACTTGAATTTTTACCATTTAGGAGTTTATTACAGTAAATGCACTAGCGGTTATAACATCTAAGACTTTACTGTAGTAAATGTAGTGGAGTTTTAAACTTTAATGCAATTGCAGTTTTAACTTTTCTTCTTTGTCTATTTAAAGAATATTTTTATTTGTAATAGGTAGTTTTTTTCATTGAATAATAATTGAGTTCTTCTTTTCCAAAGTTCTTGTTGAATTTTGAAGGTTTCAATCGGAGGTTGAATCTCTGATTGAGTAAGAAAACAGCCACTTGACAAACTCTTAACAACTTGCCCAATAAAATCTAATGAAACTTCAAGAGGTAGAAGCAGAAATGTCAGAAAACAACTGATCAACCTAGTGTCAACAAAAGTAGTATAACAAACTGTGGAGCCTTCAAGTTCAGAGGCGCCTATACATGACAGTCATTTATGTAGGAGGTCCTTGAATTTTGACATTGAAGGACACATGAATGATCATCCTATATGCAAGCTAACTTCCCATGGAGGATTGTGGTTCAAAACATTATCCACTAACATCTTCTGCATGATAATTGCATGAAGAATATGTTAATGGAGGATGTTCTAAACCACATTGGTGTGTCATTCAATGTCAAAATTCAAGCACATCTTGCATGAATAACTGTCATATTTAGGCGCCTGTGAACTTGAAGTCTTTGCAGTTGGTTATATTGCATTTGTTGACACTAGGTTGATCAGTTCTTTTCTGACATTTCTCTTTTTACCTCTTGAAATTTCATTACATTCTATTGGGTAAGTTGTTACGAGTTTGTCAAGTGATTGTTTTCTTACATAATTTCTCTTACCAGTTTGATTCTTCTAAAGGAGGACCAAGCTTTGGTGTTGCTGGTTTTCTAATCCTATGGTTGGTTTCTGTTATTACATTTATTCTGTGATTTCTCCTCTTAGCTTTCTTTTTTGGTGATGTTTTCTCACATGGAGTAATATCATTTCATTGACACAGCGACAAAGTTTGAATCTTTTGCTATCTCTTGAAGTTTTGTGTCAGTATGCAGTTTGTTCATGTCGACTACTGCGATGCTATTTTCATTTATGGATAACTTTAAATCTGAGTCAGGTGTATGCAGTCTACTTATGTAGTCTTCACTGGTGCCACTAGAGAAAACTTCGTGGTTATATGAAGACCGTATCTAAATCTATTGCTTCTCCAGGAAGCAGTGGCGGAGATAGGGGCGTGGTGGGCCCAAGCCCCTCTAGTCATCGAAACCGCCTATTCTGGCCTTTGTCTATTTGAATTGGCCCACAATGGACCTAAACTTAGGCCATCATGGGCCAAATTTTTTTGGCTTGTGAAGGATCAAAATGACATCGTTTTGCTCCTGTACAGGCCAAAAATATTAGATGCGGCCCTACTTAGTTTAATTTAGTGTTTTGTTGTGTCCTTTCTCTTTCTCTCTTCACTTCTTCTTCTTTCTTTCTTTTTCTCAAATTTTTTTACAAAACAACATATATTGAGATTAGTTTTTATTTTTTTTTTTGTCTCTTTCTCTTTCTATATTGTATATTTATTTGTCTCAATTAGCTTTTAATTATGCTATTGTTCCTATTGCTTCTAATTATGCAACAGCAACAGAAACATCAACAACAGCAGGGGGGCCTCGGGGCCATGCCTCCTGTCTCAAAGAAAAATTATCGGGGTGTTGAATTAGCCCCCCAAGATGGCGCATTAAGTGTTAGGCTTGTCCAAAATTCAAAATTTTAATATTTTGGACCTATTAGTACTCTTAAATCCAATTTTCTTATTTTCTGGGAGACCTCTCTAAATCTAAATTTTTAATTTTTTTAGTCTGTTAGGTTTCTTTAAATCCAAATTTCTATTATTTTTTTGCCTGTTAGGCCCTTCTTAAATCCAAATTATTTTTTTTTACCCATTGGACTCTCTCCAAGTCCAATTTTTTTTTACATGTTAAGAATTTTAAACAAAATCTAGCTTAATTTTGAGAAATTGTACGTTAATACTTAAAAGTTGGTTTTTGACTACTAAAACACTCATATAAAAAAATGACAAATTGAGCAAGTTCGATTTAGCAATTTATTTTTATTTTTTTTGCTAATGCACTTATAAACCCCCAACCGAATTCACCACTGTCTCCAAATGTTGTAAGCCCTTTAAATTCGACCTTCTAATTACACAAGAGCAACAGTAAGAGCAAGAGCAACATTAGATTCGAGTTTTACTATCTTTTTATATTAAGGTTCTATAATCTCTTACAAAATCACGTATTTTGCTTAACAAACGTCTTAAATTTAGGACTTTACCAAATAACGTAACATTATTATTATTATTTTTATGGTATATATGATAATAAATTAGGAAGAATCCTATTCTAAGGACGTCTCTTAATTAGGCGAGAGAACTCCTTATTTGAAATTAGGTATCCTATCGAGGAAAGTACTTCTTAAATTCCTGTTGCTTTTGATTATCAAACAGCAACAGTAAGAGCAAGAGCAAGAGCAAGAGCAACATTTGGTTCGAGTTTTCGTATCAATCTGGAAAAACTCGTGGCTTATTTTTCTGTCAATAATGAATATGATCCTCAGAAAGGGTTGAATATGATAAGTTTAATTGGAACTAATTTTTTATTTTTTTTTGAATGAAGGCTGGGACGGAGACGAGAGCCCAGACATCCCAACTAGGTTGGCACCCCTAGGACTTGACTAACCCAATATTATTAAAAAAAGAGTAAAAGAATACAAAAAGAGAGAGAGAGAGTGTGTGTCTAAACGGAACATAAATGTGAAACATTACAAAGGTCCTCAAAAATAAATTGTTTGCAGAAGTCCGGTGCAGATGGCCACCAGATGAAATCAGAGGCCGAGACCCCATAACGAGCCAGACAGTCCGCGGATTGGTTTCCTTCTCTGTAGATGTGTGTAATAATGATTTCCATTGCCAAGCAGCGGTTGAGACATAACAGCCATTCATGTCGAAGTTCCCAAGGGATGTTGACCGATTTGGTACGAAGCAGATGTATGGCGGTAGCAGAATCAGATTCGATCCATAGCCGGTGCCAATTCTTTTCCCAGGCGAGTTCAATCGCGAATGTAATAGCCTTTAATTCTGCAAAAAGTGCATAAGAATTCGGGATTGGGACTGCAAAGCAACCCGTTGGAAATCCTCTTGGCGTTCTGAAAATTCCCCCTGCACCCGCCGGTCCTGGCGAGCCCAATGTCGAGCCGTCAGTGTTTACCTTAATCCAGCCCGCTGGTGGTGGTATCCATCGGACGTGAATGTAGATTGGTTCAGGAGGGGGCCTCATCCTATCAACGAGAACAGGCCAGGCATTTCGGCTCTTCTTGATCGGACCCCGCAAACGCGTTTTGGAATTTTGGATTGAAGGGAGCTCCCCGTTCGAAGAACCGGAAGATTGGGTTCGCCAATATCATTTGTGGAATCATTTTGGGAGCTAAGGGAACCATTTCCGTCCCTTGGACTGATATGGAACCTTTCCCTATTCTTGACTACGAGTTCTTGGAGAACGAGGGGCTTGTCAAACGAGTTTTTCGTTCTGGTCCAACATTCCTTTCTGCACCAGAGAGGCAAGTCTTCATTCAAACGAAGATTAACAGGTCCAATGCACGTCGTTTTTCCAATTCTTAGGGATATAATTTGAGTTTCTGTTGATTATTGTATATATGAGTGTTTATTTATGATTTGAGTTTTTATGAGTAAGATGATTTTATGTACATATATATGTTAATGTATTGTTTATATTTTCTTTATAATTAATAAAAGTGCATTAATTCTTTATTTTATTTCTTTTATTTAAAGAACAACCCTTGGTTTTTCCTTCAATTTAATGTTTCAGTTTTGTTTATCTTAGTTTCAGGGATTAATATTCACATTAATGTCACTTAATTATAAGAGGAATTGGTTTAGTCGTGTTAAAATTGTCAAAAACAGTCCCGTTTTTACCCAGAAATTTCAGAATCTCAGTTGAGATTCTGAAATCTCAGTTGAGACAGCAACAGGGCAACTTTCAGGAAAAATTCGACCCCCTTGCATACTTGTTGTCGCGACTTCCAGGGATGGGATTAGGGGCGAATTTTGCATCTTTTCCTATTCCTACTCTAATTACTTACCTATTCATCCATCCTAATCAAAACCTATTACTTACACCTATTTAAATCACCTATTTATACACCAATCAATCATCTTTTCTCTTCCCAATACCAAGATTCACTCATCTTCCCCATAAATCTTTACCCTATTCATCTTCTTCTTCCCTAAATCACCACCATTATCTTTTACTATTCCTTTCATCCTCTCATATTTTCTTCATCTCTTTCACTAAATTTCACAAACAAAATGCCTAGACAAAAGACCGTTGCTAACAAAACTAAAGCCACTGAAGTCAATCGATTACGGGTTCAATATGGAGCACCGTTCGATATTGCGACGGAAGCCAAATGACACAAATTTCGCCGTTTTTCTAATAGCCTAGTTGAGTTCGTCGACATGCTTTTTCTTGACACCGACACGGTAAACACATTTTCTTTTACCGAACGTATTGATGAATATCTATCCGTTCTTGGTTGGACAAGATTTTCTAGTATGCGTTTTCCTAGTATTAAATCGCATATTATTGAATTTTTGGTTACTCTAACCTATGATAAGAAGAAATGAGTTATCTCTTTTCGGAATAATGGAGTTCGTTTTGACGTTGGGTATGCGGCTATGAACCGATGGTTTGGACTTCCTACTCGGAATTTTTATTCCAAACCAAAGACTTTTAATTCACACACGGTTTGGCAATCTTTAACCGGTTTAGATGTTTTTAATCCAAAGAATACATCTAGTAAGCTACTTAAGGATGATTGTATCTTCTTCTTTCACAAGTTTTTATCATTTTCCTTATTTGGTCGGGTTGAAAGTTCAAAGGTGCAGGTTCGTGATTTGTTTGTGTTGGATAGTATTTTTAAGGGTTTGACCATTGATAGTATTGAGATGATATTTACTAATTTAGTTCGAGCTTCCAAGTCTCGTAATAAGCAAGTGCCCATGGGTAATTTAATTACCGGCATTGTTTTGGGTGCTCGGAGTGAATTAGTGGATTATCAAAATATGCCTCATGTTGGTTTACCTTCCTTGGATCTCATGGAACTACAAAGGGCCAATTTATTGAAGAAAATGGGACCGCCCGCCTTTATCTCTTATGAAGCTCGTACAAGACGTGTTTTTGCTACCATGGGTAGTGAAGCTTCAAGTTCTCAGGTTTGGGTGCCCAAGATGATGATGAGGAAGATGAAGAGGACTTTGATGACGAGGAGGAGGAGGAGGAGCATGTTGATGTTCATACCAACGAGCAAGTAAATGTAGAACCAAATGTTGAAGCACAAGTTGGTTGGCAACGTGTTTTGACACAAATGAACGAGCATAAGCGTCATATGAATTTGCGGTTAGATGAAGTCGTTGCCAACAATACCGAAATGAGTTCGAGGATAAACACGGTGGATGCCAATATCACTACTTTGAGACGTGAGCCCAAATCTACTCGTCGCCGGTTGCTATCTTTCTTCCGACGCCAAGGAGTTGAGACTACGCCTTCCCCACCGAGTTCACCTTGATAGGTTTTATCCTTTCCGACTTTAACTCATTTTCGTTATTATTATTATGTTTTGTCAAGTTTGGTACAATATTTTTTATGTTTGGTACAATTATCTTTATTATTCAAGTTTGAATGTTATCGTACTATATTTTTCAATTCTAATTCGTATGGATTATTTCGTACTATTTTTCGAGTTTTATCGCTTTTTGCACCAATGAGGACATGGTCGAAATTAAGTGTGGGAGGAGATATTTCATATTCATTTTTTATTTTAAGTACGAATGAATGCAACGAATGAGAATGAATGCTAGAATGAATGCTATTTTAAGAATAAATGCATGTTGTTATTCAAATTTTAAGTAAACTATATAATGCAATATTTTATTCAAAAAAAAAACAATTGCAACATTTTTATTATAAAGTGCAACATTTTTCAAAAATAATGGCAATTTTTCATAAACGTAAATTTTTTGTTAACTATATATTTCATATGTTCTAAACACTTTAACTTTCAAAATAATGTTAAGCATATTTTAAGGTTATCATTATTGGTAGAAATAATATTTCTATATGGGCAATATTTTTACAAATATTTTTACAAATCTCCGATAGGATTTTATCAAAAAACCTCTCGAGTGAATGTATATAAGTAAAATTTCTTTAGTTTCAAATCTCTATTTTATATCATGAATTTATGATAAATATAAATCTTATTTTCAATTTTCAATTAGGTTTATAGGCATAAATCAAACTAACAACTTTAGCTTTTTAGCTCGGTATGATTTTTTGTCTTACATTAAAAACAAATTGAAGTTTTTAAGGAAACTTTAGCCATAATACATGTTGAATTTCAAGTCAATATAGGATGAATGTGCTATTTTTCTTTTCCCAATTTATAATTTTAATTTTATTTTCGTGTTAATTTAATCAAGTAGTCGTATTCTTAACTTTTGGCCACGATTGAGACCAACCTTATCACAATCGAGGTATGAAAGGGAAGAACATTAAGTACCGTTTACTTTTGGCCACGATTGCGACCACCCTTATCACGGTCGAGGTATGAAAGGAACGTTCGAAATTAAAGCAAAATTAAATGTGTTTAAAGTTTTAAGTAACGATTGCGTCCACCCATGGCATGGTCGGTACCTCTTAAACGAACACAAAAGCAAATTAATTTATATTAAGTCACGGACGAGACCACCCTTATCACGGGCGTGACTAAGCAAATATATTAGACCTAAGTCCTTAATAAATCTATATTTGTAATAGTTTAGGTTTGGGAAAGGAAATTTTGTGCTTTTAATTGCCTTGAAATACAAGACGAATAATATATCTCTTTTACACTAGCTAGTTTGATACTTTGCGTATAAATTTACCATGAAAAGTTTATCTTTCGGTTTAACTAATTTAAAGAGGAAATTATGGATATATGTTCTATTTATAAAAATATTGATTAAAGAATAAATTCAATGAAATTTTGCTCGGGACTAGCAAAAGCTTAAGTGTGGGAGTTTGTTAAGCCCAAAATATACCTAAAATATCATATATAAATACGTTAAATTTACATTGAAATCGTGCTAATTATATTCATTTGGAATACTTTTCCGTCTTTATTTACTTCTTTGATGCAAGATACTTAATTATTTGGTTAAATCCAAATAGGAGCTAAAACGAAGCTAAAATGGAGGAAAAACCTAAAAAACGTACCAAGAATACGTATCAGTCAGAAGAACGCTCAAGGATGACAAGAAGTAGTCGAGAGACGGGGAGACAAGTCCCTATCGCGACTGAGATTTTCATAATCTCAGTCGCGACTTACGAAAGCCGTCACGAAAAAGAACGGAATCTTCAACTCGCCCCTGCACCCCTTATCGCGACTGAGATTTTCAGAATCTCAGTCGCGACAGCGAAGCATTCTGCACATATTTCACATGCTTTAATCCGAGAAACGCGTCTGTTCGTTTGGATAAAAGCGACCCTTCACCAACGGACACGACCCATCATTTACAACCCTTCAACAACTATAAATAAGTGATCCATTTCAGAAATTAATGTTGTTGGTTAAGTTAGAAAAGTTAGAGAAGAGAGTTATTATGTTGAGTTTCTGATTCAGAAAAGAATCAGAAAGTTAGATTTCATTTCTGTAAACAAACTTGATGTACACAAGTTGTTATTAGATTAGTTATAAACACAGTATTAGTTTAGTTTCAAAGGTTGATCAGAGACAAGTTTTCATTCTGGTAGCGGACTAACCAGTCTCTATTCTGAAGATTCAGCGAGAAGAATTAACGGCTGAAGCGCACAGGGTCTGACAAACCTACGGAGTTTGAGGGAAAGATTGACAACTCGGATCTCAAAGTTTTCGTCGCAATGCTTTCCATGTTTCTACTTCTCTGTTAACTTGTGAAGATTCACATTTCATTAATGATATATTTATTTTATTCAATACATTCTTTCTGTTGTTATTTTGATATTGTTCTGACAAAATGATTTTCAAAATGATAAATTGGTGTTTTTATTAAAACGTTTTATTCCATCTTATTCATATAAGAACTTTGTTGAACACTTGAAAGAATTAGTTTTTACGGATGATATGATCGCTAATCGCGGCTTATCGGATATAAAATACTAATTTGATTAAGGTAGAAATCTGCTCCAAACCAGAGAGATTTCTACGGTTCAAAGCCATTCAATTGAATAAATTCCTATATTATTACATGTCCATAATCTTACCAAAGTTAAAGTTGTTTTCTTTGCTTTATGAAAATAAGTTTTATACCTTCTATTTATTCCAATTACGGAAGTATCTGTCTTGTAATCAAAATCTCAAGACGGAATTGTTCTCTAAACTCAATATAATATTCTTATCTAATCCTAATTTACCCGAACCAATTCAATCAATTAAATGATTTTCTTTTGTTAAACCTAAACACGTGAATAAAACTGAATCAAATAAGGTTTTAGTTAAAAAGCGTTCCCTGTGGGTTCGATATCTTTTATTACTACAAGCGTATACCGTGCACTTGCGGAAATCGCTCAACAAGAGGCCGAACCAAGATACGTCTGCTGAGTAATATCTTTCTAACCCTTTGGTTTTGCCTCTCGCTGTAAACCATCTCCATTTGCGGAGCACCCCAACAAATGAAGGGTCGTATTAAATTATTTATTGTCCCCGCCATGACCAAAACGTGGTTACTTTAAACATTATAAACCCAGAACATCCTTACTTATTCATTAGAGGCTTTTTATGCATCCCACTCAAACAATTTGGACTACGTTTGGATCAAAAAAGCAATAACTAGATGTTACATTAAAATAATTTTTTTTGCTTTAAAATAAGTTGTTGCCCTAAATTTCATTCCATCATATTTTACAACAGCACTTTCGTTGTTGAAAAAAAATATTAACATTTTAATTAATAAAAAAATTAAAAGATAAATCTTAAGAACATCTCCAATTGTCTCTTAGTTGGATTCTTAAATTAAAATTTGAGGAGGTAATTTAAAAATCATCTAGAGGAGCTCTTAATGTCTACACTTAGAGAAGCTCCCAATCTCTACTCGCACTATTGGTAAATATAAACGTACTTAATAACTTTAATAATAAAATAATAAATAATTAGTGAACATGATAAGTGTTGTTGGAGATGATAAATTCCAATAGGGTGAGTCAGGATTCTAAATCAAGGAAGCTCTTGCAGAGGCGAGTGCAAAGCATGTGAGGTATGTGAATAAAGAATGAGCATCAAGGAAGCCGAGGCAAGTCTTTGAATAACTTATGACCTTAGACAGCAGGAAGCCATTCAAGAAGAATGACAGATACAAAGCTGAGTCAAGCGACAACAAATACAAGAAGGAAAGCTCAAAGCCCATCACATGCTTTGAATGTCATAAAACTGGTCATATAAAGTCAAGCTTTTCTAACTTGACGAAGGATAAGAAGAGCAGTAGAAAGGCAATGGTGGCCACTTGGAGCAATAGTGATGAATCATCCTCATCAGAAGCTGATGCCACTGAGTCAGCGAACATCTGCTTCATAGCTGATGAGTTTAAAAATTGAAATCGAGGAGAATCGGTGCAATTCACAATTGGGGAAAAGGAAGAACAACAAACAATTTCTATCCTCATTCATCAATCAAATGTTTATAATCAACATAATAGAAATTTTTTGATGCTCTTTTATATAAATTATTGAAACATTCACAGCATTAACATAATAAAACAACAAAACATTCTTTAACCCCAAAACATTCTTTAACCCAAAACAAATATCAGCACTATTGCTCAATAACCATGGAGAAGTTAAAAGATTTGGTATTTGATTTAGGGAAATAGCTAACATACCTTTGGTTTGCTCTGAGATTCCTTCTTACCCTTACCCATGGTGGAACGAGACTGTCGGAACGAGATTCGTCGTTCGCCGTTGCTGTTCGTCGTTTGCCTACGCCGTTCGCCTACGTCGTTCGTTGTTCGCCGTTCGTCGTTGCCGGTCGCCTACACCGTCGCTGCTGTTCGCTGTTGGCCGTTCGCCTATCGCAGTCTTCCTCCTCTTCCTTCCTATCGAGTCTATCGCAGTCGCAGTCATCCCCGTTTGATAGATTAGGGCGAAAAAACAGGAAAGGGGAAAGTAAGGGTAAAGTTGTCCAAATTCTACAAAATTGCCTATATTTGTAAAAAGTTGGATAACTAGGCTAAAAATATAAATGGGTTATAAAATAGGGCCAGTTTTGTAAATGTCCCATCAATTAATCACTCAGTTACAAAAAAATTAAGTTAAATGCGGAAAATGTATTGCACTCGTTTTAAAAGATTAAAACGACCAAGATCGGGCCTTAATAAGAGAAGATAAATTCTACAGTTAATCAAGTAACAATTTCATTTTTAATGTACTATGTAATAACATTATGAGGCGCCGCATTTTCCGCATGCAGTATATTTTTTTGTAACCGAATGATTAATTAATTACATTTTCCGCATGTTCATGGAGCTATCTGAACATTTTATACAAGTTGAGTTAAGACACTTTAAAAGTTCAGAGGGCCAATCAAACATTTCCAGACAAAATCTTTCATTCAATTTATTTTTAGTATAAATATCAAGGGATAAGTACAAAAAAAATGCATGTGGTATACGCGTTTTGCGAACTCGAACCTGTGGTATTTTTTTTTGCAAACAGAGGTCTGTGTTACAAACCATTAGCAAACAGAGGCTAAATTGACTAACGGTGTTAAAATTCAAAGAGAAAAAAGTTAATTTGGTCCTTATATTTATTTATTTTATAAATTAACCCCCTAATTATCTAATTATCACAAATAAACCCCAAAATCAAAAATAAAAATAAAAAATACCTTCTTCTTCCATTAATTTCTTCTTATTCTTCTTCTTCTTCTTCCTCTCTCTTCTCTTCTCTTCTCCTTCCTCTCTTTCTTCTATTTTTTTAAGTTTCGAAATCTGGAAATTCCAGATTTCTGGAAATTTCCAGAAATCTGGAATTTCCAGGAAGGAAATCTGGAAATTCCAGATTCCTAAAAATTTTCAGAAATCTGAAAATTTCTAGATTCCCTATTTCGGAAATCTGGAATCGAAAAAAAAAGAAAAAATAGAAGAAGAGAAGAGAGAGAGGAAGAAGAAGAAGAAGAAGAAGAAGAACCATGGAAGAAGGAGAGAGAAGGAAGAGAGAGAGAGAAAAATATTTTATTCTCCTTATTAATGGAAGAAGAAGAAATTAATGGAAGAAGAAGAAGAAGAAACTAATGGAAGAAGAAGAAGGTATTTTTTATTTTTATTTTTGATTTTGGGGTTTATTTGTGATAATTAGATAATTAGGGGGGTTAATTTATAAAATAAATAAATATAAGGACCAAATTAACTCTTTTCTCTTTGAATTTTAACACCGTTAGTTAATTTTGCCTCTGTTTGCTAACGGCGTGTAACATGTACCTCTGTTTGCAAAAAAAAATACCACATGTTCGAGTTCGCAAAACGCGTATACCACACGCATTTTTTTGTACTTATCCCAAATATCAAATAATGTCAAAATGTTCACTATTCTTGATATTTTATTCCATTTTTTAATTTTTACTATTTATGTCAAATTTTATTCAAATAATGGGCCAGTGTATACGGTAGTTTTTTTCTTTCTAGTTTTTACCCAATTCTCGGCGAATTTCTGAAATCGCCTATAATCTGTCCAAAAAGTTTGATTAAATGCGGAAGATATATTGCATTCGTTTTAAAAAAGGAAAATGACCAAGGTCGGGGGTATGCAATTCTAATATTAGAGAAGATAAGTTCTATAGTTAAGCATGTAACAACTTAATTTTTAATGTACTTAAAAAAAGAAAATGACCAAGGTCGGGATATGCAATACATATTCCGCATGCAGATTTTTTTTTTTTGCAATCGAGTAGTTAATTGATTATATTATGCATAAATTCAGGAAGCTATCTGAACATTTTATGCAAGTTGGGGAGCTATTGAGACACTTTAAAAGTTCAGAGGGTTAATCAAACATTTTTAACCAAAATATGTTGTTCAACTTATCTTTAGTATAAATATCCAATAATGTCAAAATGTTCACTATTCTTGAGATTTTATTCCATTTTTTTTATTCTTATTATTTTTGTCAAATTTTATTCAAATAATAGGCCAGTGTATATGGCAGTTTTTTGTTTCTTGTTTTTACCCAATTCTCAGCAAATTTCTGAAATTGCCTACAATCTGTCCAAAAAGATTGGTCCTTTGAATTTTCAAAGTGTTTAGATAGTCATCTCAACTTCCATAAAATATCCAGTTAGCCCTTTCCACTTACTTAAAATGTAATAAATTAATCACTCGGTTGCAAAAAAAGTAAGTTAAATACGTAAGTTAAATACGAAAGATATATTGCGCTCGTCTTAAAAAAGTAAAACCACCAATGTCGGGGTATATGCAGTTCTAATCTATGAAGTACAAATACTTCAACATGCCTGCTTATCACGTATCCGACACGTATCGGATACGGAAACTCCTAGAAACTTCTGGGATACGTTTTGGGGCTGTTTTTGTAACATTTAGAAGTTGGATACGCGTATCTATCTGGAAAACCCGTTTTCCAGACGAAAAAATAATTGGATTTCATTTCGAAAAAAATGGAGGTAAACAGAGTAATTATTGTCAATCGTTATTTGAAGGGAAAACAAGCATAAATATCTTTTTTTCTCAAAACGTTTTTTGACATTATTTATATTTCATGTATTTAATAATTATGTTTAGATAAAAGTTTTATAATTTCTTTTTATGTGTATTTATGTGCTATGTTGTCAATTAAACATGGTCATTAGTTTGTCCTACTTTTTAAACTTGCTTCTACACCATCTTAAGATTGATTAGATGCTTAATTAGATGTAAATTCCAAATGGCATGATTGAGATGAGTAAACAAACTATTAAGTAAGTTACTAAATTTATGCTGCTTATTCTTTGTTTTGAGAAAAATTTTGTTCTCCTCTCCAGATCACCGAATGAAAGAGCGACACAGTTCGAAAACACTTCATGTGCTATTGAAGCAGCTGCAGATTCTGCTAAAGAAGCTATTGTTGCTGCATAGGCTACTTCTTATCTAGCCAATAAACACCTAAAGCAGGGCTTCACAAACCTGTTTTGCCTCATGGCATCAATAATCATGGTAATCTAATATGTAGTGTATGTGAATTATGGTTGTGTAGCTATGATGACAAGTGAACATTTGAAAGAATTTGCAGAAGGCCTTGAATTGAAAATATAAAATACCAGTTCTTAATATGGGATTCAATAATGTTGCCTGAGGGATTTCTTGAGGAGATTAGTGTGAGAGAGAGTTGCTAACAAGACTGTGTTCATAAGAAAAAGTGATTGCACATCCACTAGTTAACGTTTTCGTAATGCATTGGGGATGAAATCCTACTATGGAAGTAGTAAGTCATGGAGTGCGATAATGTGCTGGTTTTTTTTTTGGCTTATGAACAAACCAATTCCGATGTGAAGCGATATGAGCTCGAGATTCTTGTTAAGGAAAAATGATGGAAGGATAATTGAAAGAAAATAAGGGGAAAAGGCTCTGAAGTGGAAAACAAAAGTTATAGAAGGAACATATTTGGTTAAAATAAGGAAAAGGCTTTGGAGTTGACAAAATATATTTTCCAAACTTGGTCACATTCTTATAATTCATTATAGTTTCCAAATGAGACTTGATAATCATGTTGATGTTTACTATCTATGTGACATTTTCTAACACATATTATGCCTATTATTTTTTTGCTCTATATTGCATTAATACTCAGAACTATTTTTTCTGATGTACTCTGTATAAAATTTGGTGTTATTGTTTGCTACTTACCTTCTATGTTTTCCTGTATACTCCAAGATTATATCAACTTGAGCAGCTTGAAGAGTTTGAATATCTTAGTCAGAATTTTTTACAAGAAACTGTCTCCGTATTTGAGAAAGTGCATGTGGAGTAAAAAAAATTAGGATCAAAGACATGATATCACTATGCCATTTTTCTTTTCACATGACACAAGATACATGACAGACATTTATTTTCGTGTCGTCTGAATATTTTTCGTGACAGTATTTTAACTATATGTCATCTGAAGGCGAAAAAAATAAGCTCGATTCTCAAATGACATTACGATTATAGAAACCTGTCATCCAAAGAAAACGCGCGTTTTCGTTAAATTTGATGCACTCAACAGATGACACCTCTAATAAATGAATGTCATTGTATGCCGAAAATAAAAAAGCGGCAAATGAAATTTCACTTACGCGGCCATATACTAAATTTTAGGCGCTCTATCGTTTTACTGGAATTTCAGCTGATATATAAACCCTCTATCTAATCCCAAACCCCAGTTTAGGTTACACAAGCTTCATCCCTCTCATCCCTCTCTATCTCCATGGTTGATTTGAACATGCAATCACTAGGTGAGCTCGAAACACGGTACTGGTAAGCCATATTTTCTTCGTTCATATATGTATTAGAATATCATTGTTCCTTACTCTATCTTTTCCTCATCCGATTTACTTTTGTGTTGGTCGATTTCAGTAGCTGGAATAAGGATTTTGTGAAAGTCTATATTTTACTAATTATAAAATTTAGACAATTGTCCTTTAGATTTATCGATGTGAAATTCGGTATTAAGACCTTTTAGCCGCATAACGAGTTTAAATGTATAATCGGAATATAAAATTAGCACAAGAGTTTGGACTATAAAATTAGTACGGATAGACTCGTAGCAGTGTCACGAGTCTAACTGAACATTCGGTCGTAGTTAACGATAGCAGTTTAGTTTACACGTTACAATTCGGGTAGTCCGATAAAAGTTACAAAAATAGTCTGGTAAAAGTGTTGGATTAATATTTTAGAGACTTTAAATTGTCGAGTTAAATAAGTTATAAATTAGAAGGACTAATACCGATATTTGTTAAATAGAGTTTATATGAATTTGATTATAAAAGTTGGTTCAATAATTTGAATAAAGAAAATAGTAGAATAATTTGAATATAAAATTAGAATGAATATACTTTTAGACGTTTAACGTGGTCTAACGAGTCTAATAGTTCAAATTAATTATTCAGTTTAGAGTTTTGTTTCGGTGACCGAAAATATTCCTTTAAGAATATTTACTCTTAAACGACAGTAAATTTTATCGATACAATATTTTGAGTTATTTAATTCTTAGTGTTGGATTAAATTATGAATTGGTAATTTTATACGAATTTTGACAATTTTATTTATATTAAAAGAGTATTTGATTTTAAATGATTCTGTATTTTGACTGTAAACTATCTTGAGTAACTTCAAGAGAATATTTGAACAATTGTGGTTATTTTACAAAAGGTCTAATTGAAGCCAAATGGTTTATGGTTATGAAACAGTTTGGAAATTTGATTGTGAAAAGATATATATTTGAGCATACTGTGATTTCATGAGTTTTATATCCATCTAGAGTAATCCGGATTGGTGGTTTTGATATTTGAAGACCATGTTCAGTGAGGAACATGGCCTGTGTACACAGTATAAAGACCTAGTCGGGTATTGGCAGCGAAGTGTGGGGTAAGACCAATACGGGATTAGGCAAGGTTAAAGACACGTCTCGACTATGTGATATGTGTGGTTATGGGTTGATACATAAGGGGAGAAACTCTAAGATGGATATAAGGATATAAGGTTTTATGTTTTCGGTTATGAATTGATTATGACATAAGGATTTACGTTTGATTTATTACGGATTTGGTTTGATAAAATGTTTGATTGATTACGGATTTGGTTTGATAAAACATTTGATTGATTACGAATTGGTTTGATAAAATATTTGATTAGTTACGAGTTGTTTGGATAAAATGCCGATATAACGATATCGATATTTATCTGTGATTTGATTTGATTGGTAACGTGATTTTAAGGTTTTTAATTTTAAGTTTTATATTGTCGAATCGATAAAGTATTCGCGTATATATAATAAATAAATTACGATGGTCTGAATAAGCGTTTTGGTCTATTTCGGAATTAAGTTAAGCTATTAGGAAATTAAATTAAGCTTTTAACGGGTTAATCGACGAGTTGGAATCGTAGATCGAGATATTAAATATAGGGCAAATAGTAGTAGCGATAAAACGAAATTACATATCTTTTTAATTAAATTAATTATTTCCTAATTAAAACATTACTTTCAAAAAAATCTTATTTATTTTCTAATGTCCTCTCATCTTTCTTTTTAAAAAAATTCATATTCTTTCTTAGTGAGCTTTAGTTTAAACCTAAACTGGATTCCTAATTAAAATTTTGCCCAGACGGATGTCGTATCTGTCCCACCCATGACAGGATGGATACTGCATCCGCATAGGCCTGGCCGATTCTTAAAAAAAATTTCAACTTTGAATTTTTTTATGAGAATGGTAAAATTTTCTTAATGGGGGCAATGGTAAGTAATTTGAGGCAGTAAATAGCAATACTTTTTTTTCAATATTTATCCTCTTAAATTTTTATATATTTTTATTATTATTTGTCCTCTCTATTTTTTTAATACAATATCTCTTAACTAATATTAAATATTATTATATTTTTTAATTTATTTCATAGTTTATTAGAGGTAAAAAAATCTTTCCAGTTTTATATAGTTCTAGTGCTATATTGATAATTTTTAAATTATTTTTATTCATTTTTTAACGAATAAGTTTTATAGTATTATATTAAAGTTCTATAATTATATAAAATAAAAAAAATAAATATTTAATTATTAAAATATAGAGTGAATAACTATTAATGCATTAGGTTAAAATACGGAGCGTGTAGTTTTTTGTTTTTGTTTTTTGAAAGAAAGTGGTTATTAATTATTCTTTATGAAATAGAATTTAAAAAATATATATTTCTAAAATGGTTGAAGGCAATTAATGCAGTCTTCCTTTTAAATATCATATTTCACATAAATTTTATTTTATTTTCTTTATAAATCTGTTTAATCCAAAATTTGTGAAAGGTTTCCAAAATGATAGCCAATCAACATGATATTAACCTTCAAGATTCCCTAATAGTAACCTTTAAAATTCTAAGAATTTTGATAATAGGAAATAAAGATTTCAACAATTCAAAAGTTCCTTCTTATAATAAAGAAAAACCTTTAAATAGGCAAAAAGTTGACCGAATCATTTGACTGGATAGGAATTCAAAAGTTGACTAAATAGGAATTAAAACATTTGAACGCCGAGAATCTGCACCTTCCCTAACTATAAAACTCAAGGTCAAATTCAAGTCCAAGCCCAAAACTCTCTTACTAGTGTTGGATTTCTTCAAAACCAATACATCCATATTTCCTCTATCTCTATGCTAGCCTGACCAATCGGAAATTAAGCATTCATAAATCTTCTGCTTCTTATGGCTTCTACAGTGGCTGCTAATGCTTGAAATGAAGTGAATTTTCCGATTACATGTTTTGCACACAAAAGAAGATTCGCCGACTTTGGTAATAACATCAGTCAATTCGTTTGCATGTCCATGTCTTCATAATCATCAAGCAATTCGTTGGCATGTCTATGGCTTCATGATCATCCCTACAAAACCCACTTTCTAATTTCGAAAATTTCTGGATAGAAAAAACAGAAAAGGAAAGAAAAAAATCCTCCATCAAATTCATTTTTAATCTAGATCCAACTTTCTTCTCTAATGGACTTTTTCTCTAATCGACTTTTAACTGATTGTTGATTTATGAGATTCACGGTTCCATTCAATGTTAATGGTCATGACCTAGATCCAAATCCACTCTCCAACAATGATCTGTTCGTGATCAACCTTACCATGTCATGCTTATTTAAGTTCTGAATTCTCTTTTTAATTTTTGTCATTTACATAAACGTTAGGCTTCTTAGAACATGAAGAAACAAGTCATTGTTGTTGGTGCGATGCAACTTGTCATTGTTTTACTTAGGTTTGTTTTATAGGGATTCTTTTCGTGCTTTATCCTATTAGGAATTGGATTTGGATGGTATATTTTTTAATTTAGTTATTCTGAAACCCCTAATATGATCTACTAATTAAAGTGCTTCAAAGTGTTTTGGTTCTGGTATTGATATATTTGCTGATGATATTTGTTGTTGAATTTTCTGTTAAAGCTTGTATTACTTGTTTCAAATGAAACTCCATAATCTTAGTAATCTGGTACTTCTGGCGGAATAGCACATCTTATTAGTGCCCAGTTCAAAGAAAGGATGTTGCTTGATCTCGGCAGCTCCTTTTTCAGTTCTCAGACGGTTCTTTGGATCCTTTGCTAATAGACTCCATATAAGATCCCTCGCCTGAAAACTGACGAGTGGGGTATCGGGAAACTTCAGGCTCTGCGTCACCACATTGTCTAATGTTTCTTCATTACATGAACCTTTAAAAGCTCAAAAAGAAATATGCCAAATGTCCACCAATCTACTGCACTATAATATTGCCTAACGTGGTTTTCAAGCATCTTTTATATCCGTTTAAATAAGTGACCCAATTTAAACCCAATTCTCATCCCAAATCCTACTTACCAAATAATTAAGCTCATGGAGGGGGAAAAAAGAAAAAGCCTTAATAGATCTTTAGTTCTCTGCATTTTTTAGAAAAAAAAGTCTAACTGCGGCTACACTTTAAAAATGTTTTATTTAGTTTTTGAACTTACTTAAATTTATCGTTTGCAGCCAGCTACCCTTTCCAATATTGGTTAAGCCGAAGTGTCTAATTCCACTAGATAAATCTATATCTTTAAACTTTCTTAAGTGACTAGTTTGCCTCCTAAACTTGATTATTATAATCTATTGTCTTCATGAGCTTGCTTAAAATATAAGCACATCAACTTGTCAAAAAAGTCGATAGGCTACTGGACAAAAGAAGAGGCTTCGTCAAGTTAAAAAGTGTATCACTTTATACAAGTTCAGTGAGCTAACACATTACTGTAACTATTTTAGGGGGCCGATATGTCTTAATAAAATTTAGAGGACAATATATCATTATAAGTAAAATCAGAAGACTCACAAGACAACTTTAAAGTTTAACAAGTCAACTTGTTTTTCTGGTCAAGTTGAGGGGCCTGATCTATTGAGGCATAGAGAAACTTAATGCATAAGGAAGTCTCTATACTTGGTTAAATATTAATTAGCTCTCTGAATTTGTTTTAATTCATTTATTCGTCCCTTGAATCTAGTTAAAGTGATTTCTTGGCTCTGAAGTATGAACTTGTTTAAAATGACATATTAGCTCCTGAATTTGTTTTAAGTGGTCTATTTGATCCTTGAACTTGGTTAAAGTGATTTATTGACATTTGAACTTGTTTAAAGTGACATATTAGTTCTTAAATTTGTTTTAAGTGGTACGTGGTTTGACTATGCAAATCTCTTGCAACACATAGAAAATTAATCATATCAATTTAAACAAGTTTATAATTAATAATATTTTTATCCTTATATTTGGTCAAATTTTGACTTTTGATCCTTGAACTTTTAATTTGATGAGACTAATAATGTGAACTTCAATAAATTGATATCAATATTTTATAAAACAGATTCAATCTGGAAATGTAAAGATATCAACTATTCAATGAATGAAACTTCAATTTTGATGAATTTGGAATATCATCTGAACTTAGATTAGAAACTAAAGGAATATTATGTTAACTAACACCCATAAACCGTATTTGCAAACTTTTAAACTATTAAATATGTTTGCAAATGCATAAATCTTACCGAGAATGAGTTACCAAGTAGTTTATATTTATCAGTTTGACTAATCCCACCTCCCATTGTTCTTAGAAAAACCAAGAAGCATTTCTAACTCATCTGGGTCAAGTAGTGCATCTTTGTTCCTCCCAATCCATATCAAATTGTATTTGTTGCACTGATCAAGACCAGACGTCCTAACACTCAAAGAAGGGTCTTTCATAAGCCCCAACAGCTTGACCAATCTTCTCCGTCAATTTCAGGCTTGGGTAACCGATTTCAGGCACTCGTAGGCCACCATTTATGGTCAGTGGAGGCATTTGAACAAAAGGAAACATGTTATGAATTGGACGATTGTGAATGTATCCCCTTTTCCTGGATGCATCACTAATATGTTTTGACTCAACAAATTATGGCTTCACTTCATATAAGAAACCTGACTTTGTTTGTCAAACTCTTGTTAGAGCAAGTGCCACATTCTCATAATAAAAGTAGGGCAAACTAAGTAGAAGAAGAAACTGAAGCTAGTACATAATTTGCCCTATTAATCCAATGGTGAAAACACACAAAATAAGGCTTACTTTGTTAAAAACAAAGTAAGCATAGCCTTTACCCTAATACATCAACAGTTTCCTGAATTTGTTAATAATAGTAGACTGGCTCCCTGAACTTTAGCTCATTGACCTTGATTATTCTGTATCAAGAACTTCTTGATAACGTCCTGATTTATATTGATGTCATCAACTGTTGTTCCTTCTTGAAGGAATAATGGTAATTGATAGAAATTATGACAAAAAGTTATTCTTTCTAAGAGAAGAATTGATGACAAATTAAATGCATGATTTATGCAAAGTTAAATGACAAATTAATTGTTAGGAGTTAACAACTTGCAAAAAGGAATATAAATACACTCTATACTACATGTAATGTAGTGAAACAAAATTCTAAAGGGCTGAAGAGACAGGGAGAAAATATTCTTCCGACTTCCACTCAAATAATTACCTTTCTCGTTTACTCTCTTGGATCTCGTATTGATTCATTTAGAGGCAATCAATTCAGATTGATATTTATTGGTTGATTATTAACCATTTTCTTTTCTGTTATTTTCATTGTTCATGAAACACAGTTAAGAAGTTAGTGGGCACTTCATTTACAACGGTAGATAGTTCTTCAGAAAAGGTACACGTGTTTAATCCCAAAATCATGTCGTTGAGAGTTCTCTATCATTATGGCTTTGACCATCTTGTATTTTAGGAGAAATCGGGAGATTTTACTCGAATGTCCACAACTCACCTTTTACAACCCATTCACGTTCTAGATGATGGAAGAACTAAAAAACAAATATGTTAGACCTAGATCACTCTAGCTGCAAAGATCACTCTAGCTGCAAAGATCACATGCAAGGGTTAGATAGGAACCACATGTAGTGAATATAATAGCATACATACGATAGCAACATAAGGACAAGCATCTCAATCAGGCACACACATGGATAACATATAGGACACTCAAGAAGGAACAATACGCGGATGATGTTATTCATAGATAAGCAACAGTGTTACACCACGGGTCCCATCTCATAGTAGTAGGGGGGCAACTACTAGAGATGGTAGACTACCAACAACCGAGTGACTGTCCAGTATGACAGGTCACTCCCCCTATAGTGTTTCTTATACCAACTTGAGTCCTACTGACAATGGCTATTACAAAGCACCATATAACACAATAGAGTAAGTCTCTCCCCATTGTTACATAGTTTGATTACAAAGATAATCCCCCCTTAATAAGCATCATAAATCTGCCATAGCATTCTTCATCGTAGTTATTTTTATTCCTCGGTCCATAAGGAATCGACCGAAAAGTTCCCAGCTAGACGGTTTTGATTGCACCTCGACATCATCATTACCAACAATCACCCTATCAGCACTTTCTTATTCTAAGGTTATTTTCGAATAGAGATCACTCATGGAATCCATTATCGAACAAAAAAAAGAAGAATATAAGAAACTATCTTACATAGAAAAACTCCTCAATAGGGAGACATTCTTACAATTGTTTTAGTTTCTAGTTGCAATTTTTAGATTATTTATAGGGTGAGATCTAGTGAGACAAGGGGTTGTGGTGTGATAAGGAACTTATAGTGTGGCATAATAAAACTACATAGTTTTGATAAGGAATCTCAACACAAAAATACATTTTCCCGACCTTTCTAACCTCATTTTTCAAAAAAATTTATACTGTTAGATTCGTCTAAGTTAGACGGTCATTTTGTATCCCTGAAGCTCAGGTAAAAAAAAATTTCGATGAACGGAATCCGGCGATTAAGTGGGCATTTTTTGGCGAGAAAAAAAATGTGCCCAGAAAATTCTCAAAACATTCCAAAAAATGTAAAACATTATTCTGAGAAACTTTAATTCTTGGGTCAAAGTATTTACGGTTTAGTCCCAATAAAACTTTTTCCTGAATTTTATCCATTTTACATGCTTCAACAATTTATTGGGTCAAAACCATCACTTTGAGCCAAAAATTAAAGTTTCTTAAAATGATTTTTACATGTTTTGGAATTTTTTGATAATTGTCTAGGTATGTTTTTGGTCCTACCTTTCAGCACTATGTGTTGGAAAAACCAGCATAAACTGCTAGACGCCAGCACGTTGTTCTATATCAGTATACAAATTGTTCTAATTAGTACCAATTGTTTCAAATCAGTGTATCAATTGTTCCAACAAAATAATTATATTGTTCCAACAGAATTCTTAAATTATTCCAACAGAATACTTATATTGTTCCGATAGTGTACCAAATTGTTCCAAATCAGTATACTATTTGTTCCAACATAATACTTATATTGTTCCAACAGAATAAATCAATGTATCAATTGTTCCAACAAAATAGTTATATTGTTCAATCATAATACTTATATTATTCCAACATAATAAATCAGTTTACCAATTGTTTTATTATCTATCGTCTTCAATTTCATTTTTAAATTTTAGTATTTAATATAGTACCTTCAAATTTATATTAGTTATATTATTTAGAAAATAATTTTAATCCTTAAAATTTATTGAAAATAAAAAATTACTCTTAAAAATCAATAAATCATTTTCCTTAATTTTATCCATTTTACATATTTCAACAATTTATTGGGACTAAACCGTAAGACATCTCACTTCGACCCAACAATTAACGTTTCTCAGATAAATGTTTTACATTTTTAGGAATTGTTTTAGAATTTTCTGGGCACTTTTTGTTTTCTCGTCGGAAAACGCCCACCTAATCGCCGGATTCCGTTGCTTTGGGACTAAACCATAAGGAATCTTACTTTGAGTCAATAATTAAAGTTTCTTTGAATAATTTTTATATTTTTTGGAATTTTTTAAAAATTTTATGGATATATTTTTTTCTCACAGAAAAATAGATGGTCGGATTTAGTTCACCGGAAATTTTTTTACCCGAGTTTTTTGGATCTTAAAATGCCCGTCTAATTAAGACGAGTCCAACAATATTGGTCATTGTCACACCATAAGACTTGTCTCACCATTTGAAAAACGAGGTTGGGAAAGTCGGGAAAATCCATTTTAAAGAAAAGAAATAAAACAATTTTCTCTTTCATTTCATTTTATTTACTAATAATATTTTTATCCTTATATTTGGTCAAATTTTGACTTTGATCCTTGAACTTTTAAATTGATGAGATTAATAATGTGAACTTCAATAAACTGATATCAATATTTTATAAAACAGATTCAATCTGGAAATGTAAAGATATCAACTATTCAATGAATAAAACTTCAATTTTGATGAATTTGGAATATCATCTGAACTTAGATTGGAAACTAAAGGAATATTATGTTAACTAACACCCATAAACCGTATTTGCAAACTTTTAAACTATTAAATATGTTTGCAAATGCATAAATCTTACCGAGAATGAGTTACCAAGTAGTTTATATTTATCAGTTCGACTAATCCCACCTCCCATTGTTCTTAGGAAAACCAAGAAGCATTTCTATCTCATCTGGGTCAAGTACTGCATCTTTGTTCCTCCCAATCCATATCATATTGTATTTGTTGCACTGATCAAGAACAGATGTCCTAACACTCAAAGAAGGGTCTTTCATAAGCCCCAACAGCTTGACCAATCTTCTCCGTCAATTTCAGGCTTCGGTAACCGATTTCAGGCACTCGTAGGCCACCATTTATGGTCAGTGGAGGCATTTGAACAAAGGAAACATGTTATAAATTGGACGATTGTGAATGTATCCCCTTTTCCTGGATGCATCACTAATATGTTTTGACTCAACAAATTATGGCTTCACTTCATATAAGAAACCTGACTTTGTTTGTCAAACTCTTGTTAGAGCAAGTGCCACATTCTCATAATAAAAGTAGGGCAAACTAAGTAGAAGAAGAAACTGAAGCTAGTACATAATTTGCCCTATTTTTAATATGAGAATCTGGCACTTGCTCTTAAAGGAGTTTGACAAACAATGTCAAGTTTCTTATGTGAAGTGAAGCCATAATTTGATGATTCAAAACATATTAGTACTGCAACAAAGAAAAAGGGATACATTCATAATCATCAAATTCATAAGAGGTTTCGCCTTGTTCTGATGCCTCCATTGATTATAAATGGTGGCATTCATTGGACACAAGTGCCTGAAAATAGTTACACGAGCGCGAAAGTGATGGAGAAGGTTCATCAAGTTGTTTGGGCTTATGAAGGAGAACCTCCTTTGAGTGTCTAGAAGTTTGTTCTTGATCAGTGCAGGAAATAAAATATGGTATATGTTGGGAGGAACAAAGTTGCACTACTTGAGCCAGATGCGGAATGCTTATTAGTTTTCCTAGGAACGGCATAAGGGTAGGTGGGATTAGTCGTATGAATACATATAAATTGTTTGGTAACTTATTCCCGGTAAGATCTATGCATTTGCAAAGACGTTCTTACAGTTTAAAAATTTACAAATACAGTCTATATGTGTCATTTACCCCTAATATTCCTCTTGTTCTCCAATCTAACATATGGTTTTAAAATTGAAAACTTATTTCAGATTGATACAGTTGCATAACATTTATCCATATTAAAAGACTTATTCTGAAGAGGGATAAATATGGTGTCTCTATTCTCAAGGATAGGATGGGTAGACATTGCTCTTCCTGGCAGAGTAGTAGACTGAAGAATGCAGTATAGAAAAATGGAGAAAAAATTATAGTTCATTTATTTTCAATTCTAAAGGTCTAAATTGAAAAGAGAAAGAGAATGAGATAGATCTGGTAAGATCCAAATACAATTCGTGTCCTAATTAGGCTATGCAATTTGGTTTTTTTACTAATAATCACAGGGTTTTGATTTGGGAACTATAGAAATATTTATTAGTTGCAGAAAGGGGAAAGGTGAACGAAATGGGTGAATTTAAGGTCTGAAGTTTTCTTCCCGTAATTCAAGGTCTGAATTCTATGAGTGTTTAAAGAATTGTAAGGAAATCCATAACTTGTTCTTCAAACCCTAAACATCCAACACCTCTAAAATATGAATAAATTCTGCAATATTTAAGACTAGTGGCCATCTCCATCATCTTCCCTATCGTGCTTGAGATTCAATCCTTTCATAGAAAAAAGCTTAATATAGACATGAAGAACAATATGAAAGAAATAAGGACAAATGGAGGAGACACATTACCAGTCATTTTTACCTGTTGTACATAATAATGTGATGTCACCCATAAGGTAATAGATTTTAGCGAGACAAATTGAAGGTTGTAGACTAAAGTGTTATATTGGACAAAAGTTGTACACTATTGATGAAATTTACTCCTACATTTTAGTAGGTTTCCACATGGCTTATCCTAAATGGTGTATGCGTTTAGTGTACTTTTTAGACCTCCCTCCCTTTCTAGTAAGACAATTGAAGATTGTATACTAAAATATAAAATTAGACAAAAGTTGTACATTATTGATGAAATTTACTCCTACATTTTAGTAGGTTCCCACCTGGCTTATCCTAAATGGTGTATGCATTTAGTGTACCTTTTAGACCTCCCTCCCTTTCTGTAAGTCCTATCATCAAACATGGGAAAAGTGGATGCCTTTGGGTTTTATAATGTGATTGGAAAATGTGTACTCGACTGTTATACCTTTACAGGAAATGTCTCATATTGGTCCATGTGTAATGTTTTCATCATTTCTTTTATGACATGATGTCATATAGCATTCTCCAATCTTAATAATAATAATAATAATAATAATAATAATAATAATAAATTATCAATCTTAATAAATCATGATTTATTGGAAATTCTTGAAAGGTTATGAATCCAAATTGAATATAATTAAGGACGAATATGAAACCTCAGTAATGACTTGTCCATAAAGAGTTAGAAAAAACTAAATTATTAATTTTCTTCTTCAATTTAGTAAATAATTTTAAATAAATTTAGAATCATATTTATTAGGAAACAAATAAATATCAAGAAACAATTAGTAGTATAAAGGAAATGGAAGAATTGCCCCCACTAATTATGACATATAATTAGATAAACGGAATTTCCAAATTATGTGAATTGGAGAAGATCTCCTTATGATTTATTGGATTTGGATTCCATATTTCTATGGTTCGTATTTTGCTTTTGAATTTTGTTATTATTAATTATACCTATATATATGAAACAAAACAATTCTTATCAAATTAATTGAGAGAATTTATAGTAAGGAAATTAATGATTTTATTTTTTTGGTCTATGTTTTCCACTATATATATATATGTTTATTTTGATGCAATTTTTCTACACATGAATTTAATTTCCCACTTCTACTCTTTTCTGTTAATAATTAACTTCCAAGGTCTCAATCTTAATCTTGGTCAAACTTGTTCTTCCCTTTCATTAATCTTTTCATACATCTCTAATTAATTTAAATATTTCGTTAAGTTATAATCTCAAATTCATTAATCTTGTTAGCCATATTTTGCGAATATACTAATTTCAACATTGTCACGTGTGGTTAGAGTGCGGGCGTGCCATGAAAATTATTTCCCAGTTAAAGATAGTTATGTTTATGGATTTGCGCGCCAAAACTTGAAATGTAAACGAAGCGATTGACGATGCAAGGATTGAAAAAGTCCCTCTTAGATCTCTAGTGCCGTTATAGAAACTTTGCTAGATAATTATTTTTATTTAAGCAATTGCGAATAAATTAAAGACGGGTAAAATAAAGAAATTAAATGTGCGAAATTGACACAAGATTTGGTGAAAAATTGATATTTTGTTGATAGGAATCAAGTTTTGAATACATATGTTCAAAGTAACCATAGAAATGAAATTAATTACAATTGAAAAATTTCTATACTAAACATATAAATAATCAATTGATTGAGAAAAAAGCAAATCAATACAAGGAATCGAAATGCAATAAAAATAAAAATTGAAATTCAACGACAAACTCGGAGCCACAATAGCTATCTCCGCTGGACGTTGAATTTCGATGTTGTCTTGAATTCGTCGGAGCACCGTGGTCGGTTGGCCCGTGCGGAATTGATTTTGGAAATCTCTGACTTATGGTAGGCAAAATGGCGCAGATTTAACCTGCAAGTTCGGAGGAATTGTGTAAATGCTTAAGAACACGGAAATGGATGATTAAAAAGGCTAAAACGAATTGTAAATGGACGAAATTGGGCGTTGAAAATAACTGGTCGAATCTGTAAAAATTTGAAAACAGAATATCTAAAACGATTTGGGTTGCAAAGAATGGCTTGTAAATGGAGTTTCTGAACACGTCATTGGAAAAATTAAAATGCTAAATTGAACATCAGGAAATCAGGAACAAATTTGTTGAAGGGATTGCAAGCAAAAAATGACTTTAAATAGACGAAATCGGGCTTTGAAAATAATTGGACGAATCTGGAAAATTAATTTGGAAATAGAATTCTAGCTACGGATTAAGCAAACTAAAGGCTTAGAACTGCTAAATTAAATTGAAAAACTTGGAAAGAAGCTATTAGAACTTGAATTAAAGCTAAGAAGAATGAAGAACAAAGAGGAAGAACTCAAGAACTTACATAGATAGCATTAGAATGGACCTTAGGAAGAGGTTTTTGTTGTGTTGAGTGTGTGTTCCTAATTATGAAGAATGAGGGGTCTATTTATAGCATTTTGAGAGGGCATTTTGAGTAATTAATCACCAACTAACCCTTATTTTTCTCTCTAATTTTGACCGCTAACTTGCCACCTCACTAATTTCCTCAACCTCCACAAACCACCACTAACTTCCTCAAACTTCCATGGCACATCACCCCACTACCTTGTGGTTAGAGAGACTTTTAAGGCTTGGGCCTAGTTGTGGGGATGGGCTAAGCTTCGTAGGTTAGCTCATGGTTGTGTTCGGGTGCATTTGGAGAAGTTGAGTGGACCGAAACGGGCTCCGGACGAGGACTGACCTCTAGCTCGACGAGCTGACTTCCGGCTCGTCGAGCTGGAGGTTAGTTTACATATTAAACATAAGCTTTCTATTTACATGAAAATAAAATTTATTCTATTTTGGGCCAACAATTGCTCCCTCTTTGTGCATAAATGAAATAGCAAAAATAAAATTTATGCATAAAAGAAGTTCTATTATATTTTTTTTTATTAACGAAGATAATAGAAAAAGAAGAATGCAGGATATTTAGAATTTGAATCCCTTACAACTCTCCATCTTGATCAATCTGTAATTCTTCTTCATCTTTTACTCTTTTTTTTTTCTTTTCTCAAAGCTCATCAAATATTAAGAATCAAGCTCTTAATCTTTCAATCATGGGTATGCAAACTATCTTTTCTTCTCTATTTTCTTTCTTTGCTGATTTTTTCTTTTGCTTTTGTGTTAATTTTACCGTATGTAGAATTATGTTTATTGAAAAACTGATAGATTGAATTGGCATTTGATGTAAGACTTTCAGAATTACCATATAATGGTGAAGGTTTTATTGCTGAAATTTTGTATCTGTCTGTCACAACTGTTATAGTTTGCTATTGAAAAATGAATTACTAAATTACTAGTTAAAAATCAGTAAATTACTGGTTTTAATTAATAATTAACATATTATTTTTTTATAGCGTGTGTCATTCTTTATTGTACAGATAAAAATATGTCTGATAATGTAGAATCCTTGCCTTTCCATTCATTGATAATGTGATATATATACACAAGATATATGTGTGAACATGATAATTACAAATCAATTATATTCCTAAATTACAGCAGAAATATCCATATCTAATACACCCCCGTAGTCGAAACGGGAGGTGGTCGAACGTTGAGACTAGAGCGGAAGTCGTCGAAAAGAATTTGTGGTAGACCTTTGGTGAAAATATCTGCAATTTGATGACGAGAAGGAACATGAAGTACCCTAACCTCTCCTTTAGCAACCTTTTCTCGAACAAAATGTATATCCATCTCAATATGCTTGGTACGTTGGTGTTGTACAGGATTACCAGTGAGGTAAACTGCACTCACATTGTCACAATATACCAAGGTGGATTTACTAATAGGGCAATGAAGTTCAAGAAGAAGATTTCTAATCCAGCAAGTTTCAGATACGACATTAGCAACACCACGATACTCTGCTTCAGCACTAGAACGAGATAAAGTGGGTTGCCGCTTAGCAGACCAAGACAGAAGATTGTCACCAAGGAAAACACAATATCCTGAAGTAGAACGTCGAGTGTCAGGACATCCCCCCCAATCTGCATCTGTATAGGAGACCAAGGAATCTAGTGAAGAGGTTGTGAATGTAAGTCCGAACTCCAGGGTTCCTTTAACATATCGAAGAATCCGCTTGATAGCTGCCATATGAGACGTTTTGGGATCGTGCATGAATAAACAGACTTGCTGAACAGCATAACTGATGTCTGGGCGAGTGAGAGTCAAATACTGTAATGCACCAGCTAAACTTCGATACTCAGATGGATCATGATAAGCAGAACCAGATGAAGCACTCAGTTTTTGATTAGTGTCAACAGGTGTTGTACAGGAATTTGCTGAAGAAAGACCGGCTTTAGAAATGATCTCAGTAGCATACTTCTTTTGAGACAGAAAAAGAGAGCCGGCGCTCCGAGTGACAGATATCCCTAAAAAATAACTCAATGGGCCAAGATCTTTCATAGCAAATTCGGAACTCAATTTGTTGATAATTGACTCTCGTAGAGCAGTGGAAGAAGTAGCTAGAACGATGTCATCCACATATAAGAGTAGATATGCCATCTCTGCTCCCCGACGAAAGACAAACAGTGAATGATCAGATTTACTGTGAGAAAAACCCATGGTAGACAAGAAAGAGGCAAACCGTTGGTACCACGCCCGTGGTGCCTGTTTGAGACCATAAAGAGACTTTTGAAGAAGGCATACATGATCTGGATAGTTGGGATCCCGAAATCCCAGTGGTTGATGCATATAAACAGTCTCATGAAGATCCCCATGAAGAAAAGCATTTTTTACATCCAGCTGATGTAGTGGCCAACCTTTAGAAAGTGCAATACTTAATACAGCTCGAATTGTTGCTGGCTTAACAACTGGACTGAAAGTATCACCACAGTCTACCCCAACAAGTTGATTCGCCCCATTTCCAACAAGTCTTGCTTTGTATCTTTCAAAAGATCCATCTGCATTAAATTTGTGCCTGAGAATCCACCAACTACGAAGAACATTAGCATTAGAAGGACGGGGTACGAGGACCCACGTCTTATTTTCAATAAGAGCCTTATATTCTTCAGTCATGGCTTGTTTCCAATTAGGGTCTTGTAAAGCAAGTGAAGGATTAGAAGGAATAGGAGAAATAGTGGTGGTGTGTAAGTTGAGCTTTCTTTGGGGTTTGAAAATTCCAAGTTTAGCTCGGGTTGTCATAGGGTGAGTCGGTTGGGTTGGGTTGGCTTGTATAGGATCGGGAGAAGGCGGGGAAGTGGGCTGTTGTGGGGAATTTGTGTTTGGGCCGTGTTGAATTGGAGAAGGAAAGGGACTGTCGAGAGGAGAAGGGGGAAGTGCTGGGCTGTTTTGGGAAGATGGGTTGGGACTGTTGGGCCGTGGTGAAACTGGGCTTTGGTTAGGAGTGGACGCATTAGTGGGGAAGGGAATAATGGGTTGGGTTGTTTGTGTAGGTGAGTTGGAAATAGAAGAAATGGGAGGGGAGGCCGAGACATGTTGAGTGGAAAATGGAAATTTGCTTTCATTGAAAATAACGTGACGAGATATAATTATTTTCCGCGCGGAGATGTCGTAACACTTATAGCCTCGATGATTGGATGGATATCCAAGAAACACACATGGAGAGGACCTAGGTTGAAGTTTATTTCTAGAGGAAGAAGGGACAAGTGGGTAACAAAGACAACCGAAAGTGCGTAAGTGAGTATAAGAAGGAGTACGATTGTAGAGAATTTGAGTCGGTGAAAGAAGACTAAGATTTTTGTGAGGGAGAATATTTAAAAGATAGGTCGCATGAGCAAGAGCATGAGGCCAGAAAGAATGAGAGCAAGAAGCATGTGTTAGAAGAGTGCGAATTATATTATTGATTGTTCGAATCGTTCGTTCAGATTTACCGTTTTGGGAGGAAGTATGTGGACATGAAAAACGGAATTGCATACCATTATTGTTAAAAAAATCATGAAAATGACTATTGTTATACTCACCACCATTATCACACTGAAAAGTTTTGATATCTTTTTCAAATTGAGTACGTACGTAATTTCGGAATGTGAGGAACACAGAAAAAACTTGAGATTTATTTGCTAAGGGAAAAGTCCACAGAAAATTAGAATAATCATCTAGGAAAAGAACATAATATCTATAGCCACTAGAACTTAGAACAGGAGATGTCCATATATCACTATGAATAATATCAAACGGCATTGATGATATATTTTTAGAAGCATAAAAAGGCAATTTAATATGTTTCCCAAGCACACAAGAATTGCAAATAGAAAAATCAACATTTTTAGGACAAGAAATAAAATTATTAGTTCGAAGATTGTCTAAAATTTGAGGACCAGGATGGCCCAATCTATTGTGCCAAACTGAAGGAGATAAAACAGAAGCATTTAAAGCATAAGAAGACTCTGAAGAGGAGGATGTGACTGGATATAAATCACCGGTGCTATTACATCTCATAATAGGGATCCCCGTGCGCAAGTCCTTCACAGAGAAACCAACAGGATCAAATTCAACGGACACATTATTATCAATAGCAAATTTCCGCACAGATATAAGGTTTTTGATTAATCTAGGGGCATGTAAAACATTGTTCAATTCTAGGGTTTTGTTGTTTGTTTTTAAGGATGCATTACCAAGACCGATAACAGGAATACAAGTGCCATTACCTACTACGATACTCGTGTTAGGACTCTTATTTAAATAAGATGTGAGTTTACCTCCATCCCCGCTCATGTGAGAAGTGGCGCCGGTGTCCATATGCCAAGGTTCTGCAGGTGGTGTGATTGTCAAGGTGTGCATAGCCGCCTCAATGTTTGTTGGAGTGTAATACTGGGCCAGATGGGCCTGCGGATGGGCTCCCAATATGCCTGGCTGGACTGCAGAAGAATTGTTATTAAAAACAGGCCCGCGAGTTGCACCATGAGTTGCACCATGTGAAGAATTGGGCCAAGAAGGATAAGGACATGGGGGATAGGCCCATTGGGGCGCCTGTCCAGTCCATGGCCCGTACCCCCATGGCTGTTGTAAAGAAACAGCCCCTGACCAGCGAGGACCGCTATTTTGCTGCCATCGTCCGCCTCTGCCCCGTCCGCCTCTGCCCCGTCCGCCTCTGGCACGGCGATAATAACCCCGGCCACCGCGAGCAGCGCCAGAATTTTGAGGGAAAGAAGGCCGAACGTGATTTGAATATGGAGGAGCTTGATTCGACGGGGACTGTTGGGCGATAGTAACGGCGGCAATTTCAGATCCGACGGTGGCGGCTGTGCGTTTTTTACGGGCAGATTCTTCCAATAATAACATGGACCTTGCCTTTGTGAAATTGGGCAGAATGTCATTGTGGCGAATTTGTGTTCCGATTGTCTCGTAGGCGTCAGTGAGCCCCGAAATTAATTGAAGAACGAGACGATCGTTGGATACGGCAGCCCCGACGTTGCTTAATTGGTCCGAGAGGGACTTCAAATGTTGGCAGTAGGCAGAGATATCATCAAAATTTTCAAGTCTAGCATTGGACAGTTCTTGTTGTAAATAAAGGGCTCTTGAATTTTTATTATCGGAGAATTGTTGTTCTAGGAGTTTCCAAGCGTCGGCGGCTGTTAAATTTGGTCCGATGATACTGTTGAGAAGGTCTGAAGATATGGTTCCATAAATCCATTGCAACACGATGGCATCAACACGAGACCATAAACCTGGATTCTTTGCTTTCATAACCGAAGAAGAGGTTTCCGATTTATCGTCGGTTTCAGGAAGGATATGATCAAGAACTTGAAAAGCACGGGCATGTGTTTTAAAAAGTTCAGCCCAAGTGGTATAGAGGCCTTTGCCGGATTCGAGAGGATCACGAATAAAGGAGGTAATGTTGATAATGGAGAGGGCCGGATGAGTTGGTGCGGCGGCGGCACCATTGTTTTGTTCATTGTTTGGCATGGTGGCAGTAGAGTTTTTAGGGATGAAGAACGGCAGAATGAGGAAGAGAGAAAGAAGAGATTTGGGTGGGATTAGGGAGAGAAATTTTAGGAGAGAGTTTTTAGGAAAGAAATTAGGCTCATGATACCATGATAATGTAGAATCCTTGCCTTTCCATTCATTGATAATGTGATATATATACACAAGATATATGTGTGAACATGATAATTACAAATCAATTATATTCCTAAATTACAGCAGAAATATCCATATCTAATAATGTCACTATTATATGGGGACGAAAATTGTCCCTTAGAATGGGGATGACACTCGTCCCAATGAGCGAGGATGAGATCTTTTTCCTTTATTTATTCTATTCGGGTTTTACATATCTTAAGGACAGGTGCCAACTTGGTTGGGATGCCAGTCCCTAGCTTTTTGTATCGTCCCTATTTTTATTGAAAAAAAGCGTTAGGAAAAGCTATTCTATAATTGATATTTTATTTGATACTAAAATTACCCATCTCATATGTATTGAGCATTTGTTTCACATTTCATGTGAAAAACGATAAAATTGCAAAAAACAAAATGTGAAAAACGCAAAAATTAGGAGAATGGAAAAAATGCGCAAAACGGTCAAAACAGAAAAGTGCGAAAATCGTGAAAACTATAAAAAATATAAAAAAGGGAAAACATGAAAAGTTGATGGTAATCTTCCCTAGTACCAAGGCATCCAGGCCGAAGAAGGAAAACAAAATATGGAAAGAAAAAAGGGAGGACCCTTCCAGGTGGCTAAGTGTGTCAACACACATACCTACAGACTATACCAAATAAACAACAAGCCAATGCCAATGAGTTAGAATGCCATGGCTTTATGAAGTATTACCAATAGGCCAACAAAAATTTTAAGCTAGAGTAAGGCCAAGAAAAGGATGATTCTTTATCCTCCAAACTATCATGATGAAATCGATTTCTACCAGCAAGATTATTACCTAGACTTCCGTCTACTATCAGATTGAATCCTAAAAATGATTGAATTAGTTGCACTAATTCCATCTTCCTTTAGATCTTGAACATCTTCTAAGTATACTAAAATCCCGGTGTGGTTGGTTTGCTCCCACCAACATCTCACTATGTTTCTATTGACTTTTTAGTTCTCAACTCACACTACATTCTTCAGTCTAAGGGATACAAAGGGCAGAAGTTTCTCTTCTCCGAGTAGATATTAGACTGAAGAATGTAGTGTGAGTTGAGAAGTAAAAAGTCAATAGAAACACAGTGAGATGTTAGTGGGGGCAAACCAACCAAACTAGGAATTTGATAGACTTAGAAGATGTCCAAGATCTAAAGGAAGATAAAATCAAGATCTAAAACACCAAGGTGAACTGGATTTGTTCACACCATTAAGAGAAATTAAGTCCATTGAACTTAGTTACAGATGTAGCTTGCGAATGAAGAGAAACAGGAACACATGCTACAAAAAATATATAATTATACTCATCCATTAATGCTTTGAGTAATAAATTTAATTTAAATAATATAGATTCATAATTTTATAGCATCATCAAATGTACATTGAAATTCTCCTTTGGATAAAACAATAATATATAACAATGAAACAAAACATAATTGATGCTTAATTTAATTACACATATTTTGTAATTAATACACTCCAACTAGACATATTTGTTATCTTTGGATATACTAAATATGTCTAATCAAATGAATATTAATTAACCATGTAATGTTTTTTTTTTTGTTTTATTAACCATGTAATGTTCATAAATTATAAAATAACTAATCAATCTTTGGACGATCTATGATATGTTTTATACCCATGATAAAATATTTCGAATAGCAATAAATTATCAAAGTATTAAACACTATCATATTATAACGTCATCTTGTTCTAACTCAAAAGAATAATCTTTCATCCAAAGAATTATAAAATAATATAATTCCTTGATTAGTACAAAACTACTTTAGCCATTAAATAAAATATTTATTCATCTGGCGAGCATTCAATTGTAAAACAAATATTCATGAATAGAATACACTTAACGCAGATGATAAATACATAAAAGCATAATTGAAAAATCACTCATTCCAAAACCAGGCTCTGATATCACATGATAAAATATCTTAGATTTCATCATAATATTAGATAAGCATTGATTGCCTAGATATTGGAATAAGATGATTTTCACAAACACGTATGACAATCAAGAGACTGTATCTTGATCCATGATGATAACAATAGAGTTCTTCGGGAATCACCGAGAATTGTGTTTCTCTAGCTTAACCCTTTAGAATTTAAAGATTTTCTAGATAGAGAGAAAATGACTTTTAAGTAGGTTAGAGAGTGGACCAATTCTGATTTGTGTTCTTTAAATATACCTTCCATTAAGGTATATCTTCATCCATAAGGCGCCTTTTAATTAATGAACCAACATGATTCAACATACCTTTTCATTAACTGACCAATATGTGTTGTCCTAAAAACAGACTCTAGCAAGTGCACTAGATACAAGTAATAAAGTGATAAGTTAAGTATCGTATCCACAGGGATTGATGACCAAATTTTACTAGAAAAACCTTGCAGAACAGGGTGTTCGTGGTGTGTGATTTTCTTTAGTTGAGAAAAGATTTGATATGGTGAATAGAAATACTAATGATAAAGATTCAGTCTCAGAAAATGTGTTTTGGTTATGATAAAAAGAGAGAACAGGCTAGGCCACAGCGGAACAGGTTACTTTCAGCCTCTAAACATCCTATTTATTCATGAATGACATAAAGTGAAGTCAAGGTCTCTGTTTTAAAGCTCACTTAAGTCAACTTTCGTGTGTTCTTAAGATTCTAAGATGTACTAACATTAAGGGCCCTTAATGTTGGTTCTTTCTTGCATCACCATCTAAACAGCATTTCAATAAAGAAAACCCTTGATTCAACCTCCTGACATCTCTGTTTCGGGGTTGAATGCTTGACAAATAGTTCAGTGAAGATGAAAGTAGTGTCCTATCATGCATCTAACACTAACATACATGCATTTAGCAATGGAGTTAAGGATTTGTCAAGCACATCAACATATATCAACATTCATTCATAAATAAGAAAAATAGAAAACTTACATAACCAGCCCTTGCTGGCCAAGCCCGTTCAGTTGACTACTCACTCATAATGATGAGTGAACAACCACAGAAACTACAATAAATCTCCATTAATGGAGTTAGGTCTCCAAAATTAAAGAGAACTCTCGTGAAGATGAAGTTTCAGCTCCCCAAAAAGTTATGTCCATGTCCTCACACAGTAATCTATTTAATTAGGAGGAAAGAAACATAAAATATACTAAAAAGTACTAAAAAGTACACTAAACAACCATTCTGACAGATTATGGCCACTTGAACACTTCAAGGCCCTAATCTTCTTCAACAAGCTAGATCTCCACTGGTCCCACGTCTTTCCTTAGCTGTCTTCCATCTCTTTACATGCTATTACCCTTTGGTCCATAGATTTCCCTTTAATTTGTCCTGCAACGGGCTGTTTGACAGCAGTTTCCATTTTTCTTCACAAAATCTGCAATAAGGGTTATTTAGTCCTAAATTGATAACAATTAACATCCTATCAGCTTATTTTTAGTGAAATAAAATATGGTTATTAGGGTCAATTATGAACCCATCAAATACCCCCAAATTGAACTTTTGCTTGTCCTCAAGCAAACACAATAGAAAATAGAGAAAAGAACAACAAAAAGGGAAAAGCACAGAAAATAAAAACAAAAGGGAATAACATAGAAACAAGGCAATGGAGAAAACATAAGAACAAGAACTGGAACCGATCTAGAAGAGATAATAGAGAACAAAAAAGAAAAAAAAACAACAGCAGAACTTTATTCAACTTTCAACTAACTCAACCTTTGATTAGCACACAAGACCTTGATAAAAATGTGGTTAGACCAGATCTAAAACATGCATTCCAATTCAAGAAATTCATCAAAGCTTAAGGTTGAACTTCAAAATTCAATCAAACAACTTGTATGCCCCAAAGCGCCTCACCAAGGAAGGAATTTTCACTCACTCTCAAATGGCATTTGTTGCCACAAGGAAGGGAATGGAACTTCACTCCTCAGTTCAGTACACACATCAATAGGCTATGATTTTGCTTATTGGCCTTATCTCCACGGATTAAAAATTATCCAAACATAGTCAAAAGGTCTTAAACATAGGTTGTAATGTTAGGCTAAGGCTAAGGTATGGAAGTGAATGGCAATTTAAGTGTAAGAATTCTGTCTACATGCAATTAAATTCAACCATACTCAGTTCTTAACACTAAGCAATTCTGCCACAACCTAATCACTCTACACAGCCTGTTTCAGAACATTGGCCAAACTATTCTTCAAACACACCACAGACAACCATCCAAACATTTCATTACAGGCTCAAGATATGAACATGTGTCCTGAAAATGAAAATACTTTATTCAAAGATATTTTTGTCATCTTCTAAAATTCCTATTTGGGATTTTTATTTTTATTTTTTTCTTTCTTTTAACCTTATTCAAAAAATGGTCCTCACTCCATCATCATCGCTCAAATGTCATCATCTCAACAATTTTATCATTACACACTCAGATTTTCTCAAAAATGTATTTTTCTTTAACTAGAGCAGCTTGTTCTGAGGCATGAGACAAATTCAAGGAATTTTGGGATTAAAGTGAAGGGAATTGGTTCCTTTAAGTAGTGTTTCAGAAAGAATAGGCTAAGGCACAAGTTGGTTATCCTAAAAGTGTGAGTGCAATGCACGGCTAAGCTTTTTGTGGAGTGAATTTGGGATCTAAATGCCTTTTTCATTCTATGTTCTTCCAAAATTTTACCATTTTGACTAGGCAACCAAAGCAAAACCTACCTAAAGACAATATGTACTAGCCCTCTCACAAAGAATCAATGCATTTACATGCTAATGTATTCTCAAGTTCTCACAATTTAGGGCTTTTACATGCACTAGGGCTTAAGGTCCTCTAATTCAATTTTGAATTAAAACCTAAAATTTTCAGAACTTCTATCTTTTGAAAATTGAATTATCACTGGGTTCACCACACACTAAATTTGAGGTGCAAGCATGCAATCATTGATTGGCAATTGAAAGTCTTTTTTTTTAATATATATATTATTCTGCTGCTATATACAGAAAGAAAGGAAAAACAGAGAGCAAAAACTAGAAACCGAACATGCTATTCAGAAACAGAGAACAACACAAAATTTTTAGACATTTAACACAAAGTACGAGGAATTAAGAAAAACTGCGAACATGTACTAACATTTACAAGATAGAAAAAGAAAGGGAATGACACAACATTTGGGGTTCGAATGACACACTAACAACCATATCAAGCAAGTGTCTAATTTTGAGTTTCCTCAAATTTCCACAAACTAATTTCACCTTTCAATCACAGTTTTCATCAAAATTTTAGGGCTTTTATCCCGTTCTCACAACAAATATATCAAGATATTCATTTTCTTTCCCCACCCCCAAATTAAAATATAACATTGTCCTCAATGTTAAACTTAAACACCGTGAGAGTGGAAATTTGCAGATTATCAACAAGCATGCAGTAAACAAGAAATTAGAAGTAGGGTTAGATTCGTTACCGAAAGAGGAAGACAACAAACACCCCCAAATTAATTTGGTAAAAATTCAAACTCCATCCTAATTTTAGGAAATGAAAGTTTAAAACCTTTGCCAACAAAATTTAGGAAGAACCACAAAATTCAACATTAGTCATGTTAGTGCATAAAAATAACAAAATTAAAAAGGAATTTAGCACAAATCTAACTAAGGGATAGATAAATTGGGGGTTGCCCAATTAGTTTGCTGCAATTGGTGTTTGCAGCGAACACACTGTTCTCTTTGAGTCATGGTGGATCCTGGAAGTGGACGGTCTCAACTACACCTGGTTTAAAAATTTCTACAGCCCCATTAAGGAACACCTTGTTCACAATGTAAGGTCCAGACCATATGCACTTCAATTTTTCAGGGAACAGCCTCAACCTGGAACTATACACGAGCACTTTCTGCCCTTCATGGAATTCCTTCCCTTGAATCTTTTTATCACGCCACCTTTTTGGGGTGGGTATATCAGGTGGTTCTTTGAGTGAGGGCCCAGTTGTGTTTGGTGGAAATGGTGCTTTTGTTGCTGTTTCTAGGGAACAGCCTGTTCCTAGGGAACAGCCTGTTCCTTCACAGATATTCACTTCTTCCCCAGTAGTGTTTCCAAAGTGTCTTGGTGATAGTCCTGCAAAACAGACGAGGTATGGCATGCATCCAAAAAATAGCATGTATCATCACTTGAGTTAGCACGCCTCATGGCCTCATTCATCCTAAAAATTATTTCTTCACCATTTATCCTTAAAAACAATTGTCCCTTTTCAACATCTATCAAGGCCCTACCCGTAGCTAAAAATGGTCTGCCTAAAATGATGGGCACATGCAAATCCTCATCTATGTCCATGATAATAAAGTCTACGGGTAATATGAATTTCCCTATTTTAACTAGCACATCCTCCACAATTCCCCTAGGATAACGTACAGACCTATCTGCTAATTGAATCGACATCCTAGTAGGTTGAGGTTCTCCCAAGCCTAGCCTAGCATAAATAGAATACGGCATAAGATTGATACTAGCTCCAAGGTCACACAATGCATTTTCAATATTCAATTTACCAATGGAACAAGGGATTGAGAAACTCCCTGGATCTTTGAGCTTTTTAGGAAGCTGCTGCCTGTTCTGCAGTATTGAGGAACAGTCTCGATTCAGTTTGATCATGGAGATGTTCTCAAGCTTTTTCTTGTTGGACAGAATATCCTTCAAGAACTTGGCATACTTTGGCATCTGAGCTAGAGCTTCCACAAATGGAATATTGATGTGTAACTTTCTCAATGTATCAAGGATTTTGGAGTTTTCCTCTTTCAACTTTTGATTCACAAGCCTTGCTGGATAAGGAACAAGTGGTACATAGGGAGGAGGTGGAATATACTTCTCCCCAGGTTCCTCCTGAACTTGAATAGGCTCATGTTCTTTAGCAACCTGCCTGGTGGCCTTTGGAACAGTCTGTTCCTTAATAGTTTCAGCTTCTTTTGAGGTACCTGCAACATCAACAACTTTTTTAGTTTTAGTAAGGGTAGAGAGTTCTTTACCAGACCTCAGCGTGATAGCCATGACATCTCCTTCAAGATTAGGCTCGGTATTGCTTGGAATGACACCCTTTCCCTTGGATGAACATGAATATGCCAATTGATGCATTTGAGTCTCCAGATTCTTGATGGAAGCCTCAGTTTGCTTCATGAACTGCATCACCATGGTTTTCAAATCTGGATCAACCTCTTCTTTAGCTTGAACAGGCTGTTTGTACTGTTGCTGAGGTTGTTGTTGGTATTGCCCTCTTTGTTCCTACTGGTACCTAGGTTGTTCTTGCTGATTTTGCTGATGGGTCCACTCAAAGTTGAGATGATTCATGGAACCAGAATTATATGTGTTTGAGTACGGATTGAGTGGATTTCTTTGATTGTACCCAACATAATGACATTATTCTTGGTTGGCTTTGCTCGGTTTAACTCTTGGGCAATTGATATCGAGGTGTGGACCACCACAAAAGTCACATTCATCAGAAAATGAAGGTTCACTATGAATGGAAGACACATTCATCTTGCTGATTTGCTTAACAAGCTGTTCCACCTGAGTTGTCAACTTTGAAACAACATCAGAATCTGAAATCTTCTTCCCATCACTCCTCACCGAGTGCCAATTGTAACTTGTATTGACCACCCTTTCAAAGAGATCATATAGAGCTTGCGGTTCAAGATCTTCGGGGCTACCATTTGCAATGGACTCAATTTGAATTTTATAGGTATTGGTGACTCCATTGTAGAAATTCTGAACTTGCATCCACATGGGAATGCCATGGTTTGGTACCCTTCTCAAGAGCTCCTTGTAACGTTCCCAAGCCTCGGCTAACGACTCATTTTCTTCTTGCATAAAACGAGAAACCTCGTTTCTCAACTTGATAGCTTGCCGTGGTGGGAAATACTTCATCAAGAACGCACTAGCCATCTCTTGCCAAGTAGTTATTGATCCGGGTTGAAGGTTCTTCAACCAAACTCTTGCTTTATCCTTTAGAGAGAAAGGAAACAGCTTTAACCTTATAACATCATCGGCGACCCCCCTATTTGTTTTCAAAATGTTACACATTGCAACAAAATCCTGAATATGAGCATTAGGGTCTTCATTGTGGTATCCACCGAACTGAATAACAGTTTGAAGCATTTGTATCATGGATGGCTTGATTTCGAACACGTTGTTCCCCTCATTAGGTAGCATAATACATGATGAGTTCCCTTCAGTGGTAGGTCTGGAGTAATCTCTGATTCTCATGACTGGTGGATTATTGTTTTCACCTTCTTCTTCTTGAACAGGTTGTTCTGGTACTCTTCCACCCATTCTTCTTTGTCTTGCTCGTCTAACTGCTGCCTAGTTCCTTCTACATGCTCTTTCTAACTCAAGATCGATAGGAAAGGCTGTACTATTAAACAAACAGATTAAAAACACCTTGTTTTACAGAAATTTTCAAATAAAATTGTTCCTTTCAATCCCCGGCAACGGCGCCAAAAACTTGTTGTCCTAAAAACAGACTCTAGCAAGTGCACTAGATACAAGTAATAAAGTGATAAGTTAAGTATCGTATCCACAGGGATTGGTGACCAAATTTTACTAGAAAAACCTTGCAGAACAGGGTGTTCGTGGTGTGTGATTTTCTTTAGTTGAGAAAAGATTTGATATGGTGAATAGAAATACTAATGATAAAGATTCAGTCTCAGAAAATGTGTTTTGGTTATGATAAAAAGAGAGAACAGCCTAGGCCACAGCGGAACAGGTTACTTTCAGCCTCTAAACATCCTATTTATTCATGAATGACATAAAGTGAAGTCAAGGTCTCTGTTTTAAAGCTCACTTTAGTCAACTTTCGTGTGTTCTTAAGATTCTAAGATGTACTACAACATTAAGGGCCCTTAATGTTGGTTCTTTCTTGCATTACCATCTAAACAACATTTCAATGAAGAAAACCCTTGATTCAACCTCCTGACATCTCTGTTTCGGGGTTGAATGCTTGACAAATAGTTCCGTGAAGATGAAAGTAGTGTCCTATCATGCATCTAACACTAACATACATGCATTTAGCAATGGAGTTAAGGATTTGTCAAGCACATCAACATATATCAACATTCATTCATAAATAAGAAAAATAGAAGACTTACATAACCAGCCCTTGCTGGCCAAGCCTTTTCAGTTGACTACTCACTCATAATGATGAGTGAACAACCACAGAAACTACAATAAATCTCCATTAATGGAGTTAGGTCTCCAAAATTAAAGAGAACTCTCGTGAAGATGAAGTTTCAGCTCCCCAAAAAGTTATGTCCCTGTCCTCACACAGTAATCTATTTAATTAGGAGGAAAGAAACATAAAATATACTAAAAAGTACTAAAAAGTACACTAAACAGCCGTTCTAACAGATTATGGCCACTTGAACACTTCAAGGCCCTAATCTTCTTCAACAAACTAGATCTCCACTGGTCCCACGTCTTTCCTTAGCTGTCTTCCATCTCTTTACATGCTATTACCCTTTGGTCCATAGATTTCCCTTTAATTTGTCCTGCAACGGGCTGTTTGACAGCAGTTTCCATTTTTCTTCACAAAATCTGCAATAAGGGTTATTTAGTCCTAAATTGATAACAATTAACATCCCATCAGCTCATTTTTAGTGAAATAAAATATGGTTATTAGGGTCAATTATGAACCCATCAATATGATTTATCCTTTTATTTTATTAAACCATATTAGTATATAATATACTAGGGCCATATATTAACTTGATGTAAATAATGGAAAATCCAACATTAATACAGATATCAAATTTGAACATTTCATTTCCGTCAGTATCTCATCTAAATTGTTGAAATAATAAACTTATAATTAATAGTCTTTAATTTGGTTCATTGTATTGTTCAAGAGTCATTTATGCATTTATCAAGAGTTGTAATGTCTTATATCTGTTGAGTGTTGTAAATAAACATCACAGTATGTATTGGCTCCAGATTTGAGTGTTGAAAACGGTGTTCCTCATATCTGTTGCAAGTTTGGTCGAAATAAAAACTGCTCTCGTGGTTAAGAATAAACATGATTATATGCATAAAGCCTAAATACAACATTTTAACACTGTAGTCTGCACTTTCCTTAACTGTAAACTCACAAATTCAAGTAGAAGCACAAAACCAATCCATGATGATCATATGCCCAATCGGAAACTCAAGCCCACAAATAGAAGATTCATAAATCTTCGGCCTTAAGAGATCATCTATGGTGAGTTTCGCCTAATTGGATTGAAAATTATTATATGTTTTATCATTAGAAAGATAAAATTCTCAAATTCTATCAGTCCACTGGCAGATCTGAAGAACTAAAAACCCTAATTGGTAAGATAAGTCTATTGAATCCACTATAATCAACCCATATTGAAAATCGAACATACATAAAATATTGAATTGGGTGGCAAATAACACTGGGAAAAAAATATACTGATCGTCGATTTAAGAACCTAAGAATTAAAAAAAAAAAACTATTCAAATTGAGACATCATCAGTAAATCAGAAACAAAACAAATAGAAGAAGTCCAATCCTAATGTATTAAATACTATTTCCTTCCTAAAAGCTTTCTCTCAATCAAACCTATGAATCTGGTTTGTTTATTAATTTTGTGTGAATTTGCAAGAATAAAATAACCTAGTAGATTTATAAAAGAGACAATACAGTGTAATAATATATATATGAGGTTCAAAGTTTATTTGTTTGTAAATTGGTCAAAGATTGGTTATCACATTTAATGTCATATGTTGGTTATCACATTTAATGTCATATGAGTTACAGATGACTATTCACTCATAGTACATTGGGTAATTTACAAAGTCAGAAATCACTTCTTTTTGGAGTAAATAGGTACAATAAATGAATAATTATATGTTTTTTTTAAAAGAGAAATTATATCTTAATTCACTAGGTAAATAATTCAAATTACAAAGTTAGTGGTAACTAGATTTTAGAAATATAATTAGCTAATTTAAAAACTTAGCAATTAGAAAATCACTTTATTAGGATTGTTTTTTTTTCTTCATATATGATTTACACTCTAAACTAGTTTAAAAAACTTAATTGACCTTTTAGTGTTCCGATAAACTTCCGGATAGCCTCCTCAACTGGCTTAAAATATGATCAATTAAATACTGGTTGCAAAGACGTAAGATGCATGTATAATGTGTGTTGCACGTTCCTTGAATTGTTATTACATAATTTACAAAATATATTGAAAGATATTAAAAACGAAGTTATTATTTTTTGACCTTGGTCATTTTACTTTTCCAAAACGCGTGCAACATACTTTCAACGTGCAACTAATTACTTATTTGCAACTTACTTCTATTTAGCTTTTTTTTAGGAAACCATTTTTTTATGCTATTGTTTGTGTCTATCGCGACCGAACTTTCTCACTACTTTGATACATTACAGTCAACCAACTTTCTCAAACACCATTTCTACATTCACTTCCATTACCTCTTCACTGGTATTTTTCGGTGCCCAAGGAATTCTCAAACCCATGATTCCTTCTTTGATTTGTCACTCTCATGTTGTTTTGATCTCTTTTATTTTTTTTAATTTGCCTAGACCAAGTGTGAGCCTAGGCAAATTTAAAAAATTATGAGGGATTGAGATCAGAGATCGATCCCAATCCCTTTTCCATCCCAGCTCTCTTTTATTTTGAGAGCTGTATACCTCCCCTTCATTTCTTTCAATTTTACTTCTCTCTCTCCTCTCCTCCTTCAATTTCCAGCCGGCCACATGTTGGGCTAAAATTAGACCTCCCTATTCGGAAATCCTGCGTCCGCAACTTTTGATAGCTGTCCATTTCTGATATGGTTTCCAGGGAAGTACTATCCATACAGATATTCAGTTCTACTAGAGAAGAAGTAAGCAGATGAAGAAGGAAAAGAAACAACTTGTTTCTTAAAAGAATTGGGTTCGAGCGAAACTGATGAAGTCTGTCCTTGGTAACTGCATATTGTGTATTATAAAAGGGGAGTGACATGAAACTCAGCACCCAGACCAAGTTTTAAGTGCTACTAGAGAAGAAGTAAGCAGATGAAAAAGGAGAAGGAAAAACTTGGTTCTCAGAAAAATTGGGTTTCACAGACACAGGTGAAGTATGTCCTGGCCGTGTCCTTTCATAATACATAATATGTTGTTTGGCCAGGACAGGCTTCACCGGTGTATCTGGAACCTAATTCTTTAGAGCATCAAGTTGTTCATTTTCCTTCTTCATCTTCTTACTTCTTCTGTGGTAGAACGTTTCCAGCTAGTCTCCTTTCATAATACACAGTATATGGTTTGGCCAAGACATGCTTCATCAGTATCTTTGGAACCCAATCATTTTGAGCATCTAGTTGTTCTTTTTCCTTTTTTATGCTTTGTTCTTCTCTAGTATAACTTAATATATGTCTTGGCTGCTACTTCCTTAAAAACCAAGAAACTGTATCAGTAGCTACTATCAGTATACTTTCTTTAAGAATATTAAAAAAGTAATAATAATAAGTAATAGCTACAAGTGTAATTTGGTTTCCAGACATCCCAAGGCACCTAATCGTTCATATTTGGTAGCATTAAGCCCCTCATGACAAAACAAAAGCTTAATGTTCAGGGCTTTCCCTAAAAGTGCAATTCAAGTAAATCGCGACTTTGTTTCACTATTATTATCAGGATTCCAACCCATTGAGCTATAATTCGAGCCAAATCTATAAGGTCAATCTAAATTATCACATAATCTTACAATTCACAATTGGAATGGTATGATTCAGGTTGATTCAGCTTATTTTGAGTAGGATCTATAGGTCGGCCAATCTACCTTATCCCAAATTTTATACTGTTATTTAGGAAAATTGTAACTCTAATCAAGGAATGAGATAAATTGGTGGAAAAAGAACCAATAACAAATTTAAAGAATAAAAAACAAGATTAATATAATTAATTAACAAATCAAAACATGTGCACATGATTTTTCAATTTGAATACACAAGTTCCATCCTATCCCAGCCCATTTAGAGAACGTGTGCACTTTGTCGTCGTGCAACAACAGTCGATAAGAACCAAATTATCTTTATTATCTTCCACATTGTTCATTAAGAACTTCAACAACAGAAAATACTAAACTCACTCTAGACTAATATTTGATAGTATTAAGTAGATCATGGTAAATTTTTTATATATATATAATATTATGAATTTTAACCCAATCTTAAGATTCAATGAATGAGTCATAATTCTTAAATCTGTATTTGACAACTATGTTTTGTTTAAGGTGTTCTTAAAAAATATTACACTAAGTTAGATAATTATTGTTCAATTTTTCAATTCTTTAAGTACCAATTCACAAGAGGATTTTACATTAGGTATCTGAAATTGATATTAATACAAGCATGCATATACTACGTACTTTTGTTTAGACTTTCAGACGGTTAGGGTTTCAGGAGTATAAATGTAACCTCTTTCTGTGTAATCTGTATCTCATTATCTCATTCATTATAGTAAATATCCTGGCTTGGTAGTGCCCCCAGACGTAGTCATTCATATTGAGTGGCGAACTGGGTAAACAATTCTTGTGTGTTTGCTTATTTTTCATTTATCGTAATTTCAATTATTCCTAACATGTGCTTTAATTATTTATTTTTTCAGAAATTTGCTTTTGTTCTTTTAATTAACTTTCTGGCACTCATAGCTCCAAAAAAAAGGATAAAAAATCTCATGTAATCTCAACTTATCTACATTAACAAATATAATAATAACAAATAAAATCTTGTTTCTGGATATTGAAAATCCAAAATAAATTATTCTAAAATTAGTCATTTAGCCTGCTATAAATTTGTGCCAATTCCATTGTCTATGTACAAGAAATTATACAACTTGAATATCATTAACCAGCACTGAAATCTCTCTTTTTCATTTTATGCATAGCTATATTATGTTCATCTTCCCTTGCTCAAGGTATTTTTTAATTTATTTTATTTTTAGAAATTCAATACATATATGCTGTAGCGAAAGATAAATAAACGAGAAACAAAAACACAAATTTAAATGGTTCACGAACGTTATGTTGGCTAGTCCACAGGCATAAGGAGAATAGCTTTTATTAAGGAGGCCGATTTCAGATTACAGATTAGGATTTACATAAAAGAGTATTTATAGTACTCAATCTATCATAAACCGACTTGGACCCGACGATGTCCCCACGATGTCGCCTCCTTAATAAAAGTTATTCTCATTCTGCCCGTGGACTAGCGAACATAACATTGGTGAACCAATTAAATCTGTGTTTTTGTTTCTCATTTATTTATTTTTCGCTAAATCCACACAACCATATATATGTACAATTAACACATCCTTGTTGATTTGTGTAGAAATGAACGAGAAATGGTGCATGAAGCAAGAATCATTTCCTGGAAAATGTGAAGATGAACCTCAGGCATGTGTAAAGGACTTTACTAAAAAATACCGAGCAAACAGTAAGCCAAAGGATTGCGTTTGCCAAACAGTCTCCAAAAGAGATATTAGAAACTATTATTTATATTCTAGATTTTGTAAGTGTCAAATTGTTTCCAACTAATTCTAAATCGATGATAAGTGATTATATAAGATTAATAAATTAATAAATATTTTAATTTTCAGAGTATGGTTGACATATTAATGTAGCATGTGTTGTTTCTTGATATATTTATTCAATTATATTTACATTTCTATATTCATATCATTATTTGACAGAAAAATAAGCCTGAAACTCTTTGAGATTGATACCAAAATTTGAATCAAATATTGCTCTTACTGTTGAATAAGCCTTAAACTCTTCGAGATTGAGGGTAAATTACACTAATAGCCACTGAATTTTACCTATTTTAACATTGTGGCCACCGAATTTCAATTCTTAACGGTATGAGCACTTAACTTTACCCTTTTTAATATCGGTGGCTACTCAACGCCTCAAAACGAACATTGACGGTCTCAAAAAAATAAATTCAAAGAGTTAATGATATTCGAAGTAACTTTAATTCTTGAAAATTTTCGTTTTGAGATCATTTAGTTGTAGTTTTGTTAGGAGAGCTAGTGAATTTTTAGATGGAGAAAACTTCAAAAAAAATGTGGTTTAATGGTAAATATGGTTATGAACAACTTAATTCTTGAATATTTTCATTTTGAGGTCATTAATACCCATTTTGAGGAGTTAGTAAAGTTGAATGGCCACAGGTATTAAAAAAAAGTGTAAAGTTCGGTGACAATACTATTAAGAATTGAAGTTCACTGGCCACAATGTTAAAATGGATAAAGTTCAGTGGCCATAAGTGTAATTTACCCTCGAGATTGATACCAAAACTCAAATCAAATTTCATAACAGAAATAGCAACAACTAACCCTCAAGAGCAAGTGATTGAAATTAGGTATTTCAGTATTCTATATAAACAAACCAAATCTCATTTGCCTCCAAAATATCAAATATAAAGTTTCTTATTTTGCCCCAAGATATATCACATAATTATGCCCTTAAATTTTTTTATTCTAAGGATTGATCCTATGATAATTTATCTTATCTAGATTAATTAAGTGTTTAAATTTTTCACAATTTTAAAGAATATGTCCTTTTATTACAATTTGAGGGTGTATCAGCTCAATTTTAGAAAAAAAATGCTTATTCCTATTATTGCAAACACTGGATCACCATTTTAATATCAGCAAACCAAGGTTTAATTTTACTGGCAGAAAATGTTTTGGTCGGCAAAGTAGCCTTCTCAGCAAACCAATGGTTGATAAGAAAAAGTTTGAGTTTGATTAGCCTCTAAACTTACATGATGTCTGGTTAGCCCATCAACTTGCTTAAAATAACCTATTAGCCACCTGATTTTGTTCAAAATGACATATTGGCTCCCTGAACTTGTTTAAAGTGACATACATTGCAATTTGTCTAAATCCGTAAAAAAAATTCAAAACTTCAAAAATAAATGACTATTTATGTCCTTGAAACAAATTAACTTTCTGTTTTGTACATTTTTATGGCGTTTTTATAGATTTAGGGACTTACTCATGATACTTTAAGCAAGTTTAAGGACTAATGAGATATCATGTAATTATAGGGGTCAATCAATTTGTTTTGGACAAATTCAGGGACAGCTGATGTATTAAGCCATATATTAATTAATTAACAATTATTGGAAGGTTAAATTTGAGTGAGGGTGAGATAAGAGTTACTATCCCAAACTGTGCGAATCTCTGCCCGGCCTCCAAAAAATTCCTGAAACTATATAATTAAAATTAAGAGAGGGATTTGTTTGTAGAAAAAAGTACCATAATATTGAGACATGTAATTACTTACAATAAAAACTGCAATATGAAGCAACTAATCATTTAATGGATTTTCAACTAATTGATAAATCTAGTAAAGAACTCCTTTTGTCTATTAATAGATCAGCTTATTACAAATTTGGATGCTTAACTTCTTTTCTATCTTTATATGATAGTTTCAACTGTACATAATTTTTTTTATATCTATATTAATAAGGAAGGCTCTTGATTACATGAGAGAATTCCTTAAATTACCCTAATACATCAACAGTTTCCTGAATTTGTTAATAATAGTAGACTGGCTCCCTGAACTTTAGCTCATTGACCTTGATTATTCTGTATCACGAACTTCTTGAACTTTTCCATAAAAGTAAATTAGCTTCATGAACTTTATGAGTGTCTCACCAACTCCATAAACTTGTTTATTCGGTAACAAGTAAATATAAAAACCATAATACTAACTCTCAATTGTCATCCACTCGATCTCTCAAACCTGCAATACTAACTTTATGAGTGTTTGTAATATTTTATGTCTAATTTAGATTTAAATCTAGTTAATTGATTTGAGTAATCTGATAGTTTTTCTTGCAATATTTTGTGATGCGGATTAAAGTCGAACTGCTTAAACTCACAAAGAATACAATCTTCTCAAGTTTAACTTGAAGATTGAATAAACCCTAAGGATGAAATCCTTGCTCCAATGGAGGCTTCAAAGTTTAATATCATCAAAAGTTGACAATCATTACAAAATAAGGAGATCATATACTCCTTCTAAAAGAAAGCAAAAGACTAAAAGGTCTCACTAGGGCTACCAACAACTAAGGAACCCTAAGGTAAGGTAGAAACAAATAAAGTAAGGATAGTAGAGTAATTAGAGTAAATGGCAAATCAGTAAATAGTTGAGTGGCAAAACAGTAATTGTAGTAGGAGAGGAGCTGCAAAGCAAAAGAGAAAACAGTGATCTTATTCCATACGGAAAGGAGAGAGTGGGAAGAGAGAAAGAAGTTTGATTTTAATGGAGTCATTTGAATTTATAAATAACACTACAACAAATCAACACTTGCGCCACGAATCATGCTACAAAAATTTAAAATTCCTGGCATATTTTCGTTTAGCCACTGGAAAAAATAGATCTACTACAAACTTATAATCTGCAGATATATTTATGCCACGGAGAATTTATTTTCGTGCCAAACATACACTTATGCCACGAATTTTGCCACGGTAACCTTTTTTTTGGTGGCTAAAACTATTTTATGCCACGGTAAAATTTACTCGTGGCATTAAATTATTTATGCCACGGATATTTATTTCATGGCAAGAATATTACATATTTTAAAATTAATTTCTAGTATATTAAATTTTTTTTCATATAAGTGGCGGTTCATCCAAATATTTAGGCGGCATAAATTCCCACCAAACGGAAAAGCAAAACCTTGTGTAAAAGAGAAAAAAAAAATTCCCCAAATAACAGATCTAAAAACATTCAAATCGCTCTCTCTTCCTTTTGCATCCAATTTCCTATTGCAGCCATGGCCGAAGCCATGGATCCTGACTGTATTGTGCCCGGCCAGATTAATCCCCTCAGTTTAGTCGGTGTCAAGGTAATCTTTTTTTTGTTATTTTCTTTGCTATTTTCTACTCTTTCAGCCTATTTAACGTGCTTTTCTCTGCCACATCCTTCCTTTTCCCTTTTTTTTCAAGCTCTTTCCTTTTCAGCTTCATCATTTATCAAACAAACACACCAAAAGAGGTTGATCGAGTTTGCTAGATATGAAGATTTGAGATTTAGATGATAACTGGAAATTGGGATCGTTACTGAACACCTGGGCAATCAAGGTCAACGTGAGACTCTATGAGGGAAAAGCATAAGGTGGTCATTTGAATTGTTTATTTGCATATTGTTTGGTAATTAATCTTTTTGTTCATGTTTATCGTGTTCCTCCCTTGTGTAATTTTCGGCTCTTTTAAAATCGGTGCTTGTGCTTTCCTCTCTCTAATTGAATCTTTCAATTTGAACAAATTTGTCTCAACTAGGTTTTATAATAGTCAATTTTATAATTCCTAGTCTAAAAACATTAATTTAGAACTAGTTTCATTGTTAAATCATGCCATGACCACCTGTTTGATTTAAATATATTCCAATTGCAATTGTTCTATTTTTAGGTTGGGTCTTAATTGTTGTTTGGATTTCATACTTTCATGTGACACATGAAACACATTTCAAGCGTTAGACATTCTCGAACTCGTAAATTGGGGACCCTACTTGATATAATAGGTAATCACTGCATCCAATGGCTGGACAGTTGCGAAAGAATGAGGACTGTCGAATTGAGATTAATTGCAATGCTGATAGCGTATTGATCGTTCTGGCTGAGTCGAGCTCCATCATTGATTCATTAAATGCATATGTATTTGTTCTGGCTTAAGAGGCTGCACTACCAATGAGCACATCAGCAAGATGCCTCCTTGTACTGCTGGTAATTGTAGCTCCATTTACCCTGGAGTTATATGTTGTTGGGCGACAAAAAATTTCAAGCAAATTGCTTGTTTTTGGCATTTGATTGTATCAATAACTTTTTATAGAATGTTAGTGTGCATTATTATAGTTAGCTGTAACTGACTGTTGCCAAATTCTAGTGAGGTTCTGATCCTAAATCTTAATTTAATTCGTTTAGATTTGATGCTAAGAATAAAAAGGATGTAATTGAATTATAACAATGCATACACTAACTTTTGATGTTGTGGTCCATTAAGACATAAATGGACTGATAGATATGAAGCTCACCTTTGGGATAAAAGTACATGGAACCAGCATGAGAATAACAAGGGAAAGCAAAGTCTCTGTCTCTCGAGTTCTCTGTTTCTCTCTTTCTGAATCTTGCAATATTATGTGGAGGGGCGGTGATATCATTTTAAATTGCTGCTAATCATTATACCAGTTTACTTGGGTAAGTTGCTAGTCTGACCAAGTCTATTGTTTTAGACATGCTTATTGCCTGAGTTCATATATGTTTCATTTAATGAGAATTATCTACTTATAGGGCCATATGATCATGAGGACGCTGTGGCTAGAGCATATGATCTCGATGCATTAAAGTATTGGGGCTTTGAATTCTTGCTAATTTGGTAGAGATATTGAGTTCTATATATTCATTTTTCTCATAAAAGCTCATTTGCGTCCTAGTTTTATATATTTACTTTTTACCAGAAGAAACTATTTTTCTATGTGTGTGTGCGACTGATTTCATTCACTATTTATGATGAGCTCCTTTCCCCATATTAGGTTCTCTTTTTCCCTTAATGAAGGATCAAAATGCAATTTTTTCTTTCTTACTAACATATGGAAATACAAATATTTTTCTATATTCAAACTTAGTAAATTAATGGACATTATTTTTCTTTGAGACTGAAAATACTTCTTTTTATTCCAATAATATTTTAGCATCGTATAAAGAATGATAATATGTGGTCTAAGTTACTTAGTATACCAGAGATCTTGAAGAAATGCAAATATCAAGAGAGGAGTATCTGGCATCTCTTCAGCCGCATTATATTTCCATGAAAAGCTAAAATTTAAACTATTATTAGGCTTGTTTTGAAATTTATACGTTCTGTACAGGAAAAGTAGTGGCTTTTCTAGAGGAATCTTTGAAAATCATGGACTTTCCAGGTATGCATTTTTCTTCAGTGCAACTATTTGCATATAAATTACTCGTTAAGATCTTAAAGGATTAGATAATATTCTTTGTGTCCATGAGTTGCTAGTTCTTGAGAAGACATGTTAGGGGATCTTTAGCTTTGAAATGACATATAAATGACCTCTTGTATATGGTTGTTTAAAGCTTAGAGAAATCATACTTGGACTTTGATTTCGTGATATTTGGCCCCTGAGAATTTTTTTTTTTTTTTTGTCAAAATGTACCCTAGCAACTAATGGAAACAAAGAAGATTGGGTGGTATGCCTTAGATTTGAGATAATTATCTTGAGTGTGTGTTTTTTCCAAATAATGTGAAGACTTTCATATTAACTAAAATGATCTTAAAGATGGCATCTCTGAATTGTGAACAGAATTTTCTCAATGCATGTTTTGGTCTTTCATTGATATGGACTTGAAGGGATTGGATTTTAATGTCTATTAAATTTAAATATTGATTTTTTTCCTTGAGAATCACTAGGTCACTCATTCTATTGTTTGGTTGTTTACAAATGAAATAATTAAAAGTTATATTTATAATTAAGTTAATTGTTGGCTTATCATGCTTGTTATGTTGTGTTTTCACTGCAAGGTAACTATGTTTTTTCTATTGAATATATTCTTATGACGTGTCCAATCCGTTCTCGAGGCCTAAATTGATACTTCCCAAAAAAACCATAGGCCCATTTTGGTACCTTATCCCAAAAAAATATTAGGTGTCTTGTGCTAATAACACTTGCTATATAGAGTTTTGAGATAAGAAATAAGTAGTATATATTGAAACATGCAGCATGCAAATAAATGAACTAACTAAACAAATTGATGTGGTAGTTTTTCATGTAAGAAATATTGTACTGTTAATAGCAATCAAAATCAACTAAGATGTTTAGTGAGTCAGATTGAAATTAAAGATTGAAAAAAAAGGACAACTCTTTTCCCTTTCTTTTCTTTATAGTTATTAATTAGTTCTGATATTTGTCTTAGTTTTTGATGAAAGGTTTGTTACCTTGTTTTGTTTTATTTGGATCATATGTTGTTAATCTTAGAAGGCTGAATAAAAGGAATTAGATTTGAAATTATATTGAATCTCTTTTTACATGAGAATTAATGCTATATTTTCCTTTTGTTTATATTTGATTAGGCTGATCACTGAAATTAGCAATTAAAGAAACACGAGTCCACCAAATGATCTTCCTAATGCAATCATAAGGTGGATGTCTGATTATGAATTAAATTAGGGTGTGCATTATTTGGTTAAAACAGAATCACTCAACAAAACTGTACTGATTCAGTTTTTTTTAGAGGTGTGCATTATTCTGATTAAAGCAGAATCATTAGGGGTGTGCATTATTATGAATACATATGAAATTGATGTTATAGTTCTTTCTAATGCTTGTTATTGTGGGTTTCAGGTTAAAAAGCTTTTGATTAGAATTAAGCATGATTTCATTTTAAATTGTTTTGTCTTCTTATGAAGGTAATCTTTCTTCCCCGTTCTGTTTTAATTTTCATAAATCACTTACTTATGTTCGAATTTGAAACTCAATAGAAGAATGTATATTGGTTAGAGTACCTAGTTCATTTCTTTCAAGTGTTTCTCATCCATCTGATGTTAGAAATCATATTTAAGATGTATCGACAATCTAAACTATTTTGTTCTGTTCTCTATATGAAGATATGGTGTTATTGTTTGCTACTAATTTCCAAGTTTTTCTATATTTTCCAGGATTATGTCAACTTGAGCAAGTTGAAGAGGTTGATAATAGTGAGGATCGTGGTACAAGTGTGAAGTCAAGTCAAAAAATCTAGAACTCAAGGATATGATAGGAAATTTTGAAGTTTGTAAAATTGAGTCAAAATATCCTTTGTAAAAAATAATTGGCTCTTTGAATTGATATTTTAAGTTCAATAATTGTATTCATTTAAAATTAATTAATAAAATATTTTCTATTATATATTTATTTATTTTTTTGTTTAAAAGTTAAATTAAATAAATAATAAAATTTAAATATATTAGTATATGTGAAGAAATTTGATAAAAAAATTTACGATTATTTTTATGGCGAAGCAAGTATTTTATTTTTTTCACTTTTATACGATTTTCAGTTAGAAGTGTTCTATTTTGGCTAGGGTTATATTGGTGGCAAAATGAAATTGATTGCCACGGGCTGCTGTCTTGCCACGGGTATTTTACATTTGCTACGATTTTATCTGTGGCAAAGGAATATGATTAGCTACAGATTTTTCCGTGGCATAAAAGTCAATATTATGCCACGACCATTATTTTCTCGTGGCAACTACCTAGCCACGCTCACTTGCGCCACGAGAGTATATACTTTGAATTTCCGTGGCTAAATAGTATAGTCACGGAAATATTATACTTGGGCCACGATTCTAACTGTGGCGCAAGTGATGATTTGTTGTATACATGACTTGCCACATTGATGTTCTAGTTTCTCAGAAATTGGGTTACTTTGGTCATAGATTTAGAGTAGTAAGCTAATTAAAGATTAGATTTGGAAAGAGATGAAAATTCAATTGATTTTAGAAAGAGAAATTAACAAAGAGGAGAGAAATAAGAGAGAGAGAGAAAGAAGAAGAAAAATAAGAAAATGATGTATTTGATTTTTATTTTTTATTTTGGAAGTTTGTTTGCGATAATTAGATAATAAGGAGGTTAATTTATAAAATAAATAAATATAATGACAAAATTAACTCTTTTTCTTTTGACTATTAACACCATTAGTCAATTTGACATATGTTTGCTACCAGAATGAACCTCCAAGGTACCAATTTGTAAATTTTTAAACCACAAAGGTGCCGATCGAAAACAAGTGTAACCACAAGGTTTATTTTTATACTTTTCCCTTATATATATATATATATATATAATGAATGATAATGTTCCTAAATTAATTAGTAAATGTAATGTGATTATAACACTAATTAAAATATGATAACGTCCTGATTTACATTGATGTCATCAACTGTTGTTCCTTCTTGAAGGAATAATGGTAATTGATAGAAATTATGACAAAAAGTTATTCTTTCTTATAGAAGAATTGATAACAAATTAAATGCATGATTTATGCAAAGTTAAATGACAAATTAATTGTTAGGAGTTAACAACTTGCAAAAAGGAATATAAATACACTCTATTTACAACGGTAGATAGTTCTTCAGAAAAGGTACACGTGTTTAATCCCAAAATCATGTCGTTGAGAGTTCTCTATCATTATGGCTTTGACAATCTTGTATTTTAGGAGAAATCGGGAGATTTTACTCGAACGTCCACAACTCACCTTTTACAACCCATTCACATTCTAGATGATGGAAGAACTAAAAAACAAATATGTTAGACCCTAGTTCAGTGATGCATGTACCTCTTGATAAGCATCATAAATCTGCCATAGCATTCTTCATCGTAGTTATTTTTATTCCTCGGTCCATAAGGAATCGACCGACAAGTTCCCAGCTAGACGGTTTTGGTTGCACCTCGACATCATCATTACCAACAATCACCCTATCATCACTTTCTTATTCCAAGGTTATTTTCGAATAGAGATGACTCATGGAATCCACTATCGAACAAAAAAAAGAAGAATATAAGAAACTGTCTTACATAGAAAAACTCCTCAATAGGGAGACATTCTTACAATTGTTTTAGTTTCTAGTTGCAATTTTTAGATTATTTATAGGGTGAGATCTAGTGAGACAAGGGGTTGTGGTGTGATAAGGAACTTATGGTGTGACATAATAAAACTACATAGTTTTGGTAAGGAATCTCAACACAAAAATACATTTTCCCGACCTTTCTAACCTCATTTTTCAAAAAATTTTATACTGTTAGATTCGTCTAAGTTAGACGGTCATTTTGTATCCCTGAAGTTCAGGTAAAAAAAAATTTCGATGAACGGAATCCGGCGATTAAGTGGGCATTTTTTGACGAGAAAAAAAATGTGCCCAGAAAATTCTCAAAACATTCCAAAAAATGTAAAACATTATTCTGAGAAACTTTAATTCTTGGGTCAAAGTGGGATTTACGGTTTAGTCCCAATAAAACTTTTTCCTGAATTTTATCCATTTTACATGCTTCAACAATTTATTGGATCAAAACCATAAGGAATATCACTTTGAGCCAAAAATTAAAGTTTCTTAAAATGATTTTTACATGTTTTGGAATTTTTTTGATAATTGTCTAGGTATGTTTTTGGTCCTACCTTTCAGCACTATGTGTTGGAAAAACCAGCATAAACTGCTAGACGCCAGCACGTTGTTCTATATCAGTATACAAATTGTTCTAATTAGTACCAATTGTTTCAAATCAGTGTATCAATTGTTCCAAAAAAAATAATTATAATGTTCCAACAGAATTCTTAAATTATTCCAACAGAATACTTATATTGTTCCGACAGTGTACGAAATTGTTCCAAATCAGTGACCATTTGTTCCAACATAATACTTATATTGTTCCAACAGAATAAATCAATGTATCAATTGTTCCAACAAAATAGTTATATTGTTCAATCATAATACTTATATTATTCCAACATAATAAATTAGTTTACCAATTGTTTTATTATCTATCGTCTTTAATTTCATTTTTATTTTTTAGTATTTAATATAGTACCTTCAAATTTATATTAGTTATATTATTTAGAAAATAATTTTAATACTTAAAATTTATTGAAAATAAAAAATTACTCTTAAAAATCAATAAATCATTTTCCTTAATTTTATCCATTTTACATATTTCAATAATTTATTGGGACTAAACCGTAAGGAATCTCACTTCGACCCAACAATTAACGTTTCTCAGAAAAATGTTTTACATTTTTAGGAATTGTTTAGAATTTTCTGGGCACTTTTTGTTTTCTCGCCGGAAAACGCCAACCTAATCGCCGGATTCCGTTGCTTTGGGACTAAACCGTAAGGAATCTTACTTTGAGTCAATAATTAAGGTTTCTCAGAATAATTTTTATATTTTTTGGAATTTTTTAAAAATTTTGTGGATATATTTTTTTCTCACAGAAAAATAGATGATCGGATTTAGTTCACCGGAATTTTTTTTACCCGAGTTTTTGGGATCTTAAAATGCCCGTCTAATTAAGACGAGTCCAACAATATTGGTCATTGTCACACCATAAGACTTGTCTCACCATTTGAAAAACGAGGTTGGGAAAGTCGGGAAAATCCATTTTAAAGCAAAGAAATAAAACAATTTTCTCTTTCATTTTATTTACAAATTTGCCACATTCCTCTACTTAATTACAAAATTGGTCATTGTCACACCATAAGACTTGTCTCACCATAAAAAATCTGTCACACTAGATTTCTTATATATATATATATATATTGCATAAAATTGAATAAAAGTTTTGACATTCATGTTATGAATGTAAAATTTGTAGTATAAATTAAATTAGTAAAAATTAAACTTATATCATGTTTTGGGTATAATGGTGTCACACCCGACCCTAAACGGCATCGGGTATGAATGGGAAATAGAATAACGAACATATAAGTCTAGAAGGCAAACCGATTTTCTACGAATAAAAATTTAATTGGACTACCTAAAGTTTTATTTATTTGGCTTGGACTTGATAATTCTATCACGCTTCCTACGTATCCCGAACATCTTTTAATCTTTAAACCGGGAATCAAAGCCACGTAGTTCTACCTATTTTAGGTAGTTCTCTTAACTTATTAACTCGTTTTAACTTATTGACACGTTGAATGACACGCTAATACTTTAATTGGACATTTCACTTTGTTATAATCTTTTTTATCAAAACGAATCAAATTAAATAACCGTTTTATCAAAACGAATAAACACTTTATCAAATCAACTCGTAATCAAATAAATTGCTTTAACAAACCAACTCGTAATCAAACAAACGTAAAATATTATATTTCAAATCATCAAGCATTTTCAAAACATAATACAAAAGTTATGTGTGTGTCCATCCTCGAATTCTACCCGTGTAGCTTATCATAAAATCAATCATATCAATAATCGAGATATCTCATTCATATCTTGCCTTGCCTAACGTTAGGACTACCAGCCGTGCACTCTGGCCATACCGCCCTTAGGTATGGTCTTACAAGTCTTACAACTCCTACTCCTACCCTGGGCAATCCTAGATGGACAAAACCATTTTATCTTTCTTTCAAAATATCACAACATAAAAATCATATTTGGACTTGAATCCAAATCACAGAAATAATAACAATAACAACCGCAACAGCTTTCTCAATCCAGAAACAATTCGCATAAAATAGTCGAATGCATTTTCCAATCCAATTTTCAAAATACCACAATAATAAATCATTATTCTTCAAATAATCAAAATCAAAAGTATATAAATATTTTAAATAATATATTTTAAATGATTTAATAAAACGTATTCAAAACCACGTAAATCATTTAAAATTGAAACTTATTTTTATTTGTCACCGGAATAGCTATTTTAGGCCGAATATACTGTTAGACTCGTTATATTGTCTTAAATCTGTTTGAACTAACTTTATATTCAAATTTTGGTACAAATTTTATATACGACTTTATACCGACTCTAATTGGTAAATATCAGTATTAATCATTCTCGACAAATTAAGGTTGCTCAAACAATTTTATTATTAACATTTAAAATAATCAAAACATTCTTATTGGATTATTTTCGATCGTTGAGATATTAATTTTAAACCGACGTAGTTGTTTCTGGACTTATTATACCTTTAAACTCATAACACTGCTAAGAGTATTAATACCGAATTTCACGTTATTAAATCTAAACGACAATTAATCTAAAATTTATATTTTTATTAGTAATTGATAGACGCTAAATCATTAATTATAAATTTATTAAAATTCGATAAAACTATCGAAACCAAACTTACTTAAAACCATACCTATAATATTTTAAAAATAATTTACTTAAAACCATACCTATAATATTTTAAAATTCGACATGCCTGCTCGCGACGAGCAGTGCCTGCTCGGCGAGCAGACGTACGGGAATTGGTCAAAAAGACCAATTCCGCCCCCACGACTCCACGACCGGTCCCACGACTTCCCACCTGTATAAGGACACGAAATAGGTCAAGAAGAGGGCCCGAACCGCATCTATAAATAGGATTTTTCCAATGTAAATTAGACATCTTTCATTATTGTAATTTACTTTAGCTTTCCCCTTGAAATTCCTCTCCATCTCCTCCATCTTCTTCAACCTCCATTGAAGCTCCTTCAAAGTTGTTCTCCGAGGAATATTCAAGGTCCGTCCTTAAGACCTAGGAAGCCGACTGTAGAGTAGACAGGTTCCCTGAAAGGGATTTTCGTATCTTCTTTTATCTTTCCTTGTTTGTACTCTTTGATACAGTCTATGAATCCTAGGCTAATTGTATCTTGTGACATTGTTCTTCGGCTTTAATAATATTTTAGCTCTTGTTTTGTTCTATGATTATTTGTTTAATCTTTGTCTTACGCTTTATTCAATTGGTTTAACTCATTCAAAAGCCCCAAAATCGAGTAGGCACATATTGTGAGCTAAATCTGACCTAGTCAGAGCCTAGGAGATTGACGACCTCTTAGTTGATTAAGCCCAAATTGCTGAGCCTTAGACCTAGTTTCGGCCTTACAAGGGAATCACGCACTAGGAACTTCAAGAGGGTAAGTAGGGTTAATCGCCTTGAATACAAGTGACTTAGATTGGGTTTTTAATCAATAGACCTAATAACCTAACTTCATTATTATCGTTCATACCATGTTCCTTCGGGTAATTGCATTAGTGAAAGATCACCTAGGAGTAGTGTAACTTAATTAGGAGTAGTTTAACTTAATTAGGCGTAGAATAACTTAGTTAGAATTAGCATAATTTAGCTAGAAGTAGCATAATTCAACCTAGGAGTAGATTAACTTAAACAAACAAACTCAAAACCCACAAAGCCTAGATAACACCTGAGACCAAGTAGCTCGATACTTGTGGTAAATAAGTCCTGTGGATTCGATACCTGGACTTTCCAGATTTATTACCTGATAACGACGGGGTACACTTTATCCCTTAGTGAGTCTCCTTTACGGGAGGCGCATCAGCTGCCCAAGCCACCTCTTCCAAAGGGAAACAACAGCAAAAGGACAAGGGAAAGAAAGTAGCAGAATGCACCTACACTCAGGTCTTCGAGAGTGTGAGGGGGTTTAAGATTGATTACTCACGATGGTTCTCACAGGGATTCGTGGATGCCGAGCAACCTTTTTGTGAGTGGATCAAGAATAATGGTTTGACCGAGCTGTTCTCAGTTCGCGATGCTACTTACCCTGAGCTGGTAAGAGAATTTTATGCCAACCTAAAGGTCGCCGATGATGACCGGAACTACCTAGCTTCTCATGTTCGAGGAAAGGACATCTTCATCAACCCTGCATATCTTGCCTCACTGTTCAAGATGAAAAACGAAGGAGCTATACTTCGTAAATCTGGTGACCATGAAAAAAACGACTACGTTCAGACCTTCTGTAAACCTGAGGGTCATGTAGGTGAAATCTCGAGCACTTCCATAGGTCATCATCAAAAGATGGCCCATTACATACTGACCAATTTCCTTTTCCCTAAAATCAACTGCACCAACTCAGCAACCAACTTTGAGCAGTGTTTTATATGGCACATGCTGACCTACACAACGATAAACATGCTCGTATTCATAATCGGTGGGTTTCTACGAAGTATAGGAACTCTTAGGTTAGGCTCTTTTATCACCCGAATCCTCAAGGATCACAATGTGGACATGGTTGCGGAAATTAGCACTCGAGGAACAGAGATTACAGCTGGTGCCCTATTCAGTTTGGCACATGATCTACCTATTGTGCCGAAGAAAGGAAAAGGGGAAGCTGTCCAGAATGCTGAGGGGGCGGTGACACGAAAGGGAAGAACTCAAAGAAAGAGGAAGGTTGTCCAGAGCACCTCTAAAGCTGCTGCTTCTACCCCAAAGAAGCTTAAATTTGTATGCGGAGGAACTAAGCCTCAGATACAACAAGGACAGGGTGGATCTAGGTCAGCTGAGAAAAGACCTAGGCAAGTTGAGCCTGAGACAGAAGAAAGAGAGGTTGATGACCAACCATTAAGGAAGAGGAAGAAGCAGCTCAATTTTGAGTTAAGACCTATCGATGCACTACCAACTAATGTCGTCGTTCCTCCTAACTCACACTATGTACAAAGTCAAGATGTTGATGCTAAACAACAGTTAGATGATCAGGAAGAACAAGACCAACTGGGTGATCAGTTTGTCGAGGAAGCACTAGAGGAACAGTTTGAGGAAGAAGAACTGGATGATGAGTCTGAAGAAGAAGAAAGTGGTCAGGATGACACTGAAGAAACAGCTGATGATGAGCACCTTGAACCAATCAACACTGAGTTGGTTGACGAAGAAGAAACTGAGCATGCAGCAAATGCTCCCGCTGTTCAAAGGGAAGCTTCACCCACTGACTCCATTGAGTCCATTCCTTCTGACCCTACTCCTCCAAAGCTAAAGAGACTGAGGAAGAAGAAGGCTTTTCGAGCACCCGTCATTGACCTCATGGGTGACTCACCGCTAAGGGATGAGATCTCTGACCTTATAGATGTACATCTTCGGTACTTCTCAATCCCTCCTGAGTCTCAACCAGAGCAACAAGAAAATCAAGCCGCTGTTTCTCAGCCGAAGGAACATGCCGACTTAAATGCTTCCGCCAACCAAAGTAATGCCAAGCAAGTGCTCGAAGATTCCACTCCTCAACATGTTGAGCAAGCTAAGGAATTACCTGCTCAGGTGAACACTGAACTTCCTCCACTTCCAACACCCAGTCAGCTTCAGCCTGACCCTGAGCAAGCAACACTTTCTACCGATCCTCCACTTCCACAACTCAATGTGCAGAATCAAATCCAGTCAGTTTCTACTGACAATCCAAATTCCAGGCCAGCCGCTGACAATGTTGGGCCTTCTAATGATGAGCAGAACCAAACACCGCCTTTATTCGGTTCTACTCCTCCTCCGGCATCTGGGTCAACCAATGATGGATCCTTAAGCTATTTGAATGCCTCTGAGTCTGGTCGAAGAATCGTTGACTCAGCTCAAGCCCTTATCCAGGACCTTCATCAAACCAGTACCAATGCCGTTGGGTCTACTAATGTTGAGACAACTCCACTTTCGTTTGTCACTCAGCTTCTAACTGAGATCAAAGGTCTGAAGGATCTTCTGAGTGTCATGAATTCATTGCAATCTCAACAGCCCAGGCAGGACTCTATAACAAAGCTGGCCGAACTCCAGCTGACCATGGTAAACCACATGAACTCACTGCACGGGTAGATTCATCAATTGTCAGCTGCGAACTCAGCATATGCCACTTCTGCCGAAGTCCATCATCTCTTCAGCCAGCTTCATACTGAGAAAGAGAAAACAAATCACCAGCTTTCCACCTCCTCCCAATGCTCCATTGAGCAAATTAGCGAGGTTGTGCGTCTGCTGAACTTAAACAGGCAAGAGATGACAACTGACGAGTTTAAAACCAACGAGATTCTGAAGTATTCTCGAGTGACTTTCAACCATATGTGCCAAATCAACGGTCAGCGTGAGTATTATGATTCATCTTTGCTAAAAATGTTTCATCAAGCTTTTGCAATGCTCACCGAAACCATACACTGGGTTGGCAAGTCTCAAGCCGATGTTTTGAGTATGCTGAGTGCTGCATCTATCGGTATTCCTCGAGCTATTGTGAATGACGGTGTCCCAATCTTTGACGGAATGAATGAAAGTACAAGAAGGCTAAAGGCATTTTCTAAACGCCTAACTCAAGCTGCCATTGAAGAAACCTTCATTGCCAAAACCGATGCTGGAAAAACGGGGGAGAAAGAACAAGCCCCAAGAACTCAGCGAACTGAAGAAGCTTCAGTTAGTCAGCAGACAGTCAAGAGTAAAGGCAAAGCTACTACAGAACATGTTGTTCACAAGAAGAAATAGCTTCACTTGCACTGCCTAGAATAGCTAGCTTTTTTGAACCTTCATATCTGTATTCTGTTTGTGAACTTTGTTGTGCTGGCTTTAAATTTAAAACAAAGTATATGCATCTCTTTCATACTGTCTACACTTATGCAATGCCTACTTAATTGATTGTTATAACTTGTTAAAACGCATCTTCATTAAATCAACAGTGCTACACTGTCTATATTGAATAATGATATGTCTGTTGTGTTGATCAAATATGTTGACTACTTCTTATATGTCCACTTAAGAAAAACTCATTGAACAAACCTTACTCAGCGCTCTCTGATATTTAAACCTTCCGCATAAAACTAAGTTAAATAGAATATGTTCCATGAGCTGACCTATTTTTGAAAACTGGCCTTAGACCTACTCGATTAAACCTTAAAATGTTTAGAGTAAAACTAAGTCAGCAGCTCAACCCTTACGGGGGAGTTATTTGACAAAATCAGGTCAACTATCATGGGGGAGCTCAACACTGAGTTCTTCAACTGAATATTTTTGCCAACATCAAAATGGGGGAGTTTGTTGAAACACCTTTCCACATGATCTTGATTTGACAAAATTATTTAAGTGATGATAAAAATATTCTAACACATTAAATTTAAATGCTTTGATTTATTACACTAATGTGTTTGTTCAATGTTGAGTTTAATTGTTTATAAGACATTGAGATTAAAAAGCCCAAAGGCCCATAAAGTGGAAGTCAAGCCCAAATTAACACATCAAGACCATTCGGCTCAAGAGTTCAAAACGAAGCCGTATCAAGTAAAACGACGACTCAGCAAGAGAAGGATCGAGAAGCCTTCGTGGCAAAAGCTTCAAGTGGAAGCTGCTGAGTTGGACGATAATGCAGTCTGGACAGCGGCAGACAATGTTCAACTTCCAGACAAAGTATTTCTACTTTGGGAAAAGTTCAGAAGGTGCAGGAAGCTGTCTCGTGGACTTTTCCTTAAATGTCAAAACATTCTGCCGAAGACTGACGAAGATATAAGATGCGTGAATCCTATTGGCCAACGACGCTGAGCACGCCCAGAGTGATAACGACAGGAAGCCGTTTCCCTCCAACGGTTATTTCGAAATTCGAAATGACCAGGTGCCTCAAGTGTCACTATATAAAGGCCATCCATTTGCTTCAATCGATGCAGATCTTCAACTAGTCGAAATGCTGACCAAATTCATACTTGAAGTTTCTGTGAGAAAAGCAAAGCAAATACCTTACACCAATTCTTAATCTTTGTGTAAAAGTCTAGAGTGATTTCCAATCATCTAAAGTGTCTTAGCAATCGTTGTTTAGGACAAACACTTTATCATTTCTAGAAGAATAGAAAGGAGAGGCTGAGTACTCGGTTATAGTACTCAGCGTAGATATAGGAGTGAGTAGAGGTATAGAGGAATGTACTCTTGTTATACTCAGCTTCTATTTGTAAAAGGTTTCGTGCTCTACCTTTAAAGAGCTCAGTAGAGAATTCAAAAAGCTCGGAATGAGTTCCGGGGACTCGACGTAGGCAGAGAGGCCGAACCAGGATAAGTCTAATGAGTAATATCTTTCTAACCCTTAAACTCTTTTAATATATATTGCTTGCTATAAAAATGACTAAGTAAAGAACTCACGTTGAGTTAAGTCTACTAAGAAGCTGAGTTCAGGAGTAGACTCTAAGTGCTATTTCCTGACTCAAGTAAAGAAGCAGACTTAGTCACAAGTTGACTAAGCTTGTGTCTCGAATCTACTTAGTGACGCAGTGTAAACCTTTTCATAAGAAAAGAAGTCAGCCTTAACGGACAAAATTTTAAATAGTTCCTATCCCCCCCTTGGAACTCACTTGTCACGTTATAAGGGACTAACAATTGTATCAGCTTTACCTCTGACATAATTTCTAGTCAGCAGAAAACTGGTTAGCCTCTCATACCAAGCACATGGTGCTTTTTTGAGACCATACAGAGCCTTTTTGAGCTTATAAACGTGGTTTGGGAATTTAGGATCCTCAAACCCTAGAGGTTGATTAACATAAACTTCCTCGTTTATAACTCCATTAAGTAATGCACTCTTAACATCCATTTGAAACAGTTTAAAGTTCATATAGCTTGCATATGCACATAAAATTCTAATAGCCTCTAGTGTTTCTGACCACGTTCCCTTGTTCATCCAGCTTGTTACGGAAGACCCATCTTGTTCCTATGGTCTTCTGGCTTCTTGGTTTTGCACTAAGTCCCATACTTCATTTTTTCTAAACTGATCAAGTTCTTCTTGCAGTGCATTCATCCAGAATTCATCATACTCAGCTTCAGCTAAATTCTTTGGTTCCTGGATTGAGACGAATGCTACGTTACTGAGGTATCTCCTGAGTTGATTCCTCGTCATCAGGGTGTTCTCAGCGGCATCAAGAATGGCACTCTCTGAGTGACCTCTTGGTATTCTGATCTCCTTTGGTAGATTGATGTCTTGTGGTGGTTGTGTTTCAACAATCTCTGCAGGTGTAGATTGGTCAGTGAAAGTAATTTGAGTTTCACTTTTACCTTTGGTCAGCCCTTGAGGCAATGACTCAGCGGCTGTTTCTTGGTCAGCGGGAGCTGAGTGTGGATCATCCTCAGTCAGCTGCATGTCTCTTCCTGCAGGGTTAGTTTCATCGAACTCAACGTGTACTGACTCTTCTAAGACCTGAGTTCGTTTATTGAAAACTCTGTATGCTTTGCTGTTTGTTGAGTAGCCCAAAAAGATAGCTTCATCAGCTTTAGAGTCAAACTTAGCTAGGCTGTCTTTAGTATTCAAGATAAAGCATTTACAACCAAAGGCATGAAAGTATCCAATGTTGGGCTTTCGTCCTTTCCAAAGTTCGTAGGGGGTCTTCTTTAGTATAGGTCTAACTAGAGCCCTATTAAGAATGTAGCACGCTGTGTTAACAGCTTCTCCCCAAAAGTACTTTGGAAGCCTATGCTCACTTAGCATTGTCCTGGCTATTTCAACCAAGGTTCTGTTTTTCCTTTCAACAACCCCATTTTGTTGAGGTGTTCTAGGAGCAAAAAAATTATGGTCAATGTCGTTGGTTTCACAGAATTCAACAAACTGTTGGTTCTTGAATTCTCCATCATTATCACTTCGGATGTGAGCTAACTTAAGGTCTTTATCATTTTCAAGTTTTCTTACTAAATTTGAAAACGTCTCAAAGGTTTCATCCTTGCTACTCAGCAAGATGATCCATGTGTACCGAGAAAAGTCATCTACAATGACCAAGGAAAATCTTCTTCCACCCAAGCTCAACGGCTAGACTGGACCGAAGAGATCCAAGTGTAGCAACTCTAATGGACGCTTAGTTGAGACAATGTTTTTACTATGAAAAGATTGTTTAGTTTGTTTTCCAGCTTGGCAAGCGTGGCATAATTGATCTTTTTCAAACTTAAGTTCTGGCAGTCCCTCAACCAATTGCTTTCTTGCTAATTTGGCCAGGAGGTCCATGCTTACATGACCAAGTCTCCTGTGCCATAGCCAGGAATTTTCTTCCTTTGATACTAAGCATACAGTTTTTGAAAACTTCTTTTCTAGGTTCAGCATAAAGACATTATCAATACGAGGGGCAGTTAAAATTAACTCATTTGTTTTACCCTCGAATATTTTACATCCAGTGTCATCAAATATAACTTTTCTCCCATTGTCACATAGCTGAGCTACGCTGAGTAAGTTATATTTGAGTTTGTTGACTAGGGAGACTGATTCAATAGTAGGATTACCACCAATGGTTCCTGACCCTACTATCTTACCCTTCTTGTTGTCTCCAAAACTTACACTTTCTCCTCGTTTACGCACAAACGTGATGAACTGAGTTTCCTCACTAGTCATATGCCTCGAGCATGCGCTGTCAATGTACCACATCTTTGACTTCTCAGCACACCTCAGGCTTACCTGCAATATAGCTAGTTGCTTTTAGGTACCCAATTCTTTTTGGGTCCTTGCTTGTTAGGTACAACAGGTAAAGCATCATATTTCATTTTATGACGACATACTTGGACAGTGTGTCCATTCTTTCCACATAAGTCACAGATGACCTTCCATTTAGTATGTCTCATTGACTGGTCAGCACCCCAGTGTTGAGCGTGCCAGCACACCTTTGTGGTGTGTCCTTTCTTTCCACAGAAGTCACACTGGACATTTCACTAAGGATTCCATCTTTGTTGACTAGTACTTCGGTACTCAGTGTTCAGAGGAATATTTCTTTTATTCGGAACCTTAAGTTGGTTCTGAATTGATGTGACATCCTTTCTCAGTTTCTTAGAATCTGATTGGACCTCAGAGACAAACTTTTGCATAATTTCTACATTACTATGCAAAATTGAGGTGTCCTGGAGAATATATCGAAGGTCACTCAGTTTGACCTCCTCAACCTCATCACATTGCCTGCTGAGTGCTCTAACCTTTTTATTACACTTTTTGACAAGTTTGTAGAGGTCACTCAGGGCATTAACCATTTCATTTCTGAGCAAGGGTAGTGATAATACCTCAATTGAGTGTTCCTCATCGTCAGATGCAATAGAGGGGTCAGCATGCTCAGAAACACATGGCTCAGCAAGTTCGTCAGCCATGAAACAAATCTTTGCTGACTCAGTGGCATCAGCTTCTGATGATGAAGACTCATCACTGTCGCTCCAAGTTGCCACCATTGCCTTCTTGCTGTTCTTTCTTTCTTTCCTCAGCGTGGGACAGCTTGACTTGATATGGCCAGTTTGATGACATTCAAAGCATGTAACGGGCTTTGAGATGTCCTTCTTGTACTTGATATCGCTGGACTCAGCTTTGTACTTATCAAACTTCTTGTAAGGCTTCTTAGAATATTTGTCATTCTTTCTGAACAGCCTTTTCATCTTTCTAGTGAACATAGCCATTTCTTCATCGTCTGTTGAGCTCCCATCAGTGGAGTCAGCTTTCATGAAAAGAGACTTTTGCTTCTTGTCTTCAGACTTTTCCTTTACCTCAAAATTCTTCATTGATATCTCGTGGGTTAGCAGCGAACCAATGAGTTCATCATACTTGTAGGTGGTTAAGTCTTGAGCTTCCTCAATAGCAGTTTTCTTTGCTTGCCAGCTTTTAGGAAGACTCCTAAGAATCTTCTTGACTTGCTCTTCCTCAGTGAAGATCTTTCCAAGTCTCTTGAGCTCGTTGATTATGTTTGTGAACCTTGCATTCATGTCAGAGATTCCTTCATCATCATTAATTTCAAACAACTCGTACAACCTCATGTGCTGGTTGACTTTGGATTCCTTCACCTTGTTGGTTCCTTCATAGGTGACCTCCAGCTTCTTCCAAATCTCATGCGCTGACTCACAACCTGAAATCTTGTTGTATTATGCAACATCTAAAGCACAGTGAAGCATGTTTATAGCCGAAGCATGATTTTGTAGCTTTTTGAGATCATCCTCTGTCCATTTAGTCTCAGCTTTGACAACCATTTGGACATCAATAGTTTCAACAGGAACAAATGGGCCTTGGACTATAGATAGCCATGCACTCATATTTGTTGTCTGAATGAAATTCTTCATTCTATTCTTCCAAAAGGTATAGTTAGACCCGAAGAATAGAGGAGGCCGAGTTATGGACAGACCCTCAGGTAAAATCTGAGTTGTCAGATTTCCTGGGAGAAACCGAGTGCTGTTCTCAGCCATAGTGGGGATCAGCTCAAGGTAGTTAAACCTTGCACAGTGAGCTTTCAAGCTCTGATACCACTTGTTGGTCCCTTATAACGTGACAAGTTAGTTCCAAGGGCGGGGGATAGGAACTATTTAAAATTTTATCCATTAAGGCTGACTTCTTTTCTAATGAAAAGGTTTACACAACGTCAACTAAGTAGATTCAAGACACAAGCTTAGTCAACTTGTGACTAAGTCTGCTTCTTTACCTGAGTCAGGAATTAGCACTTAGAGTCTATTCCTGAACTCGGCTTCTTAGTAGACTTAACTCAGCGTGAGTTCTTTACTTAGTCAGTTTTATAGCAAGCAATATATATTAAAGGAGTTTAAGGGTTAGAAAGATATTACTCAGCAGACTTATCCTGGTTCGACGTCTCCGCCTACGTCCAGTCCCCGGAACTCGTTCCGAGCTTTTTGAATTCTCTACGTCCAGTCCCCGGTACTCTTGTTATACTCAGCTTCTATCTGTAAAAGGTTTCATGCTCTACCTTTAAAGAGCTCAGTAGAGAATTCAAAAAGCTCGGAACGAGTTCCGGGGACTAGACGTAGGCGGAAAGGCCGAACCAGGATAAGTCTGCTGAGTAATATCTTTCTAACCCTTAAACTCCTTTAATATATATTGCTTGCTATAAAACTGACTAAGTAAAGAACTCACGCTGAGTTAAGTCTACTAAGAAGCTGAGTTCAGGAATAGACTCTAAGTGCTAATTCCTGACTTAAGTAAAGAAGCAGACTTAGTCACAAGTTGACTAAGCTTGTGTCTTGAATCTACTTAGTGACGCTGTGTAAACCTTTTCATTAGAAAAGAATTCAGCCTTAACTGACAAAATTTTAAATAGTTCCTATCCCCCCCTTGGAACTAACTTGTCACGTTATAAGGGACCAACACACATGACTCGTTGAAAAAGGTAATCTCGGATCACTGGATTAACGCTCACCTTTAGCTTCCTCCAGCCTAGTTGCTGTGTCACAAATTAAAAACGCTCCGTCCAGTTCTCAGAAATTGGAATAGATTAGTCTTTGGTCTTATTGATAACAATCTCCGGTTGGCTGAAGATCGAATAGCTCAGGTTCAGCAACAAATTTCCACTCAAGGTGACTCAGAAGAGCTGAGAAGAGCAGAAACGGAGGCTAACGCTGATCTGGACTTGCAACTGCTTCGTCAAGAAATGTTATGCAGAGATCGTAGTAGAATTAAATGGTTAAAAGCCGGAGACGGAAACACTTCTTTCTTCCAGCGTATGGCGAGAGTGCACAAAACGCAAGGGGGGATTCAGAGCTTAGTGATTGATGGGGGCAGCCCTACCTCTGATGTTGATCTAATTTCAGCTCATGTTATTGATTATTTCTCAAATCTGTTCAAGGAAACTAATAACTGGGCTGATCTCACATTGGTTTCTAGGCAAATACCTCCTATGGTCACCAATGACGAGAACAACACCCTTCTGGCAAAGCTGTCTGCAGAAGACATTCGTCGAACTGTATTCAGTATGGACCCAGACAGCGCCCCGGGGCCGGATGGATTTGGAGGAATTTTCTACCAAAGTTTCTGGGATATGGTTGGTACTGATGTATGCAATATGGTTAGCGTTTTCTTTGATCAGGGCTGTATTTTCCCAGGACTGAATTCCAATCTAATGGTCCTTATCCCTAAGTTCGCCGAAGCAGATATAATTGAAAACTTCAGACCAATTGTGATGAGTAATTTCGGATTCAAAGTCATAACGAAAATCCTTGCTGACAGGTTGGCCAGCATTGCTTCCAGAATTATCTCCGGCAACCAATTTGGTTTCATGCAAAACCGAAATATTCACCAATGTATCGCTGCCGCTTCAGAAGGTATAAATAGCCTAGATAAAAGGGGCTTTGGCAGTCGTATGGCTCTTAAGGTCGATATCAGGAAAGCTTTTGATACCTTAGATTGGACAGTCCTTTTGACTGTTCTAGAAGCGTTTGGCTTTTCTCTTACCTTTAGAGACTGGATTCTTAATATCCTTTCCTCATCAAGGATATCAGTTATGCTGGGCGGGGTTCCTAAAGGATATTTTGGTTGCTCGAGAGGAGTCAGACAGGGGATCCTCTCTCACCAATTTTATTCGGTATCACTGAGGATTTCCTCTCTAGATGGATGTCGATTCTTGAAAGGGATGGAGCTTTCACCCCGATGCGCTACTCCGGCGGCACATTGTTTCCCTCTCATCTGTTGTACGCAGACGATATTCTGTTATTTGGGGTTGCTTCCATGAGGAATATATTAAAGTAGAAGTTAGATTTGGGTAATGGAATTTGAATAAATAATTAATAATTTAATATTTAATAACTGGAAGTTTGACAAAATTAGAAATAATTATATAGAATCTGACATTATAAAATTAAGGGTTGTTTACATGAATATCATAAATGAAAATAATATTATTGTTTTATCTCTATTAATAGTTTAATTCTTAATATATCAAAACATCAATTTTTATCTTAGAAATGTCAACCTAATTTTTCAAATAGGTTAACCGGTGAAATGGCAGCAAAAGGTATATTTCATTAACTGCCATAGTATTTTTAAATATGATATGCTTCAAATTAGTGATGGACAAAATTGTAGATAATTTTTTAAATTTGAATTTCTTTGTAAATTTCCCTAAAATTAAAATACATGATTATGAGAATATTAAAAAATGGTGGATAGTTAATTGTAAAATAAATTATAAAACTGATTTTCTGTGTAATTTTCTCTTTTTTTTTGGTATGTTATTAGGCCCCTCTAAATCCAAATTTCTAATTTTGTTTGGCCTGTTAGGCTTTCTTAAATCCAAATTTCTAATTGTTTTTGGATCTATTAGGCCTCTCTAAATCCAAATTTCTAATTTTTTTGGACATGTTAGGCCTCCCTAAATCCAAATTTCTAATTTTTTTTGGCCTATTACACCCTCCTTAAATCCAAATTCTTACTTTTTTAGCTTGGTAGGCCCTCTCGAATCAAAAGTTTTATTTTTTTTCCATGTTAGGAATCTTAAACAAAATCTAGCATAATTTTGAGAAATTGTACATTAATATTTAAAAATTGGTTCTTGACCACTCAAATTATAACACGCATGTACAGGAAAAAAATCAGCAAGTTCGATTTAGCAAAAAAAAAATATTTTACGAACGCACATGTAAAATCCCCCCCACCGAGTAATCCTGTATTCGCAATGAGTTGTTGGTTAAAACGGTTTCATGATATGGTATCAGAGCCTCTTGGATCAAACAGTTAAGAGTTTGAGTCCTTGGATGGCGACCTCATTAACTAAAAACACATGGAGAGATGGATCTATATTGTGCACGCTGCAAACCAATGGACATTTGCGTGTAAGGGTGTGTCAGAGATTAATATTAAGATATATGATTGGGTGTAAAGAACCTAGGCCCCTAGTTTTTATACTCTAATTTTTTATAAATTAAAATTTAATTAATTTTTTATACAACCAAAAAGATAAAGATCAAACATGTGAGGTAATTAGTAGAGAACGAAAAACTTAGAAGTTGTATTATTGTTAGTGTCAAAAACAATGTGATATGATTTTTTTTTCTGCAAATGTAGTTCTGTTGTATATGGTTCATAATACCAAAGGGGCTTATCCCGGAGTGGAGCGGAGCGCATCGAGTGGAACAGAGCCGAATGAGTATGGTACAGGGGTATTTCGGTAATTTGTATTACGCATTATAAATACATGTAAAAACTGTATCTTTCAGGTACACGATCAATAAGAAAACCGCTCATCGCTCCCTGAGACGTAGGCAATTCAAAATTGCCGAACTTCGTTAACAAGTCCTTGTGTTTGATCTTTGCTTGATTAATTTCTGTTTTATTTAGCTTCGTTTTCAACAAGTTCCGTGATTTAAAAGCTTACAAATTGCGTCTATGGTTTATACAATCTAAAAAACTAAGATATTTCATCGAAATTTATCATCGTGTCTATTTTATCTAAAAAGGGTTATTTGGAATAATTAAAAGATCCGAATTTGAAAAATTACCCCACAAATAAGGCTCGATTAAAAAAAACATAATTAAGGCCTTGAATTTTTGTTGTTTTAAGGATTAAACTTCTGATCATTTATTTGGACTGCATACATCGTTAGGGTGATTTGACTTGTTGACATGGACAAATAAAAATAAGAATTCCTTTACTAGAAGAGATAAAAATTAAAAACTAAAACGAAATTGTAGAAATTAATTTCGACTATTTTCTTCCGAACTCGATTTTCTCATCTCCCACTTTGTGACTTTCAACATTAGAATCACCAAATCGATCTTTTCATCTCATAAAACTCGATGGAAGAGTTAAATAAGGACCAAATCCATAACAAAATCAATGATTAGGGGCTCAATGTGGAAAATAATTGATCAAGGCTTGATCCTTAAAACAGGTAAAGTTCAAGGGTTTAATTATGCCTTTTTCCCAAAAAAAAAATAAGTGTAAACCACAAGTATTTTTTGATCGAAAAATTGACTCGCAAATCTTTAACTGCAAAGTGCACAGACCATAATTATTGTTTGCAAGTTTCTAACTACGGGTCTATGTTTGCAAATTGGGCAAACCAATTTTTTTATATATACTTTACCGTTGGTGTTAATGGACAAATTATGAAATAAATTTTGAATACAGACGGATAAATAAACCAAACGGACTCTAAATTTTAATCTTTTCTTTTTGAGTGGCTTACCCAAAAAAAAAATATTAAGTTCAAATAAAATCATGTAGTTTCACATCTTTTGTAGATTATGTGGTTGATAAAAATTTTATTTTTCCAAATTTGGCCGATAACAACATCAAAATAAAAAAAATTCAAGAATTAAATGATACTTTAACCAACTTTAATTCTTTAACTTTTTAGGTTTGAGGTCATTTAGGTGTTTTTTTTATGAGAGAGAAAGTTAATGTTTAAAGAGAGAAAACTCCAAAAATGAAGATTTTGAAAAATAAAAAATGTGGATCCATAGTAAATATGATACTAAACAACTTTAATTCTTCAAAAATTTCAATTTGAGGTCATTATCGACCAAATTTAGAAAAATAAAAATTTTACCAAATACAGGTACTAATCTGTAAAAAATGTAAAACCACTTAATGTTTTATTTGATAAAGCACGTGCCTTAATTTCACTTTCTATATTTTAGGCTTTAATTTTGCTAGTTATATATGACAACTAGTATAGTATTGGTAGTCTAATTTATCCATCTTAGATCTAGTATCTATTTTAGACCTAGACCTGTTTATGGGTTCGAGTATTTATTCGGTTTGTTCAAGTCCGTGTCTAATGGACCATGTTTTGATAAGAAAAATTAATATTAGGGTCGGTTCAGACTTGCCAAGACCTGCCTAATTTTATGTCATGTTTGAGATTTATAAAAATTGATGGCTCAACTTCACCCACCTTATTAATATTAGGCAAAAAAACATAAATAAGCTCCTGAATTTTACATGTTTTAAAGATTAAGCACCTAATCAATTATTTTTTTATATTGTGTTTAGAATCGTCAAAACGGTTCTCCTCTTTCAAACTCGGCGAAAAAGTTAAATAAGGGTCAAATCCATAACAAAATCAATGATCAAGGGCTCAATGTGGAAAAATAATTGATTATGCTTTTTTCCTTAATATTATTTGTTAAGTTTATATATTTATATTTAAGTATAAATTTGTATTTTTATTACTAAAAAATATTTATTCTTTATGTATGTGGGTTTATTCAGTTTGGGCTTGACGTTTGATTTTTAATTCCATCACTCGGATCCAAGACCATCTATATTAACAATGGTTTGAACTGGACTTGGACTGGGCATTTTGACATCAAGAGCTGAAATGTGATTTTTTTTTCTTATAATAATAAAAAGGCCTAATACACAAATAACCCCTGAACTTGTCCAAATATTGCAACTGCCCCCCTCAACTTTCAATTGTAACAACTTACCCCTTAAACTTGTCCAATTGTAAAACATAACCTCAAATTGAGAACTTTTTTACCCCGTATTTGAAGCAACCATAAAAAAGTTTCCTTGGATTTGTATCATGCCAAAGATCTGATTATCGTACTCCACGAGCGTTGCAGATTTTGTATTTCACGTGTTTCTTCAATTGCAGTCCATGTCAGCAATTTGGGGTTGTGTTTTACAATTGGATAAGTTTAAGGGGTAAGTTGTTACAATTGGACAAGTTTGAGGGGTAAGTTGTTACAATTGAAAGTTGGAGGGGACAGTTGCAATATTTGGACAAGTTTAGGGGGTTATTTGTGTATTAGGCCTAATAAAAACGAGCATGAATTCGAAAGACTCAATTTTTTTATTAGTTAGCTAATATAAGATATTTATATATAACGTCAATAATGATGTATTTTTTATTATCTCTTTTTATATATGAGTTTAGAATTATAATTCTAAATTAATTCAAATAATATTGTTTAAAGGTACAATTAAAAGGCCATCTCTATGAATCTTTTAATTTTCATTTTTCATTTCAATTTCTTGAATGGTTGGATATTAATAAGATGATTACGTAAATAAATATCAAAACACTGGATTATACCCCCAAACTTTTAAGCTTTTAAGGTTTGATTACTAATATTTAATTTTCATGCACATTGAACCCTTCATTAATGCTTACTATGAAGTTGTTATTATGGAGCCAAATGTGTGTGAAATTTGAAAGACAATAGCTTAATTCTTAAAATCGTGAAAGTTCAAAGACTTAATCTGGGAAAAAAAAATAGCGGAGGCTCAATCTTTAAAACTCTAAAAGTTCAAGGATTTAATTATATGCAAAGTTTTTGTTTAAATTATAAGTAGTCAAATCAAAGAAGGAATCGACGGGTTTGAGAATTCCTTGGTCACCGAAAAATACCACTAAAGAGGTAATGGAAGTGGATAAAGAAATGGTGTTTGAGAAAGTTGGTTGACTGTAATGTATCGAAGGAGTGAGAAACTTCGGTTGCGATAGACACAAACAATAGTATGAAAAAATGGTTTCCTAAAAAAAAGCTAAACAGAAGTAAGTTGCAAATAAGTAATTAGTTGCACGTAGCAAGTATGTTGATGCGTTTTGGAAAAGTAAAACGACCAAGGTCAATGTATGATGTTCTAATATAGGAGAGGAAAAGTTCTATATAGTTGAGTAAGAAAGAAATTCGTTTTTAATATCTTTCAATATATTTTGTAAATTATGTAACAACAATTCAAGGCGCGTTCAAGAAACCTTACACATGCATCTTGCGTCTTTGCAACCAGTATTTAATTAATCATATTTTAAGCAAGTTGATGAGGCTATCTGGAAATTTTAATCAAGTTTATCGAAATACTTTGAAAGTTTAAAATGTCAATTAAGCTTTTTAAACTAGTTTAGAGTGTAAATCATATATTAAGAAAAAAAAACTATCATAATAAAGTGATTTTCTAATTGCTAAGTTTTAAAATTAGCTCATTATATTTCTAAAATCTCATTACCACTAACTTTGTAATTTGAATTATTTACCTAGTGAATTAAGATATAATTACTCTTTTTAAAAAAAAAAACATATAAATATTCATTTAAGTGTTCTTTACATGAAAATCATATATATCAATAATATTATTGTTTTATTAATGATGGTGATTTAATTTTTAATATGTCAAAAAATATAAGTATTTATACTGTAAATATCAAAATAACTTTTTAACTGGTGAAATAGTCGTGAGAAAATATTAAAAGAACTTCTTTTAACTGCCATATTTTTATACTTGATATAACTGAAAAAAATGATTGACAAAATTATAAATAAGTTTTAAAATTTGAATTTTGTTGTAATTTTCCCTTCATTTATTGTAGCTATTTACTCTAAAAAGGAAGTGAATTCTGACTTTGTAAATTACCCTATATACTAAGAGTGGATAGTCATTCTTAACTCATATGACATTAAATGTGATAACCAATCTTTGACCGATACGCCCCGCGTAAATGCCCATCCCGTCAGAAATCTCCTGTATGTGGACCAATTCCGTGTGTAATTGTCTCAAACACGCCCTGCGTAGAGGATTGTACGCCCCGCGTGTTTGAGTCTCTGAAGTTTTATTGCTTGAATTGGTGCTTTTACGCCGTGCGTATCTGAAGTATGCCCCGCGTAAATGAGTCTCTGATCTTTTTATGTTGAAGAACTGTCTTTTACGCCCCGCGTATATGGTGATACGCCCTGCGTATGGAGAGTTGACTCCGGGAGACAATGCAGTCTGACCTTCAGGATTAGGCCAATAATTGCCGACATGTGTCATACGCCCCGCGTAGAGTGGCATACACCCCGCGTATGCTGAGTCAGTTCCACATGGCTTCTGCGGATAAGGCAATCATTACCGACACCATGTTTCACGCCCCGCATAGGGAATTATACGCCCCGCGTATGGAGTGGATTTTTGCTCCTTTCTCGTACCTGAAATACAAATCTTGAGAGCCGAGTTAGCTTGACGTTTTTATTTCCTAAACTAATCAAAAACGAGGAAAATAAACTGAAAGTACGAGATTTATTTTTATTTCTTTATTTTATCAAAAACACTTTATTTTTGTAATTAAACTTATTTATTTTATCCAAAATCAACTCGTAAATCACGCTAAAAGATAGGGGTAAAATACCCCTATCAAACCTCCTCGGACTTTAAAGTTTTACTTGTCCTCAAGTAAAAGAAAACGAAAGACAAGGGATTGAGAAAATTAAGAAACAAACCGAAGGTTGGTTTTGCCAAGTGCGTGATTTCAAAGTTATGGTTTTGTGCAAAGGGTTCGGTAAGTACCTACGCAAACAATTGAGTACAAAAACTTGTTTGAAACTTCCATGATCAAGATTTAATAGGCAATATTAACGAGGGTTGATTACCTTTTGAGAACCCGATAGTACCTCACCAAGGGATTTCACTCTTACGCTCAATTTTAGGTGGGTCGGTGTTTTAGCACTCTTCTTTGCACTTACTCAAGATCACGTTGAATTTGCATTTTTATCCGGGTTTTTCCTCCTAAAATATGGTTAGGCAATATTAAAAATGAACCCAGAGGGGGGTTGTAATGTGGATGGCTACTTTAGTGGTCAGTTTAAAGAAACTCGAGTTAAAAAATACAGTTTTGTGATTGCACCGTATCATTGCTTATTTTGGCCTTGGCAAATTTTACAAGACGTACTTCAAAATTGCTCGGGTGGAGCTTTGAGAATGCCTTATTATTTATTGTATCCTTTGTTTTGATAGAGGCACAAAAACAATATTTTGAGAGCTAATGGTGCTCATTTGCTAAGGTCGTGACTTATTTCGGGTAATTCGGGTGCAACTTGATTATATCGGTAATTTGAACAAGAGGAAAAAGGGTTAAATGTTAAGAGGGTATTAACAAAAAAATTGGTTAATAGGCTCGAGGGGGTTTCCTAATGTTTAATGAAAACGAGAAAAATAAATTAAGAAAAATTAGCCTAAGTGGGTTCGGTTTATCATTTATTGCCTTTTTACCACAATAAGTGTACTTAACCCGGTATTAGATGCAAATTCTATGAGTCGAGTGAAGTCAAAGCTCTCGAAAAATTGTAAAAGAATTAGAGTTCTCGTACGAACTCTTTTAGGCTCAAATATACCTCACAAAGATTCGGGTTCAAATTGTGTACTATCAAGTTTTCGCTAAATTCTCAAACATCCCGTTTTTATTGCCTTTTCAAGTTTCATTATGGAGATGACATGTGGGTCAGGACTCAATGCTTTTGTTTGGTACGAATCTAGGCTTTGCATAAATTCTAAAACTTCAAAATTAAGACTAAAATTTCTTATTAAAACTGATCCTTTGTGTCGACGTCTTTTTATTTAATGACAAATAACAGAACATTTAATTGATTTCCGAGGGGGGTAGTGTGTCGGAAGAATTTTAGGGATCAATAAATTAGTTTAATTATTTTGTTGTTTATTTGATTTTTATTTATTTTTGTTTTTGATAGTGCAAAAAAAATGATGAGTGCGGGGTTGCATGGCTCCCCGCGTTATTAAAATGACGTCTATTCCAAGGACGTCGCAAAAAAAAACAAAAACAAAAAGAAAGATAGAATTTAATTTGAAAGATAGAGGGGTATCTACCCTATCCCTCATCACACTTAAAAACGCAATAAGTTCCAAATTGGGAAATAAATTTGAAGCACAAAGTGTAAAGAAAAAGAGTAAGGTAGAGAAGACTCCCTCAAACATCTTCCGATGGTGGTGGATATGACATGTTCCGCTCCCGATAGTAATGACTTGTGGAGTGTTCGAGGCATCAACTCTCGAACTCGGTTGGCATTTATTTAAAATATAAAATATAAAATTTAAAACTTAATTTGGATTGAAAGATTATTAATGTAAATATATATATATATATATTTATTATTTTTATTATTTTTATTTTTTATTATTTTTTTTATATATATATTTATTATATAAAAAAATTAGAGAAGAAAGAAAAAATAAAAACACAATTTCAACTCGTTGCGGCCAGCGGGCGTCACACGGCGGCGGTGCCTAGCGATGCCTGCCAGCGCTGGGCAAAGCGGAGCGTGCTGCCGCGCGCGCCCCGCGTGCCGCAGCTCCTGGAGCTGCGGCAGCGCTGGCGCGCGCCCCGCGTGCCGCAGCGGCCAGCAACATTTTTTTTTAATTTTATAAAATCAACATAAATATATTATATATAAAAAATAAAAATAAAATAACATAAAAATAAAATAAAATAATTTTTTCATTTTTTTCCATTTTTGTTTTATTTTTGCCAACGTCAATACTTACAATTCTCTTCCAACTCGTCCCACCGAAACGACAAAATTACACGAACACCTAATAAAATGTAAGAAAAAATAATTAATCACACAGTAATAACTTAAATGCAAAAACTTAAAAGGTAAATTAAAGATAAAATTAAACTTTATTCGAGCTTGGGTTGCCTCCCAAGAAGCACTACATTATAGTCGGTGAGCTCGACTTAGCATTTCATCCTAGGTGTATGCTTCCACTCGCGTTAGGAATGCAAATTCTTGAATAAACAATCCGTACCTACAAAACGGATTGTTAGCTTCAAAAAAATTTAACAAAAACCAAAAACTATATTTACAGAAATTATTGAAGAGTTTCGTTTGCTCATTTTTTGACTCTTTTGGTAGTTCAAAAAGAGTGAAATATTCCGAGTTAGAATAACCCTCAAACTCTTCTAGCTTTGGATACTTTTCCATGGGTTCACACGCAACCGGCGCATCGATTAAGATTTCCGGTTCCTCGCAACTGAGGCGACCTTCGGAATTTGGGGGGCTCTCTTGAGAAGGCTCAATTAACTCGAGCACCACATTTTGATCACCCGGATTAGCGTCTCTAATTGATTCGTCCGCGGTTGAATCGATACGAGACTTCAATCTAGCGATTTGATTTCCCAAATCCCTACAAAATACCTCAGTGTTACATAATCTCACATGAATATCTTTAAGCATAGAGATTACCACATCGAGTTGCGAGGGTGATTGTTACTGCGAACATCCGTCATCCTTGTGGTCATCCCACAGATGACGACTATAAGGCATCATACCATGAAAAAGATCATTAATAACAACAAAATAAATTATTCACAAAAAGAGAAAAAGAAGTCGATATAAACAATTTGTACAAAAGGAATGCTTAAACTAACAATAAAACGTTTTTATCTAATATTGCAAGAAATTATAAATCCCCGGCAACGACACCAAAAACTTGATGGGCGTAGGATCTAGGTGTGTAGAGCTTTTCTAATGACGACTTAAATGTGTATTGCGGTGAGTGTGCTATGAATATGGATGCGATCTTTTAAATGTTCTTAGCTCTACTAGACACTATGACTATTTAGGGGCAAGTGTACCACGTCGTATCAAGTAATAATCCGATTAAGACCGGGTATCGAATCTACGGGATTTATAATTACAAGTATTAGACGACTCGGTTTCGTATGTTATTTAAGCGGTAATTACTTTGGGGTTAAGTAAGACACAACTACACACTATTCCTCACTATTGGCGACACATATTTATGTAGCTAAAACTCTATAAAGTGGGATGAATATGATAAGTTATAACCATGATAAATAATGACTCTAAATGTATACGGATAATAGTTTACTCTTGCAAAGACGACCAAGTGTAGTAGAACCGACCCGTGAAGCACTTAGACTACGTGATTCCTAGTCAAGGCGTGTCTAATGCGGGGGAATTAGAAACTAGGGCCCGTAAGTTCCGTGGCTTGTCAATTTCTACGGTTTCCGGTTTGTCACTTCCTGTAAGGCAACACCTATATAACTCCCTAAAGATAGCCCGAATGGCGGCGGTAATCGCGTTTTCCTACACAATAATCAATTATCAATATCAAAACAAGCAATAAACATTAACACATAAAGGGAAATAGAGATTATAAATCATAAATTATAAATATGGAAAGTGATTAGATGAAATACAACCAAGCCTAGTACATAGGAAGAATACAAGCTAATTAGCAAGTAAAAATGGAGAATCCGCCCTTGGAACTAGCTAACCGGACTCAAAGCCGTCTCCTAGGTCGTGGAGGTGGAACTCTCGAGCTTGGTGACGAATGGTGGAACGGAACGTCAATGGAACGCCGGAACAACGAACAAGCTCTCGAGGGGGAAAGTTGAACTTACAAAATCTGAATCTAAATTACAAGGAAAGAAAATAGTATAGTGTAGCTCTCTAGTATGTAATTGGTGTCTAGTAATGTTCAAGAGCTATCTATTTATAGACATCAAGCAAGGGCAATATTGTAATTTCACACAGCACAAGTATGGATTAACATAATTTGGTGCAGAAATCCCATGATACGCTCCGCGTAAATTGGACTACGCCCCGCGTAAATGCCCATCCCGTCAGAAATCTCCTGCATGTGGACCAATTCCGTGTCTAATTGTCTCAAACACGCCCTGCGTAGAGGATTGTACGCCCCGCGTGTTTGAGTCTCTGAAGTTTTATTGCTTGAATTGGTGCTTTTACGCCGTGCGTAGCTGAAGTACGCCCCGCGTAAATGAGTCTCTAATCTTTTTATGTTGAAGAACTGCCTTTTACGCCCCGCGTATATGGTGATACGCCCTGCGTATGGAGAGTTGACTCCAGGAGACAATGCAGTCTGACTTTCAGGATTAGGCCAATTATTGCTGACATGTGTCATACGCCCCGCGTATGCTGAGTCAGTTCCACATGGCTTCTACGAATAAGGCAATCATTTCCGAAACCATGTTTCACGCCCCGCGTAGGGGATTATACGCCCCACGTATGGAGTGAATTTTTGCTCCTTTCTCGTACCTGAAATACAAATCTTGAGAGCCGAGTTAGCTTGACGTTTTTATTTCCTAAACTAATAAAAAACGAGGAAAATAAACTGAAAGTACGAGATTTATTTTTATTTCTTTATTTTATCAAACCTCCTCGGACTTTAAAGTTTTACTTGTCCTCAAGTAAAAGAAATCGAAAGACAAGGGATTGAGAAAATTAAGAAACAAACCGAAGGTTGGTTTTGCCGTTGCTGTTCAAATCATATCCCCGAAACCTACCACCTGAATTCTTTAACAGCATACAAATATCAGCATTAGGTCCCAAAACATTCTTTAACCCCAAAACATTCTTTAACCCAAGATATCAGCATACAAATATCAGCATTAGGTCCTTAAATTTATTGAACTCTCAATCACTAACTCCAAAATATACAGTCAATTGCACCTAATATAAACTTTAACGAAAATTAGCTAAAATTAAAAATTGAAATCGAGGAGAATCGGTGCAATTCACAATTGGGGAAAAGGAAGAACAACAAACAATTTCTATCCTCATTCATCAATCAAATGTTTATAATCAACATAATAGAAAATTTTTGATGCTCTTTTATATAAATTATTGAAACATTCATAGCATTAACATAATAAAACAACAAAACATTCTTTAACCCCAAAACATTCTTTAACCCAAAACAAATATTAGCACTATTGCTCAATAACCATGGAGAAGTTAAAAGATTTGGTATTTGATTTAGGGAAATAGCTAACATACCTTTGGTTTGCTCTGAGATTCCTTCTTAACCTTACCCATGGTGGAACGAGACTGTCGGAACGAGATTCGTCGTTCGCCGTTGCTGTTCGTCGTTTGCCTACGCCGTTCGCCTACGTCGTTCGTTGTTCGTCGTTCACCGTCGCCGGTCCCCTACGCCGTCGCTGCTGTTCGCTGTTGGCCATTCGCCTATCGCAGTCTTCCTCCTCTTCCTTCCTATCGAGTCTATCGCAGTCGCAGTCATCCCCGTTTGATAGATTAGGGCGAAAAAACAGGAAAGGGGAAAGTAAGGGTAAAGTTGTCCAAATTCTACAAAATTGCCTATATTTGTAAAAAGTTGGATAACTAGGCTAAAAATATAAATGGGTTATAAAATAGGGACAGTTTTGTAATTGTCCCATCAATTAATCACTCAGTTACAAAAAATTAAGTTAAATACGGAAAATGTATTGCACTCGTTTTAAAAGATTAAAACGACCAAGATCGGGCCTTAATAAGAGAAGATAAATTCTACAGTTAATCAAGTAACAATTTCATTTTTAATGTACTATGTAATAACATTATGAGGCGCCGCATATTCCGCATGCAGTATATTTTTTTGTAACCGAATGATTAATTAATTACATTTTCCGCAAGTTCATGGAGCTATCTGAACATTTTATACAAGTTGAGTTAAGACACTTTAAAAGTTCAGAGGGCCAATCAAACATTTCCGGACAAAATCTGTCATTCAATTTATTTTTAGTATAAATATCAAGTGATAAGTACAAAAAAAATGCATGTGGTATAAGCGTTTTGCGAACTCGAACCTGTGGTTTTTTTTTTTTGCAAACAGAGGTCTGTGTTACAAACCGTTAGCAAACAGAGGCTAAATTGACTAACGGTGTTAAAATTCAAAGAGAAAAAAGTTAATTTGGTCCTTATATTTATTTATTTTATAAATTAACCCCCTAATTATCTAATTATCACAAATAAACCCCAAAATCAAAAATAAAAATAAAAAATACCTTCTTCTTCCATTAATTTCTTCTTCTTCTTCTTCTTCTTCTTCCTCTCTCTCTTCTCTTCTCTTCTCCTTCCTCTCTTTCTTCTATTTTTTTAAGTTCCCAAATCTGGAAATTCAGAAATCTGGAATTTCCAGGAAGGAAATCTGGAAATTCCAGATTCCTGAAAATTTTCAGGAATCTGAAAATTTCTAGATTTCCGATTTTGGAAATCTGGAATCGAAAAAAAAAAGAAAAAATAGAAGAAGAGAAGAGAGAGAGGAAGAAGAAGAAGAAGAAGAACCATGGAAGAAGGAGAGAGAAGGAAGAGAGAGAGAGAAAAATATTTTATTCTCCTTATTAATGGAAGAAGAAGAAATTAATGGAAGAAGAAGAAGAAGAAGAAACTAATGGAAGAAGAAGAAGAAGAAGGTATTTTTGATTTTTATTTTTGATTTTGGGGTTTATTTGTGATAATTAGATAATTAGGGGGGTTAATTTATAAAATAAATAAATATAAGGACCAAATTAACTCTTTTCTCTTTGAATTTTAACACCGTTAGTCAATTTTGCCTCTGTTTGCTAACGGCGTGTAACATGTACCTCTGTTTGCAAAAAAAAATACCACAGGTTCGAGTTCGCAAAACGCGTATACCACACGCATTTTTTTGTACTTATCCCAAATATCAAATAATGTCAAAATGTTCACTATTCTTGATATTTTATTCCATTTTTTAATTTTTACTATTTATGTCAAATTTTATTCAAATAATGGGCCAGTGTATACGGTAGTTTTTTTCTTTCTAGTTTTTACCCAATTCTCAGCGAATTTCTGAAATTGCCTATAATCTGTCCAAAAAGTTTGATTAAATGCGGAAGATGTATTGCATTCGTTTTAAAAAAGGAAAATGACCAAGGTCAGGGGTATGCAATTCTAATATTAGAGAAGATAAGTTCTATAGTTAAGCATGTAACAACTTAATTTTTAATGTACTTAAAAAAAGAAAATGACCAAGGTCGGGGTATGCAACACATATTCCGCATGCAGATTTTTATTTTTTTTTTTTTGCAATCGCGTAGTTAATTGATTATATTATGCATAAATTCAGGAAGCTATCTGAACATTTTATGCAAGTTGGGGAGCTATTGAGACACTTTAAAAGTTCAGAGGGTTAATCAAACATTTTTAGCGAAAATATGTTGTTCAACTTATCTTTAGTATAAATATCCAATAATGTCAAAATGTTCACTATTCTTGAGATTTTATTCCATTTTTTTTATTCTTATTATTTTTGTCAAATTTTATTCAAATAATAGGCCAGTGTATATGGCAGTTTTTTGTTTCTTGTTTTTACCCAATTCTCAGCAAATTTCTGAAATTGCCTACAATCTGTCCAAAAAGATTGGTCCTTTGAATTTTCAAAGTGTTTAGATAGTCATCTCAACTTCCATAAAATATCCAGTTAGCCCTTTCAACTTACTTAAAATGTAATAAATTAATCACTCGGTTGCAAAAAAAGTAAGTTAAATACGTAAGTTAAATACGAAAGATATATTGCGCTCGTCTTAAAAAAGTAAAACCACCAATGTCGGGGTATATGCAGTTCTAATCTATGAAGCACAAATACTTCAACATGTCTGCTTATCACGTTTCCGACACGTATCGGATACGGAAACTCCTAGAAACTTCTGGGATACGTTTTGGGGCTGTTTTTGTAACATTTAGAAGTTGGATACGCCTATCTATCTGGAAAACCCGTTTTCCAGACGAAAAAATAATTGGATTTCATTTCGAAAAAAATGGAGGTAAACAGAGTAATTATTGTCCATCGTTATTTGAAGGGAAAACAAGCATAAATATCTTTTTTTCTCAGAACGTTTTTTGACATTATTTATATTTCATGTATTTAATAATTATGTTTAGATAAAAGTTTTATAATTTCTTTTTATGTGTATTTATGTGCTATGTTGTCAATTAAACATGGTCATTAGTTTGTCCTACTTTTTAAACTTGCTTCTACACCATCTTAAGATTGATTAGATGCTTAATTAGATGTAAATTCCAAATGGCGTGATTGAGATGAGTAAACAAACTATTAAGTAAGTTACTTAATTTATGCTGCTTATTCTTTGTTTTGAGAAAAATTTTGTTCTCCTCTCCAGATCACCGAATGAAAGAGCGACACAGTTCGAAAACACTTCATGTGCTATTGAAGCAGCTGCAGATTCTGCTAAAGAAGCTATTGTTGCTGCATAGGCTACTTCTTATCTAGCCAATAAACACCTAAAGCAGGGCCCTTCACAAACCTGTTTTGCCTCATGGCATCAATAATCATGGTAATCTAATATGTAGTGTATGTGAATTATGGTTGTGTAGCTATGATGACAAGTGAACATTTGAAAGAATTTGCAGAAGGCCTTGAATTGAAAATATAAAATACCAGTTCTTAATATGGGATTCAATAATGTTGCCTGAGGGATTTCTTGAGGAGATTAGTGTGAGAGAGAGTTGCTAACAAGACTGTGTTCATAAGAAAAAGTGATTGCACATCCACTAGTTAACGTTTTCGTAATGCATTGGGGATGAAATCCTACTATGGAAGTAGTAAGTCATGGAGTGCGATAATGTGCTGGTTTTTTTTTGGCTTATGAACAAACCAATTCCGATGTGAAGCGAGATGAGCTCGAGATTCTTGTTAAGGAAAAATGATGGAAGGATAATTGAAAGAAAACAAGGGGAAAAGGCTCTGAAGTGGAAAACAAAAGTTACAGAAGGAGCATATTTGGTTAAAATAAGGAAAAGGCTTTGGAGTTGACAAAATATATTTTCCAAACTTGGTCACATTCTTATAATTCATTATAGTTTCCAAATGAGACTTGATAATCATGTTGATGTTTACTATCTATGTGACATTTTCTAGCACATATTATGCCTATTATTTTTTTGCTCTATATTGCATTAATACTCAGAACTATTTTTTTTGATGTACTCTGTATAAAATTTGGTGTTATTGTTTGCTACTTACCTTCTATGTTTTCCTGTATACTCCAAGATTATATCAACTTGAGCAGCTTGAAGAGTTTGAATATCTTAGTCAGAATTTTTTACAAGAAACTGTCTCCGTATTTGAGAAAGTGCATGTGGAGTAAAAAAAATTAGGATCAAAGACATGATATCACTATGCCATTTTTCCTTTCATATGACACAAGATACATGACAGACATTTATTTTCGTGTCGTCTGAATATTTTTCGTGACAGTATTTTAACTATATGTCATCTGAAGGCGAAAAACAATGTGCTCGATTCTCAAATGACATTACGATTATAGAAACCTGTCATCCAAAGAAAACGCGCGTTTTCGTTAAATTTGATGCACTCAACAGATGACACCTCTAATAAATGAATGTCATTGTATGCCGAAAACAAAAAAGCGGCAAATGAAATTTCACTTACGCGGCCATATACTAAATTTTAGGCGCTCTATCGTTTGACTGGAATTTCAGCTGATATATAAACCCTCTATCTAATCCCAAACCCCAGTTTAGGTTACATAAGCTTCATCCCTCTCATCCCTCTCTATCTCCATGGTTGATTTGAACATGCAATCACTAGGTGAGCTCGAAACACGGTACTGGTAAGCCATATTTTCTTCGTTCATATATGTATTAGAATATCATTGTTCCTTACTCTATCTTTTCTTCATCCGATTTACTTTTGTGTTGGTCGATTTCAGTAGCTGGAATAAGGATTTTGTGAAAGTCTATATTTTACTAATTATAAAATTTAGACAATTGTCCTTTAGATTTATCGATGTGAAATTCGGTATTAAGACCTTTTAGCCGCATAACGAGTTTAAATGTATAATCGGAATATAAAATTAGCACAAGAGTTTGGAATATAAAATTAGTACGGATAGACTCGTAGCAGTTTCACGAGTCTAACTGAACATTCGGTCGTAGTTAACGATAGCAGTTTAGTTTACACGTTACAATTCGGGTAGTCCGATAAAAGTTACAAAAATAGTCTGGTAAAAGTGTTGGATTAATATTTTAGAGACTTTAAATTGTCGAGTTAAATAAGTTATAAATTAGAAGGACTAATACCGATATTTGTTAAATAGAGTTTATATGAATTTGATTATAAAAGTTGGTTCAATAATTTGAATAAAGAAAATAGTAGAATAATTTGAATATAAAATTAGAATGAATATACTTTTAGACGTTTAACGTGGTCTAACGAGTCTAATAGTTCACATTAATTATTCAGTTTAGAGTTTTGTTTCGGTGACCGAAAATATTCCTTTAAGAATATTTACTCTTAAACGATAGTAAATTTTATCGATACAATATTTTGAGTTATTTAATTCTTAGTGTTGGATTAAATTATGAATCGGTAATTTTATACGAATTTTGACAAATTTATTTATATTAAAAGAGTATTTGATTTTAAATGATTCTGTATTTTGACTGTGAACTATCTTGAGTAACTTCAAGAGAATATTTGAACAATTGTGGTTATTTTACAAAAGGGCTAATTGAAGCCAAATGGTTTATGGTTATGAAACAGTTTGGAAATTTGATTGTGAAAAGATATATATTTGAGCATACTGTGATTTCATGAGTTTTATATCCATCTAGAGTAATCCGGATTGGTGGTTTTGATATTTGAAGACCATGTTCAGTGAGGAACATGGCCTGTGTACACAGTGTAAAGACCTAGTCGGGTATTGGCAGCGAAGTGTGGGGTAAGACCAATACGGGATTAGGCAAGGTTAAAGAGACGTCTCGACTATGTGATATGTGTGGTTATGGGTTGATACATAAGGGGAGAAACTCTAAGATGGATATAAGGATATAAGGTTTTATGTTTTCGGTTATGAATTGATTATGACATAAGGATTTACGTTTGATTGATTACGGATTTGGTTTGATAAAACGTTTGATTGATTACGGATTTGGTTTGATAAAACATTTGATTGATTACGAATTGGTTTGATAAAACATTTGATTAGTTACGAGTTGTTTGGATAAAATGCCGATATAACGATATCGATATTTATCTGTGATTTGATTTGATTGGTAACGTGATTTTAAGGTTTTTAAGTTTAAGTTTTATATTGTCGAATCGATAAAGTATTCGCGTATATATAATAAATAAATTACGATGGTCTGAATAAGCGTTTTGGTCTATTTCGGAATTAAGTTAAGCTATTAGGAAATTAAATTAAGCTTTTAACGGGTTAATCGACGAGTTGGAATCGTAGATCGAGATATTAAATATAGGGCAAATAGTAGTAGCGATAAAACGAAATTACATATCTTTTTAATTAAATTAATTATTTCCTAATTAAAACATTACTTTTAAAAAAATCTTATTTATTTTCTAATGTCCTCTCATATTTCTTTTTAAAAAAATTCATATTCTTTCTTAGTGAGCTTTAGTTTAAACCTAAACTGGATTCCTAATTAAAATTTTGCCCAGACGGATGTCGTATCTGTCCGACCCATGACAGGATGGATACTGCATCCGCATAGGCCTGGCCGATTCTTTAAAAAAAATTCAACTTTGAATTTTTTTATGAGAATGGTAAATTTTTCTTAATGGGGGCAATGGTAAGTAATTTGAGGCAGTAAATAGCAATACTTTTTTTTCAATATTTATGCTCTTAAATTTTTATATATTTTTATTATTATTTGTCCTCTCTATTTTTTTAATACAATATCTCTTAACTAATATTAAATATTATTATATTTTTTAATTTATTTCATAGTTTATTAGAGGTAAAAAAATCTTTCCAGTTTTATATAGTTCTAGTGCTATGTTGATAATTTTTAAATTATTTTTATTCATTTTTTAACGAATAAGTTTTATATTATTATGTTAAAGTTCTATAATTATATAAAATAAAAAAAATAAATATTTAATTATTAAAATATAGAGTGAATAACTATTAATGCATTAAGTTAAAATACGGAGCGTGTAGTTTTTTGTTTTTGTTTTTTTGAAAGAAAGTGGTTATTTTTTTTTTTTTTTTTTTTTGGTGAAAGAAAGTGGTTATTAATTATTCTTTATGAAATAGAATTTAAAAAATATATATTTCTAAAATGGTTGAAGGCAATTAATGCAGTCTTCCTTTTAAATATCATATTTCACATAAATTTTATTTTATTTTCTTTATAAATCTGTTTAATCCAAAATTTGTGAAAGGTTTCCAAAATGATAGCCAATCAACATGATATTAACCTTCAAGATTCCCTAATAGTAACCTTTAAAATTCTAAGAATTTTGATAATAGGAAATAAAGATTTCAACAATTCAAAAGTTCCTTCTTATAATAAAGAAAAATCTTTAAATAGGCAAAAAGTTGACCGAATCATTTGACTGGATAGGAATTCAAAAGTTGACTGAATAGGAATTAAAAGATCAAAGGAAAGTCATAGAAAAAAAATACTGGTAACTTTTAATTGTAAGTAATTGTAAGTTGTTAAATTTGACCAAAGCATTTGAAATTCTATGACTTAATTGAATAAAAGTTATTTCTATAAATTTTAAATAAAACATTTGAACGCCGAGAATCTGCACCTTCCCTAACTATAAAACTCAAGGTCAAATTCAAGTCCAAGCCCAAAACTCTCTTACTAGTGTTGGATTTCTTCAAAACCAATACATCCATATTTCCTCTATCTCTATGCTAGCCTGACCAATCTGGAAATTAAGCATTCATAAATCTTCTGCTTCTTATGGCTTCTACAGTGGCTGCTAATGCTTGAAATGAAGTGAATTTTCCGATTACATGTTTTGCACACAAAAGAAGATTCGCCGACTTTGGTAATAACATCAGGCAATTCGTTTGCATGTCCATGGCTTCATAATCATCAAGCAATTCGTTGGCATGTCTATGGCTTCATAATCATCCCTACAAAACCCACTTTCTAATTTCGAAAATTTCTGGATAGAAAAAACAGAAAAGGAAAGAAAAAAAAACCTAGATCTAGGGTATTTTTGAAATCTCCTCCATCAAATTCATTTTTAATCTAGATCCAACTTTCTTCTCTAATGGACTTTTTCTCTAATCGACTTTTAACTGATTGTTGATTTATGAGATTCACGGTTCCATTCAATGTTAATGGTCATGACCTAGATCCAAATCCACTCTCCAACAATGATCTGTTCGTGATCAACCTTACCATGTCATGCTTATTTAAGTTCTGAATTCTCTTTTTAATTTTTGTCATTTACATAAACGTTAGGCTTCTTAGAACATGAAGAAACAAGTCATTGCTGCTGGTGCTATGCAACTTGTCATTGTTTTACTTAGGTTTGTTTTATAGGGATTCTTTTCCTGCTTTATCCTATTAGGAATTGGATTTGGATGGTATATTTTTTAATTTAGTTATTCTGAAACCCCTAATATGATCTACTAATTAAAGTGCTTCAAAGTGTTTTAGTTCTCGTATTGATAGATTTGCTGATGATATTTGTTGTTGAATTTTCTGTTAAAGCTTGTATTACTTGTTTCAAATGAAACTCCATAATCTTAGTAATCTAGTACTTCTGGCGGAATAGCACATCTTATTAGTGCCCAGTTCAAAGAAAGGATGTTGCTTGATCTCGGCAGCTCCTTTTTCAGTTCCCAGACGGTTCTTTGGATCCTTTGCTAATAGACTCCATATAAGATCCCTCGCCTGAAAACTGACGAGTGGGCTATCGGGAAACTTCAGGCTCTGCGTCACCACATTGTCTAATGTTTCTTCATTACATGAACCTTTAAAAGCTCAAAAAGAAATATGCCAAATGTCCACCAATCTACTGCACTATAATATTGCCTAACCTGGTTTTCAAGCATCTTTTATATCCGTTTAAATAAGTGACCCAATTTAAACCCAATTCTCATCCCAAATCCTACTTACCAAATAATTAAGCTCATAGAGGGGGAAAAAAGAAAAAGCCTTAATAGATCTTTAGTTCTCTGCATTTTTTAGAAAAAAAAGTCTAACTGCTCCTACACTTTAAAAATGTTTTATTTAGTTTTTGAACTTACTTAAATTTATCGTTTGCAGCCAGCTACCCTTTCCAATATTGGTTAAGCGGAAGTGTCTAATTCCACTAGATAAATCTATATCTTTAAACTTTCTTAAGTGACTAGTTTGCCTCCTAAACTTGATTATTATAATCTATTGTCTTCATGAGCTTGCTTAAAATATAAGCACATCAACTTGTCAAAAAAGTCGATAGGCTACTGGACAAAAGAAGAGGCTTCGTCAAGTTAAAAAGTGTATCACTTTATACAAGTTCAGTGAGCTAACATATTACTGTAACTACTTTAGTGGGCCGATATGTCTTCATAAAATTTAGAGGACAATATATCATTATAAGTAAAATCAGAAGACTCACAAGACAACTTTAAAGTTTAACAAGTCAACTTGTTTTTCTAGTCAAGTTGAGGGGCCTGATCTATTGAGGCATAGAGAAACTTAATGCATAAGGAAGTCTCTATACTTGGTTAAATATTAATTAGCTCTCTGAATTTGTTTTAATTCATTTATTCGTCCCTTGAATCTAGTTAAAGTGATTTCTTGGCTCTGAAGTATGAACTTGTTTAAAATGACATATTAGCTCCTGAATTTGTTTTAAGTGGTCTATTTGATCCTTGAACCTGGTTAAAGTGATTTATTGACATTTGAACTTGTTTAAAGTGACATATTAGTTCTTAAATTTGTTTTAAGTGGTACGTGGTTTGACTATGCAAATCTCTTGCAACACATAGAAAATTAATCATCTCAATTTAAACAAGTTTATAATTAATAATATTTTTATCCTTATATTTGGTCAAATTTTGACTTTTGATCCTTGACCTTTTAATTTGATGAGATTAATAATGTGAACTTCAATAAATTGATATCAATATTTTATAAAACAGATTCAATCTGGAAATGTAAAGATATCAACTATTCAATGAATGAAACTTCAATTTTGATGAATTTGGAATATCATCTGAACTTAGATTGGAAACTAAAGGAATATTATGTTAACTAACACCCATAAACCGTATTTGCAAACTTTTAAACTATTAAATATGTTTGCAAATGCATAAACTGAGAATGAGTTACCAAGTAGTTTATATTTATCAGTCTGACTAATCCCACCTCCCATTGTTCTTAGAAAAACCAAGAAGCATTTCTATCTCATCTGGGTCAAGTAGTGCATCTTTGTTCCTCCCAATCCATATCAAATTGTATTTGTTGCACTGATCAAGAACAGACGTCCTAACACTCAAAGAAGGGTCTTTATTAACCTAACTGGAATTGAAAAGTGATGAAGAGAAAGAGATATTTCGTATATATGAAATAGAGAGGATTACAGTATTTATAGTCAAACAATTACAATTATGTATAAAGACACTAATACCCTTATCTATTTGACACTAATATAGACAATTATATAACCTTTGTCTATATGACACCCGTATAGACAATGGTTTGTCTATATGACACTAATATAGACGATGGTCAATATATTCTAACAGCCTCCCCTCAAGTTGAGATACTCAGAATTTCAACTTGCACAACCATAATCTGCATAAGTGTACAACTGCATCTTATGCAAAGCTGTGGCCATCTGAGGTCCTGTCAAAGGCTTTGTCAGTAAATCAGCAATTTGTTAAGAAGAACTCACATAAGGAGTGCTAATAAACCCTGATTCCATATGTTGTCTGACTATATGGCAATCTATTTCAACATGTTTCATTTGCTCATGAAATACAGGATTAGCCGCTATGTGAATGGCTGCTTGGTTATCACAATATAAGGGAATTGGCAATTGTGGTTGATACCTGAATTCAGATAATAAGTATGACAACCATTTAAGTTCGCAAGATGTTGTGGACATAGCCCTGTACTCTGCTTCAGCAGAGCTTTTGCTAACTGTTCCTTGCTTTTTGGACTTCCAAGACACCAAATTTTTCCCTATAAAAACACAATATCCTGTTACAGAACCTTCATCATCAAGTTTAACACCTGATGCAAAAGGACTAGTTACACTATGAGCTTCTGTCAATCCAGCATCCTTTATCAAATCCCTGATATACTTTGATTGAGAAATAAGCAAACCTTTGTCTGATCTTGCTAGTTCTATTCCCAAAAAATACTTGGCTTCTCCCATATCTTTGATAGTGAATGACTCATCCAAAGCTCTTTTAGTTTCTGCAATCAATTCCATTGATGTACCAGTTATAAGTACATCATCAACATATACGATTAATGCAAGGAAGTGGCCATCTGTTGTTCTTTTAGTAAATAGACAATAATCATCTATGGATTTCACATATCCCAATTGAATCAACTTGTTTGTGAAAGCTTTATTCCATTGCCTTCTAGCCTGCTTAAGTCCATATAAGGACTTTTCCAGTTTGCAAACCATGCCCTGACTATCATATCATGCTGGTGCTTCCATGTATAATTCCTCCTCAATTGATCCATGCAAGTAAGCATTATTAATGTCTATCTGCTGGATTGGCCAATTGTTGGCCGTAGCCACTGCAAGAAAAACTCTCACTGTGGTTACTTTAGTAACAGGAGAGTAACTGTCATGATAATCCACTCCATATGTTTGGTTATATCCACGAGCCACAAGTCTGGCTTTATACCTAGAAACAGTTCCATCAGGAGCATATTTCACTTTGAAAATCCATCTGGATGTGATAGTTGTCTTTCCTGAAGGTAGATGCACTAGCTTCCAAGTTTTGTTCCTTTCCAAGGCTTCAATTTCTTCAGACATAGCTTTCTCCCATTTAGGATTCCCTTTGGCTTCATTATAATTCTTTAGCTCATATTCTTTATTTAATTCTGCCATATAAGCTGTATGCTCTTGACTGTACAAAAGAGAACTGCTTCCTTCATGAGAAATCTGATTAATCACGAAATCTGATTAATCACGAAGTCTCTACAGGCAAAGTTGAAGTTGAATCACCAATAAGAGATGTGTCTGTCAAATGATTATCTGCAGTAAGGACTTCAACTTCTTCATCATCCGATGGAATTGACCTGAAAATGTTATTAAAATCCTCATTGCCATTATGAGAATTAGCAACTTCCTGCAAATTGTGTTGGTTAGTTGCATAAGGAAAAACATTTTCAAGAAATTTGACATCTCTTGAGGTACACAATTGCTGTGTAATTGTATTGTACATTTTCCACCCCTTTTGTCCAGCCGAATAACCCAGATATATACTCAGATTCGATCTGTCGTCAAACTTTCCCCTCTTAGGATTGACATTTAAAACATACCCTGCACATCCAAAAATTCTCAAATCTGTGTAATTTGGTACCTTATTATACAACACTTCATACGGGGTCTTCCATTTCAACACTTTAGTAGGAGACACATTTAACAGCACTGTGGCATGAAGCATTGCTTCTCCCCAAAACTTGATAGGCAGTGAACCTTCCTTCAATAATGCCCTTGCAACATTTGTCAAACTCCTGTGTCTACGCTCCACAACTCCATTTTGCTGCGGAGTGTAAACACAAGTTTTCTGATGTTCTATTCCATATTTCTGAAGAATTGATTGAGTGTTAGTTCCAATAAATTCTGTCCCATTATCCGTTCTTATACATTTCACCTCCATTTGAAATTGTGTTTTGACCAGGATTAAGAAATTTTCTAACAAACTGGCTACTTGATCCTTATGTTTGAATAGAATAGTCCAAGTGACTCTGCTAAAGTCATCAACAATTGTCAACATGTATCGATCTCCACTCAAAGAAGTCTTCTTATAAGGACCCCAACAATCTAAATGTAGCAAATCAAAAACTTTTGTTGATTGAATAGAGCTATTACAAAAAGGTTGTCTGACTTGCTTAGCTCTTAAACAAACATCACACTGACTAAATTGCTGAGAGTTAGGAAACTGAAAAACATGTGACAATTTATCTGAAGCCATATGACCAAGTCTTCTATGCCACAAGAACACATCAGAACAATCTTCTTTAGCAGATAAAACTGTAAACTTATTGCTAAGCATACTATTCGGACTAGACAAATTCATTATTACATCTTTATTGAAGGATTCAGCATTCAAGTAGTATAAACCATTCTTTATTCTGCCCACTGTGATGATTTCCTCACATTAGGTCCTACAAAACACAATATTCAGCCCAAAATTTCACTGTAATGTGTTGATCTTTCAATAGTCTACCAACTGACATCAAATTTTGCTTAAAATTGGGAACATACAGAACATTATGCAATTGCAAATTCTTCTGAAATAACACCTCTCCCCTGAAACTGACTAAATGTACTTCTCCTGTTGGTAGAAAAATCCTTTTTGTGTTTGTCAACTTGGTAACATTAGTCATTATTCCTAAATTTGAGGTCATATGTGTAGTAGCACCTGAATCTATTATCCATTCAGCATATATTTCAGGATTTTGAACTGAATTATTACCTGCACAAGCACCAGCAAAACCAGCGAATGCAGAAAATTCCTGGTCTGATTGTTTTCCTTTGATAGCTCTCTGAACCTCCCTTTGCATTACCTCCAATTTTTGCAACATTTCCTGCATCGAATCTTTCCTGCATGCCTCACTATCATCAAAATCACAGTTAGATAAAGGAGTTTCGAGTTCAGAAGATGATTCTTGTGTCATATTTGCTTGGTGTTTGGCTGGTCCAGTTATCCTCTTCCCTTTGAACCAATCTGGATATCCTTTAATCCTGAAACAATCTTGACGCTCATGTCCTTCTTTTCTGCAATAAGTACAAACCTTATCCGATTTGTTTTTAGTCTGATAACCACTTTTTCCACTATTATAACCAGTGTTATATCCTTGTTTTCTACCTCCAGCAGACATATTAACAAACTCCACAACATTGTTATTTGTGCTTCCACTTCTTTGTTTCTCAATTCGTGAAAGAATTGAAAATGCCTTATTAACAGGAGGTAATGGTTCCATGATCAAGATTTGATCTCTAACATGATCAAACTCATCATTTAATCCAGACAAAAATTGCATCAATTGTTCATCCTCAATCTGTGTTTGAGCAAGTTTCCTTGACTCTCCACAAGTGAAATTTTCAATAGGCTTCAATATTGCATATTCATCCCACATCATTTTCATCTTATTGAAAAAATCTACTAAAGACATACCTCCTTGAGTCGAACTACAAATCTCCTTGCGAAGTTGAAAGATAAGAGGACCATTACTTTCTCCATACCTTTGCTCTATCTCCTTCCACAATCCTTGAGCAGATTTTGCATGAATGAAGACTGCAGCCAATTCTTTGGTGAGAGAATTCAAGATCCAGGAGAAAACCAGATCATCCGTTTCTTTCCACTTCAAATGAGCATCTGAGGTTCGATCTGCTGGTTCATCGTTCTTCATGATGAAATTTGTCTTGCGTTTTGCACTAATGGCAAGCAACAATGCTCTCTTCCACATATTATAATTCTTTCCATCAAAAATTATATTAACTATCATCAAACCAGGATTGTCACTGCTCTGGTTGTTTGATGAATTACCCGATGTGTTCATCATCGATTCTAGATTAGGAATAGTACGATTTGAATCGTGATTGAAATCTTGATCTGAGTTGCGGTCGAAATTGCGATTAGAATTGTCACGATCTGAATTGCGATCGGAATTGCTTAATTCAGAATCACGATCAGAATTTCTTGATTCAGAATCGCTTGATTCTGATTCAACTTCTTCAAAACCTGAGTTCACTATATCAGCGTACGATCTGTACTGTTGTTTCTTTCTTCTCATTCTCCGATCATCTCAATTTCCAGTCGCCAAAATCTGGAATCCTCCACCCATCTCTGATACCATATTAACCTAACTGGAATTGAAAAGTGATGAAGAGAAAGAGATATTTCGTATATATGAAATAGAGAGGATTACAATATTTATAGTCAAACAATTACAATTATGTATAAAGACACTAATACCCTTATCTATTTGACACTAATATAGACAATTATATAACCTTTGTCTATATGACACCCGTATAGACAATGGTCTGTCGATATGACACTCATATAGACAATGGTTTGTCTATATGACACTAATATAGACGATGGTCAATATATTCTAACAGTCTTTCATAAGCCCCAACAGCTTGACCAATCTTCTCCGTCAATTTCAGGCTTCGGTAACCGATTTCAGGCACTCGTAGGCCACCATTTATGGTCAGTGGAGGCATTTGAACAAAAGGAAACATGTTATGAATTGGACGATTGTGAATGTATCCCCTTTTCCTGGATGCATCACTAATATGTTTTGACTCAACAAATTATGGCTTCACTTCATATAAGAAACCTGACTTTGTTTGTCAAACTCTTGTTAGAGCAAGTGCCACATTCTCATAATAAAAGTAGGGCAAACTAAGTAGAAGAAGAAACTGAAGCTAGTACATAATTTGCCCTATTTTTAATATGAGAATCTGGCACTTGCTCTTAAAGGAGTTTGACAAACGATGTCAAGTTTCTTATGTGAAGTGAAGCCATAATTTGATGATTCAAAACATATTAGTACTGCAACAAAGAAAAAGGGATACATTCATAATCATCAAATTCATAAGAGGTTTCGCCTTGTTCTGATGCCTCCATTGATTATAAATGGTGGCTTTCATTGGACACAAGTGCCTAAAAATAGTTACACGAGCGCGAAAGTGATGGAGAAGGTTCATCAAGTTGTTTGGGCTTATGAAGGAGAACCTCCTTTGAGTGTCTAGAAGTTTGTTCTTGATCAGTGCAGGAAATAAAATCTGGTATATGTTGGGAGGAACAAAGTTGCACTACTTGAGCCAGATGAGGAATGCTTATTAGTTTTCCTAGGAACGACATAAGGGTAGGTGGGATTAGTCGTATGAATACATATAAATTGTTTGGTAACTTATTCCCGGTAAGATCTATGCATTTGCAAAGACGTTCTTACAGTTTAAAAATTTACAAATACAGTCTATATGTGTCATTTACCCTTAATATTCCTCTTGTTCTCCAATCTAACATATGGTTTTAAAATTGAAAACTTATTTCAGATTGATACAGTTGCATAACATTTATCCGTATTAAAAGACTTATTCCGAAGAGGGATAAATATGGTGTCTCTATTCTCAAGGATAGGATGGGTAGACATTGCTCTTCCTGGTAGAGTAGTAGACTGAAGAATGTAGTATAGAAAAATGGAGAAAAAATTATAGTTCATTTATTTTCAATTCTAAAGGTCTAAATTGAAAAGAGAAAGAGAAAAGTTGTACACTATTGATGAAATTTACTCCTACATTTTAGTAGGTTTCCACATGGCTTATCCTAAATGGTGTATGCGTTTAGTGTACTTTTTAGACCTCCCTCCCTTTCTAGTAAGACAATTGAAGATTGTATACTAAAATATAAAATTAGACAAAAGTTGTACATTATTGATGAAATTTACTCCTACATTTTAGTAGGTTCCCACCTGGCTTATCCTAAATGGTGTATGCATTTAGTGTACCTTTTAGACCTCCCTCCCTTTCTGTAAGTCCTATCATCAAACATGGGAAAAGTGGATGCCTTTGGGTTTTATAATGTGATTGGAAAATGTGTACTCGACTCTTATACCTTTACAGGAAATGTCTCATATTGGTCCATGTGTAATGTCTCATATTGGTCCATGTGTAATGTTTTCATCATTTCTTTTATGACATGATGTCATATAGCATTCTCCGATCTTAATAAATGATAATAATAATAATAATAATAATAAATTATCAATCTTAATACATCATTATTTATTGGAAATTCTTGAAAGGTTATGAATCCAAATCTATACTATATATAATAGCGGAAGCAGAGAGAAATGAAGAGAAGTGTTTTAGAGGCTTTTTTGATGAGTTGTCATCGTAGTAAAAAATCAAAATTAAAATATTTAATTAATTAAAAATAACAAATTTATATTTATAATATATTAAACTAGCCCATTAATTAAAATAATAAAAGAAGTAAGAGTTACAATGTAACCCCCTCACTTGGATCACATGATATCTCACACAATATCAGTTATAGACATGCTTTCAATTCTCAATCATATAAACTTCAATCTCATATAAACTTTACATATTATACATAAGAGAAAGCATTTACAATACACGTTTAAGTCATTATCCTACATAGAGGATTTACAAAACAAAAGTACACCACAAGACTCCAAAATGCCTAGATGAGAATGGACTGACACTGCCGGTGCGAGACCCCGGTTTCATACCTCTCGCCACCTTATCCATGTTTTCTTTTTTATTTGTCTTTTTTTTCAAACTGATATCTCCAATTGAAGAAATCCGATTGAAATAGAAGATGCATGGACAACTAAAATCGGAAAACACAAAAGTGTCAAAAATCACAAGAAATTCTTATGTTTCTCAAGGTAATTATTCGTTTTTTTTTCATATATTATAGTTATTTTTGTTATCTATTGTGTTGTTGTTTTATTTTTATTAAACAATAGTTGTTATAGTTTCATCTTTAAGAGATGAAACTTCATTTCTGCCGTTACTCAGGTTCCATACCTCTCGCTACCTTGTCCATGTTTTCCGTTTTATTTGTCTTTTTTTCTTTCAAAATGACTAAAATAAAGATTTTATATATTTGCATTCTTTTTTAGTATATGTTGCTAAGTGTTATCGTTTCGATTATTAATTCTAACTAAAACTTAGATTTTTGGCTTTAATTGAAGTTAGATTAATTTTTCTAATTCGGAACCTGGTGAAATCCACTTTTTTTTTTTAGTTTGAGTTTATCTAATTGATATGAATTGTATTTTTATTTTTATGTATTTTGGTATAAATAGATATAAAGTTTCAAACCATAATTATTCATTGAAGTTGGAGACATATTGATTAAATATTAAAGAGGTACTTAAATATTATGCTTACAATGAATTTATTTCAATTATAAATTATGTTATATTATTATTATTATCAAGAAGTTATTTTTTCTCAGTTCTCTAGACAAAGAGATTGTAAGCGTCTAATACACTTGATAAGATGTTTATTCTTGAAGAATTTGAATGATGCTCAAAATCCTAAAAATGTACATTACTTATAGAATATTGAGATAATTGTTTTTGCAACATTGGGTTATATAGTTTTTAACTATTATATTATGGCTTGTACAAAATTATTAGTATTTCAAGAGTTTTTAACACATGAAAATGAAACATGATCATAGGACAAGTTGTTGGAAAATATTAATTAAAAGAATACTATTATTTGAATCTCTTCCAATTCTCAAATGTTGAGTATAATGATTCTAATTAATAGAATTACTTTCACATATTAATTATAAAACATTTTTTGTACTGGGTAGTTACAACTGCAATTTAATTCTATTTAACTAAAATTAATTTATGGACTTAATACTTCATTAAAAAAAATAAAATTTTAATTAATGGGTAAAAAGTATTTCTACTCTCCTTTTTATATGCTTATATCCTGACATTCTCTCTTATTTTCGAAAAAAAAAACGAGAGAAAAATAGTTCTCTCCTAATTATCTTTTTTGTCCCTTCATTTTTGTTTTCTATTCTTTTATTTGTTTTTCTTGCTTACAAAATTCAAGAATATATAATTATTAGAAAATAATAATAAAGTCAGATAAGTGATATCTGCGAGCGTGACTGATATTCTATACAATGAAAGAATGAAGAACAAATTAATTGAATGTCTTGATGAGATTTTACAAGATGAAAATATAATAAATCATCAGCTTAAGCTGACTCAATTGGATATGTTGGGTTATTGTAGCAGAATGAATAATTGAATTCGAATCCTTGGTGATCATGAAATTCCATCAAGCAAAAAGATTATCATCAAGATGAATTTGTGACTAATTCTTATGAATTTATTTTTTTATATCTAACATATTGAATTGATAAAGTTTCTTCATATGCAATATTAGAAAAGTATTGACTGTAATAGTTTATAGCATAATATATTAATGTTGCTTCCATTTTCATATAGGATGTAATTGTTTTGCATCTTAGATGTAATATTTAATTTTAATTATAGTTTAATTTAATTTTTGTTTAACATAGATTGTAGTTCTTTTGTATCGTAAATATAATATTTAATTTTAATTATAGTTTAATTTAATTTTTTGTTTTTCATTATATTCTAATATATTTCCAAATTTATCTCCTATTTTATTATTATTTCATAGAATTCCAGTTATAAAAAAAATATGAAAATGTATTAAAATTACTAAAATGTACAAATCATTGAATTTTGTAAAAATAAAGAAATCATTCACCTTTAATTAAAAGTATATAAAAATATTTTCAATATTAATTTAATTTAATTTGTATTATCTTTTTTTTTTTGAAAATTTGTATTATCAATAAAATATATATATTAATTTCAAATATACATAATATAAAAATTTTTTATAGCATAACATGATATAAAATTACTTAAAAATAAATATGTTAATTTATTTATTTATCTAAATTGTATAAAAGTTTCATATCCCGTGCATCGCACGGGTTTTCGACTAGTTGAATATAATTAAGGACGAATATGAAACCTCAGTAATGATTTGTCCATAAAGAGTTAGAAAAAACTAAATTATTAATTTTCTTCTTCAATTTAGTAAATAATTTTAAATAAATTTAGAATCATATTTATTAGGAAACAAATAAATATCAAGAAACAATTACTAGTATAAAGGAAATGGAAGAATTGCCCACACTAATTATGACATATAATTAGATAAACGGAATTTCCAAATTATGTGAATTGGAGAAGATCTCCTTATGATTTATTGGATTTGGATTCCATATTTCTATGGTTCGTATTTTGCTTTTGAATTTTGTTATTATTAATTATACCTATATATATGAAACAAAACAATTCTTATCAAATTAATTGAGAGAATTTATAGTAAGGAAATTAATGATTTTATTTTTTTGGGCCATGTTTTCCACTATATATATATATATATATATATGTTTATTTTGATGCAATTTTTCTACACATGAATTTAATTTCCCGCTTCTACTCTTTTCTGTTAATAATTAACTTCCAAGGTCTCAATCTTAATCTTGGTCAAACTTGTTCTTCCCTTTCATTAATCTTTTCATACATCTCTAATTAATTTAAATATTTCATTAAGTTATAATCTCAAATTCATTAATCTTGTTAGCCATATTTTGCGAATATACTAATTTCAACCTTGTCACGTGTGGTTAGAGTGCGGGCGTGCCATGAAAATTATTTCCCAGTTAAAGATAGTTATGTTTATGGATTTGCGCGCCAAAACTTGAAATGTAAATGAAGCGATTGACGATGCAAGGATTGAAAAAGTCCCTCTTAGGTCTCTAGTCAGCAAACCAATGGTTGATAAGAAAAAGTTTGAGTTTGATTAGCCTCTAAACTTACATGATATCTCGTTAGCCCATCAACTTGCTTAAAATAACCTATTAGCCACCTGATTTTGTTGAAAAGGACATATTGGCTCCCTGAACTTGTTTAAAGTGACATACATTGTAATTTGTCTAAATCCGTAAAAAAGTTTGAAAACTTCAAAAATAAATGACTATTTATGTCCTTGAAACAAATTAACTTTCTGTTTTGTATATCATGTAATTATAGGGGTCAATCAATTTGTTTTGGACTTACTCATGATACTTTAAGCAAGTTTAAGGACTAATGAGATATCATGTAATTATAGGGGTCAATCAATTTGTTTTGGACAAATTCAGGGACAGCTGATGTATTAAGCCATATATTAATTAGTTAACAATTATTGGAAGGTTAAATTTGAGTGAGGGTGAGATAAGAGTTACTATCCCAAACTGTGCGAATCTCTGCCCCGCCTCCAAAAAATTCCTGAAACTATATAATTAAAATTAAGAGAGGGATTTGTTTGCAGAAAAAAGTACCATAATATTGAGACATGTAATTAGTTACAATAAAAACTGCAATATGAAGCAACTAATCATGTAATGGATTTTCAACTAATTGATAGATCTAGTAAAGAACTCCTTTTGTCTATTAATAGATCAGCTTATTACAAATTTGGATGCTTAACTTCTTTTCTATCTTTATATGACAGTTTCAACTGTACATAATTTTTTTTATATCTATATTAATAAGGAAGGCTCTTGATTACATGAGAGAATTCCTTAAATTAAATTGGTGGTGCCTTCTATAGTTACTTTGTTTTTGACAAAGTACATTACTTTGTGTTTTCACCATTGGATGATGTAGTATAAATTTTGTTAATAATAGTAGACTGGCTCCCTGAACTTTAGCTCATTGACCTTGATTATTCTGTATCAAGAACTTCTTGATAACGTCCTGATTTACATTGATGTCATCAACTGTTGTTCCTTCTTGAAGGAATAATGGTAATTGATAGAAATTATGACAAAAAGTTATTCTTTCTAAGAGAAGAATTGATGACAAATTAAATGCATGATTTATGCAAAGTTAAATGACAAATTAATTGTTAGGAGTTAACAACTTGCAAAAAGGAATATAAATACACTCTATACTACATATAATGTAGTGAAACAAAATTCTAAAGGGCTGAAGAGACAGGGAGAAAATATTCTTCCGACTTCCACTCAAATAATTACCTTTCTCGTTTACTCTCTTTGATCTCGTATTGATTCATTTAGAGGCAATCAATTTATTGGTTGATTATTAACCATTTTCTTTTCTGTTATTTTCATTGTTCGTGAAACACAATTAAGAAGTTAGTGGGCACTTCATTTACAACGGTAGATAGTTCTTCAGAAAAGGTACACGTGTTTAATCCCAAAATCATGTCGTTGAGAGTTCTCTATCATTATGGCTTTGACCATCTTGTATTTTAGGAGAAATCGGGAGATTTTACTCGAACGTCCACAACTCACCTTTTACAACCCATTCACGTTCTAGATGATGGAAGAACTAAAAAACAAATATGTTAGACCTAGTTCAGTGATGCATATACCTCTTGATAAGCATCATAAATCTGCCATAGCATTCTTCATCGTAGTTATTTTTATTCCTCGGTCCATAAGGAATCGACCGAAAAGTTTCCAGCTAGACGGTTTTGGTTGCACCTCGACATCATCATTACCAACAATCACCCTATCAGCACTTTCTTATTCCAAGGTTATTTTCGAATTGAGATCACTCATGGAATCCATTATCGAACAAAAAAAAGAAGAATATAAGAAACTATCTTACATAGAAAAACTCCTCAATAGGGAGACATTCTTACAATTGTTTTAGTTTCTAGTTGCAATTTTTAGATTATTTATAGGGTGAGATCTAGTGAGACAAGGGGTTGTAGTGTGATAAGGAACTTATAGTGTGACATAATAAAACTACATAGTTTTGATAAGGAATCTCAACACAAAAATACATTTTCCCGACCTTTCTAACCTCATTTTTCAAAATTTTTTATACTGTTAGATTCGTCTAAGTTAGACGGTCATTTTGTATCCCTGAAGCTCAAGTAAAAAAAATTTTCGATGAACGGAATCCGGCGATTAAGTGGGCATTTTTTGGCGAGAAAAAAAATGTGCCCAGAAAATTCTCAAAACATTCCAAAAAATGTAAAACATTATTCTGAGAAACTTTAATTCTTGGGTCAAAGTGGGATTTACGGTTTAGTCCAATAAAACTTTTTCCTGAATTTTATCCATTTTACATGCTTCAACAACTTATTGGGTCAAAACCATCACTTTGAGCCAAAAATTAAAGTTTCTTAAAATGATTTTTACATGTTTTGGAATTTTTTGATAATTGTTTAGGTATGTTTTTGGTCCTACCTTTCAGCACTATGTGTTGGAAAAACCAGCATAAACCGCTAGACGCCAGCACGTTGTTCTATATCAGTATACAAATTGTTCTAATTAGTACCAATTGTTTCAAATCAGTGTATCAATTGTTCCAACAAAATAATTATATTGTTCCAACAGAATTCTTAAATTATTCCAACAGAATACTTATACTTATATTGTTCCGATAGTGTACCAAATTGTTCCAAATCAGTATACCATTTGTTCCAACATAATACTTATATTGTTCCAGCAGAATAAATCAATGTATCAATTGTTCCAACAAAATAGTTATATTGTTCAATCATAATACTTATATTATTCCAACATAATAAATCAGCTTACCAATTGTTTTATTATCTATCGTCTTCAATTTCATTTTTAAATTTTAGTATTTAATATAGTACCTTCAAATTTATATTAGTTATATTATTTAGAAAATAATTTTAATCCTTAAAATTTATTGAAAATAAAAAATTACTCTTAAAAATCAATAAATCATTTTCCTTAATTTTATCTATTTTACATATTTCAACAATTTATTGGGACTAAACCGTAAGACATCTCACTTCGACCCAACAATTAACGTTTCTCAGATAAATGTTTTATATTTTTAGGAATTGTTTTAGAATTTTCTGGGCACTTTTTGTTTTCTCATCGGAAAACGCCCACCTAATCGCCGGATTCCGTTGCTTTGGGACTAAACCGTAAGGAATCTTATTTTGAGTCAATAATTAAAGTTTCTCAGAATAATTTTTATATTTTTTGGAATTTTTTAAAAATTTTATGGATATATTTTTTTCTCACAGAAAAATAGATGGTCGGATTTAGTTCACCGGAAATTTTTTTACCCGAGTTTTTTGGATCTTAAAATGCCCGTCTAATTAAGACGAGTCCAACAATATTGGTCATTGTCACACCATAAGACTTGTCTCACCATTTGAAAAACGAGGTTGGGAAAGTCGGGAAAATCCATTTTAAAGAAAAGAGATAAAACAATTTTCTCTTTCATTTCATTTTATTTACTAATAATATTTTTATCCTTATATTTGTTCAAATTTTGACTTTGATCCTTGAACTTTTAAATTGATGAGATTAATAATGTGAACTTCAATAAATTGATATCAATATTTTATAAAACAGATTCAATCTGGAAATGTAAAGATATCAACTATTCAATGAATGAAACTTCAATTTTGATGAATTTGGAATATCATCTGAACTTAGATTGGAAACTAAAGGAATATTATGTTAACTAACACCCATAAACCGTATTTGCAAACTTTTAAACTATTAAATATGTTTGCAAATGCATAAATCTTACCGAGAATGAGTTACCAAGTAGTTTATATTTATCAGTTCGACTAATCCCACCTCCCATTGTTCTTAGGAAAACCAAGAAGCATTTCTATCTCATCTAGGTCAAGAAGTGCATCTTTGTTCCTCCCAATCCATATCAAATTGTATTTGTTGCACTGATCAAGAACAGACGTCCTAACACTCAAAGAAGGGTCTTTCATAAGCCCCAACAGCTTGACCAATCTTCTCCGTCAATTTCAGGCTTCGGTAACCGATTTCAGGCACTCGTAGGCCACCATTTATGGTCAGTGGAGGCATTTGAACAAAGGAAACATGTTATGAATGTATCCCCTTTTCCTGGATGCATCACTAATATGTTTTGACTCAACAAATTATGGCTTCACTTCATATAAGAAACCTGACTTTGTTTGTCAAACTCTTGTTAGAGCAAGTGCCACATTCTCATAATAAAAGTAGGGCAAACTAAGTAGAAGAAGAAACTGAAGCTAGTACATAATTTGCCCTATTTTTAATATGAGAATCTGGCACTTGCTCTTAAAGGAGTTTGACAAACGATGTCAAGTTTCTTATGTGAAGTGAAGCCATAATTTGATGATTCAAAACATATTAGTACTGCAACAAAGAAAAAGGGATACATTCATAATCATCAAATTCATAAGAGGTTTCGCCTTGTTCTGATGCCTCCATTGATTATAAATGGTGGCTTTCATTGGACACAAGTGCCTGAAAATAGTTACACGAGTGCGAAAGTGATGGAGAAGGTTCATCAAGTTGTTTGGGCTTATGAAGGAGAACCTCCTTTGAGTGTCTAGAAGTTTGTTCTTGATCAGTGCAGGAAATAAAATCTGGTATATGTTGGGAGGAACAAAGTTGCCACTACAAGAAAAACACAAGTTAGGGACTGAAATTTCAGTCGCAATTCAGTCCCTAACTCGTGTTACTGACTGAATTTTAATGTTTACCGACGGAATTTATTCAGTACGTAACTCCCTAGTCGGTAACAATTTACCGACCATTATTCTTAGACAGTCGCAAACTTAACTACTTTCCTTTTTGGTGGCAAATTCAGTCGTAATGTTAGGGACTGAATATTTTCAGTCGCTAACCCATAAATGGAGCCACTAACTGTTGTTTTGAGATATCTCTGATCCTGTTGCATTACGACAGAATTTTGTTTGCGACGATCTATTCCGTCGAAACTCAATATCTCTTCTTATTGTATAAATAATTTACACAAAAACAATAAATTAAATTTGGAATGAAGAGAGCCCTTTTCACTAAACAAAATAATTATAACATACACAATAATAACTAAATATTAAAATTAACATCATATGATCTTGAAGAAGAGGAGATAGAATCTAATAGAGAAAGAAACAATTTCCCTCTTAATTTGGTATGGTCTTCGGCTAGAGGGAGGATAAAATAAATAGCAATTATGTAGATATCCCATATGTTGGCAAAGTTGCAAACCATATGCAACAACCAAGAAGTATATTACCTGTAGAAAATGCTAAACAAGCAGCTGAATAAGACTTGTGTTAAGACTAATATCAAACACCTTACTATGTCCAAAAAACTATTTAGCACTGCATAATCAAGTCGAAAAAAACCTGATTAAGCATAATAAGAGTCACAAGTTATAAACTTCATACCTAGATCCACATAGTACAAGCAATAGATTGAGACTTTGAATACTGCAATCATAGATTCAGATATTAGATGAAATGGAGCCAGACAAGTCAGGGGGGAGATAGTGAACAAGGGTATTAAAATACTGCCATTGCCTCCTTACTCCATAGGGTTTTTAATTATAGTGCTTTTGTCAACATTGACTATAAGATACAAAAACATAATTTGCAAACAAAAAACACTTAATGTAGATCGCGGCAGATTGAAAACAACTTGCATTAACTTAAGCTCATCTATTAAAAACAAAGGTTAATATACATATTTGCTCTTGTATTTGTCCGTTTTAACGCATATGCCCCTACATCAAATAAATACACAAATATACCCTTATATTTTTCAAATAACACCAAAAATGCCCTAAATTAACGGAGTAAACTTATTTGGCATAACGGCGACACCTTCTTCATCATCACCAACCGCATTCACGTCTCACGGTTTCAGGCCTTCTGCTTTCACCACCACCCACCCCCTTTCTCTCCGTCGTCACCCTCCTCTTCACATGGTGATAATCTTGCTCTGCTACCTCTTCTGAATCGCTCCGATCCTCATCCGTTTCAGGTTCACCGGTAGCTCAAAAGGGTTTCTACAATACAACGAAGCATCAGAGCAAAACAATCTCATTGAATTAAGGTTGAGGCATTGAAGACGGAAAATACATGCAAAGAGAAAAAAGAAGTGAAGAGCTCAAATTAACACCTCATTCACTAGAATCCACAAGAGAGGTGATGATAGAGAATTGAAATAAAGAGCAAGGCGCTGAGCTAAAAATCTTTGAAGACTCCTTTGTTGAGCTGATAAGCGCTTCCGTTTAGCTATGGCAAAATAGAAACTTTGAATTTCGACAAATAAGCGATCAAACAACGGAGATGAAGCTGAAGAGATAATCTAGAGAGAGAGAGAGTAGAGAGAGACAGATATGGAGTCGTTTAGCTCAGGCCACACAAAATGAATGCCATTATAAAGATATTTCTGTTTTTTTTGTACAAAAGAGTAAATATGATTTTATAGTGGAAGGAGGAGATGATTGATGGGTGGGTGGGTATTTTGATATTGATTTTGATGGTGGTGTTCTTGTTCGTTGTTCTTTGTTCTTGTTGTTTGACTAATATTCAGATATATTTCTTATTATTTTCTAAACAAAATAATAATAATAAATACTTAACAAATTCTTTGACTTTTTGCATATAAGATTAATGTTGTGTAGTGTGTTAATTGGTGTTAGGATAGTAGTATGATGACTAGACTAATGGTGTTAGGTCAAATAAGTAAAGTCTGTTAGATTAGGTCATTTTTAGTGTTATTTGAAAAATATAAGGGTATATTTGTGTATTTATTTGATGTAGGGGCATATGCGCTAAAACGGACAAATACAAGGGCAAATATGTATATTAATCTTAAAAACAAACATTGAGTTCAGGAATAAAAGTAGGGACTTCAATAGACATCCTCTATCATCAAAGAGGAAAATTATAGAAAGCACTATCATGCACTAAGAATAAAAAAAACTATTCAATTCAATTAAGCATAAATAATATATAAAAGTGTAATTGAATTTTGAAAGAGAAAATGGAATTAAGCATACCTTAAAGAAGATTTTCAGCCAATATGCTTTAATGAGAGTTTGCACTGTCCTGGTACAAGGAAACAAGAAAAAAATTTAGCTGCTCTCAACTTTCAAATTGTAGTATAATATTTATGGAACTGTAAATACCCAAAATGCTTAAGTGACCAAAAGCATGGGACCGGAAAGAACGACTCCTCCTTCAATTTCCAGCCGGCCACATGTTGGGCTAAAATTAGACCTCCCTATTCGGAAATCCTGCGTCCACAACTATTGATAGCTGTCCATTTCTGATATGGTTTCTAGGGAAGTACTATCCATACAGATATTCAGTTCTACTAGAGAAGAAGGAAAAGAAACAACTTGTTGCTTAAAAGAATTGGGTTCGAGCGAAACTGATGAAGTCTGTCCTTGGTAACTGCATATTGTGTATTATAAAAGGGGAGTGACATGAAACTCAGCACCCAGACCAAGTTTTAAGTGCTACTAGAGAAGAAGTAAGCAGATGAAAAAGGAGAAGGAAAAGCTTGGTTCTCAGAAAAATTGGGTTTCACAGACACATGTGAAGTATGTCCTGGCGGTGTCCTTTCATAATACATATGAAACTCATCTTCTTACTTCTTCTGTGGTAGAACGTTTCCTGCTAGTCTCCTTTCATAATACGCAGTATATGGTTTGGCCAAGACATGCTTCATCAGTATCTTTGGAATCCAATCATTTTGAGCATCTAGTTGTTCTTTTTCCTTTTTTATGCTTTGTTCTTCTCTAGTATAACTTAATATATGTCTTGGCTGCTACTTCCTTAAAAACCAAGAAACTGTATCAGTAGCTACTATCAGTATACTTTCTTTAAGAATATTAAAAAAGTAATAATAATAAGTAATAGCTACAAGTGTAATTTGGTTTCCAGACATCCCAAGGCACCTAATCGTTCATATTTGGTAGCATTAAGCCCCTCATGACAAAACAAAAGCTTAATGTTCAGGGCTTTCCCTAAAAGTGCAATTCAAGTAAATCGCGACTTTGTTTCACTATTATTAGAGTTTTATGATTCAGGATTCCAACCCATTGAGCTATAATTCGAGCCAAATCTATAAGGTCAATCTAAATTATCACATAATCTTACAATTCACAATTGGAATGGTATGATTCAGGTTGATTCAGCTTATTTTGAGTAGGATCTATAGGTCGGCCAATCTACCTTATCCCAAATTTTATACTGTTATTTAGGAAAATTGTAACTCTGATCAAGGAATGAGATAAATTGGTGGAAAAAGAACCAATAACAAATTTAAAGAATAAAAAACAAGATTAATATAATTAATTAACAAATCAAAACATGTGCACATGATTTTTCAATTTGAATACACAAGTTCCATCCTATCCCAGCCCATTTAGAGAACGTGTGCACTTTGTCGTCGTGCAACAACAGTCGATAAGAACCAAATTATCTTTATTATCTTCCACATTGTTCATTAAGAACTTCAACAACAGAAAATACTAAACTCACTCTAGACTAATATTTGATAGTATTAAGTAGATCATGGTAAATTTTTTATATATATATAATATTATGAATTTTAACCCAATCTTAAGATTCAATGAATGAGTCATAATTCTTGAATCTGTATTTGACAACTATGTTTTGTTTAAGGTGTTCTTAAAAAATATTACACTAAGTTAGATAATTATTTTTCAATTTTTCAATTCTTTAAGTGCCAATTCACAAGAGGATTTTACATTAGGTATCTGAAATTGATATTAATACAAGCATGCATATACTACGTACTTTTGTTTAGACTTTCAGACGGTTAGGGTTTCAGGAGCATAAATGTAACCTCTTTCTGTGTAATCCGTATCTCATTCATTATAGTAAATATCCTGGCTTGGTAGTGCCCCCAGACGTAGTCAATTATTCATATTGAGTGGCGAACTGGGTAAACAATTCTTGTGTGTTTGCTTATTTTTCATTTATCGTAATTTCAATTATTCCTAACATGTGCTTTAATTTTTTTTTTCCAGAAATTTGCTTTTGTTCTTTTAATTAACTTTCTGGCACTCATAGCTCCAAAAAAAAGGATAAAAAATCTCATGTAATCTCAACTTATCTACATTAACAAATATAATAATAACAAATAAAATCTTGTTTCTGGATATTGAAAATCCAAAAGAAATTATTCTAAAATTAGTCATTTAGCCTGCTATAAATTTGTGCCAATTCCATTGTCTATGTACAAGAAATTATACAACTTGAATATCATTAACCAACACTGAAATCCCTCTTTTTCATTTTATGCATAGCTATATTATGTTCATCTTCCCTTGCTCAAGGTATTTTTTAATTTATTTTATTTTTAGAAATTCAATACATATATGCTGTAGCGAAAGATAAATAAACGAGAAACAAAAACACAGATTTAAATGGTTCACGAACGTTATGTTGGCTAGTCCACAGGCATAAGGAGAATAGCTTTTATTAAGGAGGCCGATTTCAGATTACAGATTAGGATTTACATAAAAGAGTATTTATAGTACTCAATCTATCCTAAACCGACTTGGACCCGACGATGTCGCCTCCTTAATAAAAGTTATTCTCATTCTGCCCGTGGACTAGCGAACATAACATTGGTGAACCAATTAAATCTGTGTTTTTGTTTCTCATTTATTTATTTTTCGCTAAATCCACACAACCATATTTATGTACAATTAACACATGCTTGTTGATTTGTGTAGAAATGAACGAGAAATGGTGCATGAAGCAAGAATCATTTCCTGGAAAATGTGAAGATGAACCTCAGGCATGTGTAAAGGACTTTACTAAAAAATACCGAGCAAACAGTAAGCCAAAGGATTGCGTTTGCCAAACAGTCTCCAAAAGAGATATTAGAAACTATTATTTATATTCTAGATTTTGTAAGTGTCAAATTGTTTGCAACTAATTCTAAATCGATGATAAGTGATTATATAAGATTAATAAATTAATAAATATTTTAATTTTCAGAGTATGGTTGACATATTAATGTAGCATGTGTTGTTTCTTGATATATTTATTCAATTATATTTACATTTCTATATTCATATCATTATTTGAAAGAAAAATAAGCCTGAAGCTCTTTGAGATTGATACCAAAATTTGAATCAAATATTGCTCTTACTGTTGAATAAGCCTTAAACTCTTCGAGATTGAGGGTAAATTACACTAATAGCCACTGAATTTTACCTATTTTAACATTGTGGCCATCGAATTTCAATTCTTAACGGTATGAGCACTTAACTTTACTCTTTTTAATACCGGTGGCTACTCAACGCCTCAAAACGAACATTGACGGTCTCAAAAAAATAAATTCAAAGAGTTAATGATATTCGAAGTAACTTTAATTCTTGAAAATTTTCGTTTTGAGATCATTTAGTTGTAGTTTTGTTAGGAGAGCTAGTGAATTTTTAGATGGAGAAAACTTCAAAAAAATGTGGTTTAATGGTAAATATGGTTATGAACAACTTAATTCTTGAATATTTTCATTTTGAGGTCATTAATACCCATTTTGAGGAGTTAGTAAAGTTAAATGGCCACAGGTATTAAAAAAAGTGTAAAGTTCGGTGACAATACTGTTAAGAATTGAAGTTCACTGGCCACAATGTTAAAATGGATAAAGTTCAGTGGCCATAAGTGTAATTTACCATCGAGATTGATACCAAAACTCAAATCAAATTTCATAACAGAAATAGCAACAACTAACCCTCAAGAGCAAGTGATTGAAATTAGGTATTTCAGTATTCTATATAAACAAACCAAACCTCATTTGCCTCCAAAATATCAAATATAAAGTTTCTTATTTTGCCCCAAGATATATCACATAATTATGCCCTTAAATTTTTTTATTTTAAGGATTGATCCTATGATAATTTATCTTTTCTAGATTAATTAAGTGTTTAAATTTTTCACAATTTTAAAGAATATGTCCTTTTATTACAATTTGAGGGTGTATCAGCTCAATTTTAGAAAAAAAAATGCTTATTCCTATTATTGCAAACACTGGATCACCATTTTAATATCAGCAAACCAATGTTTAATTTTACTGGCAGAAAATGTTTTGGTCGGCAAAGTAGCCTTCTCAGCAAACCAATGGTTGATAAGAAAAAGTTTGAGTTTGATTAGCCTCTAAACTTACATGATGTCTGATTAGCCCATCAACTTGCTTAAAATAACCTATTAGCCACCTGATTTTGTTGAAAATGACATATTGGCTCCCTGAACTTGTTTAAAGTGACATACATTGCAATTTGTCTAAATCCGTAAAAAAAATTCAAAACTTCAAAAATAAATGACTATTTATGTCCTTGAAACAAATTAACTTTCTGTTTTGTACATTTTTATGGCGTTTTTATAGATTTAGGGACTTACTCATGATACTTTAAGCAAGTTTAAGGACTAATGAGATATCATGTAATTATAGGGGTCAATCAATTTGTTTTGGACAAATTCAGGGACAGCTGATGTATTAAGCCATATATTAATTAATTAACAATTATTGGAAGGTTAAATTTGAGTGAGGGTGAGATAAGAGTTACTATCCCAAACTGTGCGAATCTCTGCCCGGCCTCCAAAAAATTCCTGAAACTATATAATTAAAATTAAGAGAGGGATTTGTTTGTAGAAAAAAGTACCATAATATTGAGACATGTAATTACTTACAATAAAAACTGCAATATGAAGCAACTAATCATTTAATGGATTTTCAACTAATTGATAAATCTAGTAAAGAACTCCTTTTGTCTATTAATAGATCAGCTTATTACAAATTTGGATGCTTAACTTCTTTTCTATCTTTATATGATAGTTTCAACTGTACATAATTTTTTTTATATCTATATTAATAAGGAAGGTTCTTGATTACATGAGAGAATTCCTTAAATTAAATTGGTGGTGCCTTCTATAGTTACTTTGTTTTTGACAAAGTACTATTACTTGGTGTGTTTTCACCATTGGATGATGTAGTATAAAATTAATCCAATGGTGAAAACACACAAAATAAGGCTTACTTTGTTAAAAACAAAGTAAGCATAGCCTTTACCCTAATACATCAACAGTTTCCTGAATTTGTTAATAATAGTAGACTGGCTCTCTGAACTTTAGCTCATTGACCTTGATTATTCTGTATCACGAACTTCTTGAACTTTTCCATAAAAGTAAATTAGCTTCATGAACTTTATGAGTGTCTCACCAACTCCATAAACTTGTTTATTCGGTAACAAGTAAATATAAAAACCATAATACTAACTCTCAATTGTCATCCACTCGATCTCTCAAACCTGCAATACTAACTTTATGAGTGTTTGTAATATTTTATGTCTAATTTAGATTTAAATCTAGTTAATTGATTTGAGTAATCTGATAGTTTTTCTTGCAATATTTTGTGATGCGGATTAAAGTCGAACTGCTTAAACTCACAAAGAATACAATCTTCTCAAGTTTAACTTGAAGATTGAATAAACCCTAAGGATTAAATCCTTGCTCCAATGGAGGCTTCAAAGTTTAATATCATCAAAAGTTGACAATCATTACAAAATAAGGAGATCATATACTCCTTCTAAAAGAAAGCAAAAGACTAAAAGGTCTCACTAGGGCTACCAACAACTAAGGAACCCTAGGGTAAGGTAGAAACAAATAAAGTAAGGATAGTAGAGTAATTAGAGTAAATGGCAAATCAGTAAATAGTTGAGTGGCAAAACAGTAATTGTAGTAGGAGAGGAGCTGCAAAGCAAAAGAGAAAACAGTGATCTTATTCCATGCGGAAAGGAGAGAGTGGGAAGAGAGAAAGAAGTTTGATTTTAATGGAGTCATTTGAATTTATAAATAACACTACAACAAATCAACACTTGCGCCACGAATCATGCTACATAAATTTAAAATTCGTGGCATATTTTCGTTTAGCCACGGGAAAAAATAGATCTACTACAAACTTATAATCTGCAGATATATTTATGCCACGGAGAATTTATTTTCGTGGCAAACATACACTTATGCCACGAATTTTGCCCCGATAACCTTTTTTTGGTGGCTAAAACTATTTTATGCCACGGTAAAATTTACTCGTGGCATTAAATTATTTATGCCACGGATATTTATTTCATGGCAAGAATATTACATATTTTAAAATTAATTTCTAGTATATTAAATTTTTTTTCATATAAGTGGCGGTTCATCCAAATATTTAGGCGGCATAAATTCCCATCAAACGGAAAAGCAAAACCTTGTGTAAAAGAGAAAAAAAAATTCCCCAAATAACAGACCTAAAAACATTCAAATCGCTCTCTCTTCCTTTTGCATCCAATTTCCTATTGCAGCCATGGCCGAAGCCATGGATCCTGACTGTATTGTGCCCGGCCAGATTAATCCCCTCAGTTTAGTCGGTGTCAAGGTAATCTTTTTTTTGTTATTTTCTTTGCTATTTTCTACTCTTTCAGCCTATTTAACGTGCTTTTCTCTGCCACATCCTTCCTTTTCCCTTTTTTTTCAAGCTCTTTCCTTTTCAGCTTCATCATTTATCAAACAAACACACCAAAAGAGGTTGATCGAGTTTGCTAGATATGAAGATTTGAGATTTAGATGATAACTGGAAATTGGGATCGTTACTGAACACCTGGGCAATCAAGGTCAACGTGAGACTCTATGAGGGAAAAGCATAAGGTGGTCATTTGAATTGTTTATTTGCATATTGTTTGGTAATTAATCTTTTTGTTCATGTTTATTGTGTTCCTCCCTTGTATAATTTTCGGCTCTTTTAAAATCGGTGCTTGTGCTTTCCTCTCTCTAATTGAATCTTTCAATTTGAACAAATTTGTCTCAACTAGGTTTTATAATAGTCAATTTTATAATTCCTAGTCTAAAAACATTAATTTAGAACTAGTTTCATTGTTAAATCATGCCATGACCACCTGTTTGATTTAAATATATTCCAATTGCAATTGTTCTATTTTTAGGTTGGGTCTTAATTGTTGTTTGGATTTCATACTTTCATGTGACACATGAAACACATTTCAAGCGTTAGACATTCTCGAACTCGTAAATTGGGGACCCTACTTGATATAATAGGTAATCACTGCATCCAATGGCTGGACAGTTGCGAAAGAATGAGGACTGTCGAATTGAGATTAATTGCAATGCTGATAGCGTATTGATCGTTCTGGCTGAGTCGAGCTCCATCATTGATTCATTAAATGCATATGTATTTGTTCTGGCTTAAGAGACTGCACTACCAATGAGCACATCAGCAAGATGCCTCCTTGTACTGCTGGTAATTGTAGCTCCATTTACCCTGGAGTTATATGTTGTTGGGCGACAAAAAATTTCAAGCAAATTGCTTGTTTTTGGCATTTGATTGTATCAATAACTTTTTATAGAATGTTAGTGTGCATTATTATAGTTAGCTGTAACTGACTGTTGCCAAATTCTAGTGAGGTTCTGATCCTAAATCTTAATTTAATTCGTTTAGATTTGATGCTAAGAATAAAAAGGATGTAATTGAATTATAACAATGCATACACTAACTTTTGATGTTGTGGTCCATTAAGACATAAATGGACTGATAGATATGAAGCTCACCTTTGGGATAAAAGTACATGGAACCAGAATGAGAATAACAAGGGAAAGCAAAGTCTCTGTCTCTCGAGTTCTCTGTTTCTCTCTTTCTAAATCTTGCAATATTATGTGGAGGGGCGGTGATATCATTTTAAATTGCTGCTAATCATTATACAAGTTTACTTGGGTAAGTTGCTAGTCTGACCAAGTCTATTGTTTTAGACATGCTTATTGCCTGAGTTCATATATGTTTCATTTAATGAGAATTATCTACTTATAGGGCCATATGATCACGAGGACGCTGTGGCTAGAGCATATGATCTCGATGCATTAAAGTATTGGGGCTTTGAATTCTTGCTAATTTGGTAGAGATATTGAGTTCTATATATTCATTTTTCTCATAAAAGCTCATTTGCGTCCTAGTTTTATATATTTACTTTTTACCAGAAGAAACTATTTTTCTATGTGTGTGTGCGACTGATTTCATTCACTATTTATGATGAGCTCCTTTCCCCATATTAGGTTCTCTTTTTCCCTTAATGAAGGATCAAAATGCAATTTTTTCTTTCTTACTAACATAGGGAAATACAAATATTTTTCTATATTCAAACTTAGTAAATTAATGGACATTATTTTTCTTTGAGACTGAAAATACTTCTTTTTATTCCAATAATATTTTAGCATCGTATAAAGAATGATAATATGTGGTCCAAGTTACTTAGTATACCAGAGATCTTGAAGAAATGCAAATATCAAGAGAGGAGTATCTGGCATCTCTTTAGCCGTATTATATTTCCATGAAAAGCTAAAATTTAAACTATTATTAGGCTTGTTTTGAAATTTATACGTTCTGTACAGGAAAAGTAGTGGCTTTTCTAGAGGAATCTTTGAAAATCATGGACTTTCCAGGTATGCATTTTTCTTCAGTGCAACTATTTGCATATAAATTACTCGTTAAGATCTTAAAGGATTAGATAATATTCTTTGTGTCCATGAGTTGCTAGTTCTTGAGAAGACATGTTAGGGGATCTTTAGCTTTGAAATGACATATAAATGACCTCTTGTATATGGTTGTTTAAAGCTTAGAGAAATCATACTTGGACTTTGATTTCGTGATATTTGGCCCCTGAGAATTTTTTTTTTTTGTCAAAATGTACCCTAGCAACTAATGGAAACAAAGAAGATTGGGTGGTATGCCTTAGATTTGAGATAATTATCTTGAGTGTGTGTTTTTTCCAAATAATGTGAAGACTTTCATATTAACTAAAATGATCTTAAAGATGGCATCTCTCAATTGTGAACAGAATTTTCTCAATGCATGTTTTGGTCTTTCATTGATATGGACTTGAAGGGATTGGATTTTAATGTCTATTAAATTTAAATATTGATTTTTTTCCTTGAGAATCACTAGGTCACTCATTCTATTGTTTGGTTGTTTACAAATGAAATAATTAAAAGTTATATTTATAATTAAGTTAATTGTTGGCTTATCATGCTTGCTATGTTGTGTTTTCACTGCAAGGTAACTATGCTTTTTCTATTGAATATATTCTTATGCTAATAACACTTGCTATATGGAGTTTTGAGATAAGAAATAAGTAGTATATATTGAAACATGCAGCATGCAAATAAATGAACTAACTAAACAAATTGATGTGGTAGTTTTTCATGTAAGAAATATTGTACTGTTAATAGCAATCAAAATCAACTAAGATGTTTAGTGAGTCAGATTGAAATTAAAGATTGAAAAAAAAGGACAACTCTTTTCCCTTTCTTTTCTTTATAGTTATTAATTAGTTTTGATATTTGTCTTAGTTTTTGATGAAAGGTTTGTTACCTTGTTTTGTTTTATTTGGATCATATGTTGTTAATCTTAGAAGGCTGAATAAAAGGAATTAGATTTGAAATTATATTGAATCTCTTTTTACATGAGAATTAATGCTATATTTTCCTTTTGTTTATATTTGATTAGGCTGATCACTGAAATTAGCAATTAAAGAAACACGAGTCCACCAAATGATCTTCCTAATGCAATCATAAGGTGGATGTCTGATTATGAATTAAATTAGGGTGTGCATTATTTGGTTAAAACAGAATCACTCAACAAAACTGTACTGATTCAGTTTTTTTTAGAGGTGTGCATTATTCTGATTAAAGCAGAATCATTAGGGGTGTGCATTATTATGAATACATATGAAATTGATGTATGAAATTGATGTTATAGTTCTTTCTAATGCTTGTTATTGTGGGTTTCAGGTTAAAAAGCTTTTGATTAGAATTAAGCATGATTTCATTTTAAATTGTTTTGTCTTCTTATGAAGGTAATCTTTCTTCCCCGTTCTGTTTTAATTTTCATAAATCACTTACTTATGTTCGAATTTGAAACTCAATAGAAGAATGTATATTGGTTAGAGTACCTAGTTCATTTCTTTCAAGTGTTTCTCATCTATCTGATGTCAGAAATCATATTTAAGATGTATCGACAATCTAAACTATTTTGTTCTGTTCTCTATATGAAGATATGGTGTTATTGTTTGCTATTAATTTCCAAGTTTTTCTATATTTTCCAGGATTATGTCAACTTGAGCAAGTTGAAGAGGTTGATAATAGTGAGGATCGTGGCACAAGTGTGAAGTCAAGTCAAAAAATCTAGAACTCAAGAATATGATAGGGAATTTTGAAGTTTGTAAAATTGAGTCAAAATATCCTTTGTAAAAGAGAATTGGCTCTTTGAATTGATATTTTAAGTTCAATAATTGTATTCATTTAAAATTAATTAATAAAATATTTTCTATTATATATTTATTTATTTTTTTGTTTAAAAGTTAAATTAAATAAATAATAAAATTTAAATATATTAGTATATGTGAAGAAATTTGATAAAAAAATTTACGATTATTTTTATGGCGAAGCAAGTATTTTATTTTTTTCACTTTTATACGATTTTCAGTTAGAAGTGTTCTATTTTGGCTACGGTTATATTGGTGGCAAAATGAAATTGATTGCCACGGGCTGCTGTCTTGCCACGGGTATTTTACATTTGCTACGATTTTATCTGTGGCAAAGGAATATGATTAGCTACAGATTTTTCCGTGGCATAAAAGTCAATTTATGCCACGATCATTATTTTCGCGTGGCAACTACCTAGCCACGCTCACTTGCGCCACGAGAGTATATACTTTGAATTTTCGTGGCTAAATAGTATAGTCACGGAAATATTATACTTGGGCCACGATTCTAACTGTGGCGCAAGTGATGATTTGTTGTATACATGACTTGCCACATTGCTGTTCTAGTTTCTCAGAAATTGGGTTACTTTGGTCATAGATTTAGAGTAGTAAGCTAATTAAAGATTAGATTTAGAAAGAGATGAAAATTCAATTGATTTTAGAAAGAGAAATTAACAAAGAGGAGAGAAATAAGAGAGAGAGAGAAAGAAGAAGAAAAATAAGAAAATAAAGAGAGGTGAAGAACATGGTGTATTTGATTTTTATTTTTTATTTTGAAAGTTTGTTTGTGATAATTAGATAATAAGGAGGTTAATTTATAAAATAAATAAATATAATGACAAAATTAACTCTTTTTCTTTTGACTATTAACACCATTAGTCAATTTGACCTATGTTTGCTACCAGAATGAACCTCCAAGGTACCAATTTGTAAATTTTTAAACCACAAAGGTGCCGATCGAAAACAAGTGTAACCACAAGGTTTATTTTTATATTTAAAATGAATGATAATGTTCCTAAATTAATTAGTAAATGTAATGTGATTATAACACTAATTAAAATATGATAACGTCCTGATTTACATTGATGTCATCAACTGTTGTTCCTTCTTGAAGGAATAATGGTAATTGGTAGAAATTATGACAAAAAGTTATTCTTTCCTAGAGAAGAATTGATGACAAATTAAATGCATGATTTATGCAAAGTTAAATGACAAATTAATTGTTAGGAGTTAACAACTTGCAAAAAGGAATATAAATACACTCTATACTACATGTAATGTAGTGAAACAAAATTCTAAAGGGCTGAAGAGACAGGGAGAAAATATTCTTCCGACTTCCACTCAAATAATTACCTTTATCGTTTACTCTCTTTGATCTCGTATTGATTCATTTAGAGGCAATCAATTCAGATTGATATTTATTGGTTGATTATTAACCATTTTCTTTTCTGTTATTTTCATTGTTCGTGAAACACAGTTAAGAAGTTAGTGGGCACTTCATTTACAACGGTAGATAGTTCTTCAGAAAAGGTACACGTGTTTAATCCCAAAATCATGTCGTTGAGATCATTATGGCTTTGACCATCTTGTATTTTAGGAGAAATCGGGAGATTTTACTCAAACGTCCACAACTCACCTTTTACAACCCATTCACATTCTAGATGATGGAAGAACTAAAAAACAAATATGTTAGACCCTAGTTCAGTGATGCATATACCTCTTGATAAGCATCATAAATCTGCCATAGCATTCTTCATCGTAGTTATTTTTATTCCTCGGTCCATAAGGAATCGACCGACAAGTTCCCAGCTAGACGGTTTTGGTTGCACCTCGACATCATCATTACCAACAATCACCCTATCATCACTTTCTTATTCCAAGGTTATTTTCGAATAGAGATGACTCATGGAATCCATTATCGAACAAAAAAAAGAAGAATATAAGAAACTGTCTTACATAGAAAAACTCCTCAATAGGGAGACATTCTTACAATTGTTTTAGTTTCTAGTTGCAATTTTTAGATTATTTATAGGGTGAGATCTAGTGAGACAAGGGGTTGTGGTGTGATAAGGAACTTATGGTGTGACATAATAAAACTACATAGTTTTGGTAAGGAATCTCAACACAAAAATACATTTTCACGACCTTTCTAACCTCATTTTTCAAAATTTTTTATACTGTTAGATTCGTCTAAGTTAGACGGTCATTTTGTATCCCTGAAGCTCAGGTAAAAAAAAATTTCGATGAACGGAATCCGACGATTAAGTGGGCATTTTTTGGCGAGAAAAAAAATGTGCCCAGAAAATTCTCAAAACATTCCAAAAAATGTAAAACATTATTCTGAGAAACTTTAATTCTTGGGTCAAAGTGGGATTTACGGTTTAGTCCCAATAAAACTTTTTTCTGAATTTTATCCATTTTACATGCTTCAACAATTTATTGGATCAAAACCATAAGGAATATCACTTTGAGCCAAAAATTAAAGTTTCTTAAAATGATTTTTACATGTTTTGGAATTTTTTTGATAATTGTCTAGGTATGTTTTTGGTCCTACCTTTCAGCACTATGTGTTGGAAAAACCAGCATAAACTGCTAGACGCCAGCACGTTATTCTATATCAGTATACAAATTGTTCTAATTAGTACCAATTGTTTCAAATCAGTGTATCAATTGTTCCAAAAAATATTTATAATGTTCCAACAGAATTCTTAAATTATTCCAACTGAATACTTATATTGTTCCGACAGTGTACGAAATTGTTCCAAATCAGTGTACCATTTGTTCCAACATAATACTTATATTGTTCCAACAGAATAAATCAATGTATCAATTGTTCCAACAAAATAGTTATATTGTTCAATCATAATACTTATATTATTCCAACATAATAAATCAGTTTACCAATTGTTTTATTATCTATCGTCTTTAATTTCATTTTTATTTTTTAGTATTTAATATAGTACCTTCAAATTTATATTAGTTATATTATTTAGAAAATAATTTTAATCCTTAAAATTTATTGAAAATAAAAAATTACTCTTAAAAATCAATAAATCATTTTCCTTAATTTTATCCATTTTACAAATTTCAATAATTTATTGGGACTAAACCGTAAGGAATCTCACTTCGACCCAACAATTAACGTTTCTCAGAAAAATGTTTTACATTTTTAGGAATTGTTTTAGAATTTTCTGGGCACTTTTTGTTTTCTCGCCGGAAAACGCCCACCTAATCGCCGGATTCCGTTGCTTTGGGACTAAACTGTAAGGAATCTTACTTTGAGTCAATAATTAAGTATAAGAGAATGAGCAGAAGGTAATATTTCTCATTGAAGAAGACGTGTATATATACAGGACTACAAGCTGCTATTTGAATCTAGGTTACAGAAACAATTTGTTATAACAGAAGATAGGAAGCTATAAAATAGGGATTGAGTATATCTACAGCTAGTATATTGTTGTTGAGATAGCAAGACTTAGTCAATCCTTATCACGCCCCCTCAAAACGGTCGGCCGCGAGGAGAGACCGATTTTGCGAACTAAGGAGGTGAATGTAGCTCGGGGTAGAGGCTTTGTTAAGGCATCGGCGAGTTGATCATTTGTGGAAATGTAAGTTACTTGCAGCAGTCCCTGTTGAACATTTTCACGCACAAAATGATAGTCTAAACCCAGGTGTTTCATTTTGGAGTGGAAAACCGGGTTAGCACTGACATATGTTGCTCCGGCGTTATCACAGTAAATTACCGGAGCCATGGTGAGTTTACAGCCCAGTTCTTCAAAAACATTACGAACCCAGAGTAACTCAGCTGTTGTATTAACTACAGCCCTATACTCAGCCTCAGTTGACGATCGAGCGCGAGTGCATTGTTTCTTGGATGTCCATGAAATGGGATTTCTGCCTAAGTATACAATGTAAGCAGTCGTAGAAATATAGTCGTCTTTATCTCTAGCCCAGTCTGAATCTGAATAAGCATGAAGTGTGAGTGGGGAATCTTTGTGAATAATAAATCCCATATGAGTTGTGCCATTGAGATAACGAAGTAAACGATGAAGAGCCTGCATATGTTCAACTGTAGGACGTTGCATATATTGAGCAAGTTTATTTACAGCAAAAGCAACATCCGGGCGAGTTAATCTCAAGTATTGTAGACTGCCGATGAGTTGCCGATAGGAAGTAGGATCAGAGAGCAGCTTCCCATGAATTGTGAGAGGAGGGTCAACTGCGAGAGGTGTGGCAGTGGGTTTTGAGTCCTCCATATTAGCTTTGCACAGAATATCCTGTATATATTTCTTTTGACTTAAAAATAAGCCATTAGGATGTGGCAGTACCTCAACGCCCAAGAAGTAGGATAATTCACCTAAATCCTTGAGGGAAAAACGAGATGCTAATTTCGAAACAAAATCATCAAGAAGCTTCGGGACATTACTCGTAACAATAATATCATCTACTTAAACTAAGAGATAAATTACTGCACCATTTTGAGAAGAAAAGGTAAAGAGAGACGAATCTGAAACTGCATTTTTGAATCCCAAACCAACCAAATATTGACGCAGTTCATTGTACCAGGCTCTCGGAGCTTGTTTGAGCCCATACAAAGCTTTATTTAGCTTGCAAACATAATCTGGAAAGTTTGGATCGATATAGCCTGGTGGTTGAATCGTGTAAACCTCATCAGTAAGTGTCCCCTGCAAGAATGCGTTATTAATATCAAGTTGACGCAAGGACCAACTCTGACTAACTGCAAGTGATAACACAAGTCTGACTGTTGCCGGTTTGACCACCGGACTAAACGTCTCGTTATAATCAATTCCTGGCCTTTGATTAAAACCCCTGGCAACAAGACGGGCCTTATATTGGATTATGTTACCATCTTTATCTCTCTTGATTCGGAAAACCCACCTGCAATCAACAACATTTTGTAAATTTGATGATGGAACAAGATTCCATGTTTTGTTCCGAGTTAGAGCTGAGATTTCAACATCCATTGCCTTTCTCCAAACCGGACTTTTGAGTGCTTGTGTGATGGACTTAGGAATTGTTTCTTGCTGTCCGACTGAAGCACTTAAATTAAGTTTGTCAATTGGTTTTCGGATGCCACTTACAAGACGGGTGATATGGCGTGGTGGAGGTGGAGGGGGAGGTGGAGGGGGAGGGGAAGAGGAAGATGCAGTAATATGGTGAGAGGTGGAAGAAGGGGTTGGACTCGGAGTGGGTGATACAGGAGATGTAGGAGAAATATGAGAGGATGATGATGGAGGGTGTTGTGGCGGAAGATGTGGAGGGATAATATACAGAGATAAAGGACACCATTCCTCAATTAAATCAGAGGTAGAAACCGAGGCATTTGAAATGTCAGAGAAAGGAAATTGATGCTCAACAAAATGAACATGCCGAGAGCAAAATATTTTGTGAGTTTTTAAATCAAGACAGTAATACGCACTTTGGGTGGAAGAATAGCCTACGAAAACACATGGTTGAGATTTGGGGTCAAGTTTATGGGTTGTATAGGGCTTTAACCAGGGGTAGCATAAGCAACCGAAACTTCTTAGCTTGGTGTAGTTTGGTTCTTTCCCAAACAACTTGAGATATGGTGAAGCATTTTTCAGAGTTGGAGTGGGTAAACAATTAATAAGATAGGCTGCCGTAACACAAGCATTTGACCAGAAATCAAGAGGCATTTTGGCATGAGTGAGAAGGGATAATGCAGTTTCCACTATGTGTCTATGACGTCGTTCACTGAACCCATTATGTTGAGGAGTATGTGGAGGAGTAGTTAGGCGAGAAATTCCATCAATGGAAAGATAATCTTTTAGAGCATCATATTCACCTCCATTATCAGAGTAAAGTGTAATTAACGGAAGTTGGAAATATTTTTCAACAAGTGCCTTAAATCGAATAAATACATTTTTGGTGTCGGACTTTAATTTGAGAGGATATAACCAAATGTATTTAGAATAATGATCAATAAAAATGACATAGTATTTAAAGCCATCATGAGAATATAAAGGAGCAGTCCATAAATCAGTATAGATGTACTGTAAAGGAGCAGTAGAAGAAATAGAGGAGGTGGAAAAGAGAAGTCGATGACTTTTATTGCAAGCACACGAATTACAATCTAAGGTGGAAATACTAGAAACATTAATATCAAGCTTTGAAACAAGATGCCTAAAAGATTTTTGAGAAGGATGTCCGAATCGATGATGCCAATCGAGAGACTCTAGTTTTATGCTTGTGAAAACTTTTGGAGGGACGGATTGAATTTCGTATACTCCTGATTTAATCGGACCCCGAAAAAGAGAAGCCCCCGATTTGAGATCCTTCACAACAAAAGAAGAGGGTAAGAACTCTATGAATGCATTATTATCAAGACAGAGTTGGGAGATAGAGATGACATTACGGGACATAGAAGGTACATAAAGAACGTTGTTTAATTTAATGGTATAGGATAAATAAGAAATAGAAAGAGAACCAATATGAGAGATTTTAAGACCTGTACCATCACCAATGATTAGTTCTTCAGTACCATCATATGGAGTGTGCAGAGACAGGTTTTCGAGATCATTGGTTACGTGATGCGAAGCACCACTATCAAGTAGCCAGTTTGAAGAGGAAGCCGAAGCTATATTTGCCATGTGGGCCTGTGGTTTGTTGGGTCGAATGTGAGTAAGGGAGGATGGTGGTGGTGATGTTAAAGGAGGAGGAGAGGCATTTGGAAATTTTTTAGTGAATAATGGACATCGAGCTACAACATGTCCTCTTTCCCTACACCATTGACATTTGCCAAGAAAAGGACGAAATTGTTGGGTATGGGTGGGAGGTGAAGGGAGGATACCTTGGTTGTTATTTTGAGGGAAGGTATTTGAGGGGCGTGGCTTGTTCCGGGTGTAGGCAGCAAAGGCAGTGACTGGAAGAGAAGTATCAACATGAGTTTGTTGAATTGAGAGTTCTTTATTGATTAACTTTTCATGAAGTTCCTCGAAGGAGATAGGGGTGTCTCTCCCATTCACAGATTCAATTACTGAATTATATGACTCATCAAGGCCGAGGAGGACTCGATCAATTAAGTCTTCATGCTCCACCGTTTTTCCTAGAGCAGCAAGATGATCGGCCAAGGCTTTGATGGTTTGCATGAATTCGGTAACACTGCGGTTACCTTTTGTGGTGCGAGCTAATTGATCCTTCAATTGCTTTATATGACCGCGACTAGGAAGAGCAAATGTGTTAGCGAGCAGATCCCATAGGGTCTTGGAGGTACGAGCTTGAGAGACAAGAGGGACAAGATTAGGGGTGAGTGTACCAATGAGAGCACCAAATAGAAGACGATCCTGACGAATCCAATTCAAATTGGCAGGATTGGGGTTGGTAACTTGTGCAGTTGTGATAGTTGATGGAGGGCAGGGAAGAGATCCATCAACGTAGTGAAATAGGTCATGGCCGATAAGGATGGCCTCAATTTGTAGTTTCCAGGAAAGATAATTGGTGGGGGTGAGTTTAATTGTGTTCTGAACATTAAGAAAGATGAAGGGTTTTGAAGGATTATTGGCATTAGGGATTTGGGTGGAGTTTTCTCCGGCCATGGCAATAGACGAGGGGAAGGGGGGGTGTTTTAGGTTGAGGGGAGGATCAGAAATCTGATACCATATAAGAGAATGAGCAGAAGGTAATATTTCTCATTGAAGAAGACGTGTATATATACAGGACTACAAGCTGCTATTTGAATCTAGGTTACAGAAACAATTTGTTATAACAGAAGATATGAAGCTATAAAATAGGGATTGAGTATATCTACAGCTAGTATATTGTTGTTGAGATAGCAAGACTTAGTCAATCCTTATCATTAAGGTTTCTCAGAATAATTTTTATATTTTTTGGAATTTTTTAAAAATTTTATGGATATATTTTTTTCTCACAGAAAAATAGATGATCGGATTTAGTTCACTGGAATTTTTTTTACCCGAGTTTTTGGGATCTTAAAATGCACGTCTAATTAAGACGAGTCCAACAATATTGGTCATTGTCACACCATAAGACTTGTCTCACCATTTGAAAAACGAGGTTGGGAAAGTCGGGAAAATCCATTTTAAAGAAAAGAAATAAAACAATTTTCTCTTTCATTTTATTTACAAATTTGCCACATTCCTCTACTTAATTACAAAATTGGTCATTGTCACACCATAAGACTTGCCTCACCATAAAAAATCTGTCACACTAGATTTCTTATATATATATATATATATTGCATAAAATTGAATAAAAGTTTTGACATTCATGTTATGAATGTAAAATTTGTAGTATAAATTAAATTAGTAAAAATTAAACTTATATCATGTTTGGGGTATAATGGTGTCACACCCGACCCTAAACGGCATCGGGTATGAATGGGAAATAGAATAACGAACATATAAGTCTAGAAGGCAAACCGATTTTCTACGAATAAAAATTTAATTGGACTACCTAAAGTTTTATTTATTTGGCTTGGACATGATAATTCTATCACGCTTCCTACGTATCCCGAACATCTTTTAATCTTTAAACCGGGAATCAAAGCCACGTAGTTCTACCTATTTTAGGTAGTTCTCTTAACTTATTAACTCGTTTTAACTTATTGACACGTTGAATGACACGCTAATACTTTAATTGGACATTTCACTTTGTTATAATCTTTTTTATCAAAACGAATCAAATTAAATAACCGTTTTATCAAAACGAATAAACACTTTATCAAATCAACTCGTAATCAAACCAACTCGTAATCAAATAAATTGCTTTAACAAACCAACTCGTAATCAAACAAACGTAAAACATTATATTTCAAATCATCAAGCATTTTCAAAACATAATACAAAATTTATGTGTGTGTCCATCCTCGAATTCTACCTGTGTAGCTTATCATAAAATCAATCATATCAATAATCGAGATATCTCATTCATATCTCGCCTTACCTAACGTTAGGACTACCAACCGTGCACTCTGGCCATACCGCCCTTAGGTATGGTCTTACAAGTCTTACAACTCCTACCCTGGGCAATCCTAGATGGACAAAACCATTTTATCTTTCTTTCAAAATATCACAACATAAAAATCATATTTGGACTTGAATCCAAATCACAGAAATAATAACAATAACAACCGCAACAGCTTTCTCAATCCAGAAACAATTCGCATAAAATAGTCGAATGCATTTTCCAATCCAATTTTCAAAATACCACAATAATAAATCATTATTCTTCAAATAATCAAAATCAAAAGTATATAAATATTTTAAATAATATATTTTAAATGATTTAATAAAACGTATTCAAAACCACGTAAATCATTTAAAATTGAAACTTATTTTTATTTGTCACCGGAATAACTATTTTAGGCCGAATATACTGTTAGACTCGTTATATTGTCTTAAATCTGTTTGAACTAACTTTATATTCAAATTTTGGTACAAATTTTATATACGACTTTATACCGACTCTAATTGGTAAATATCAGTATTAATCATTCTCGACAAATTAAGGTTGCTCAAACAATTTTATTATTATCATTTAAAATAATCAAAACATTCTTATTGGATTATTTTCGGTCGTTGAGATATTAATTTTAAACCGACTTAGTTGTTTCTGGACTTATTATACCTTTAAACTCATAACACTGCTAAGAGTATTAATACCGAATTTCACGTTATTAAATCTAAACGACAATTAATCTAAAATTTATATTTTTATTAGTAATTGATAGACGCTAAATCATTAATTGTAAATTTATTAAAATTCGACAAAACTATCGAAACCAAACTTACTTAAAACCATACCTATAATATTTTAAAAATAATTTGAATATAAAATTTCGTTACCGAAATGTCGTCGTCGGTCACCGATATGATCCCTCGTCGGTCACTGAAAATTAATCATTATGATCGGTTGACAGCTAATTTGAAACATCATCGTCGATCACCGAAAACTAATCGGTGTGATCCCTCGACAGCCAAAAACGTTTTCCTCTTCTTATTTGAAAACCAAAATCTTTCTTATTAGAATTTCCTCTTTCAAGATATCCCCCCAAAATCATGTTTATGTACATTTTAATTTTTATAAGATTAACAATGGATGATGAATCATCCACCATAATACCAAAAAAAAGGACTCATGTACTTCTAAATTACAAGTGTCATTTCTAATCAATTTATAGCCCAAAACAAAAACATAATTATAGATAACTATATCCTAATATTCTAACAAGTGTTTTGAAATTCTCCATGACATGCCACATTATTCCCTTCTTATTATTTAATTTATTTTTAATTAAAATATGATATTAAATTATAAAATAAAAGTCATATTTTGTAATTAGAAAAAAATGTTCATTTTGATCCCTTAATATATAACTTTTATAAAATTTATCCAAAACTTTAAATTACCTAAAAATATTAAACTAAAACACAATAATATATTTATAATGCCAAATTAGTTAATACCCTAAAACATATACATTATAATCTATATCGGAATATTGAAACTTTTAGACACGGACGTGACAAATGGGGTAAATAAAAAAAATAAATGTTTTACATTCATGTTATGAATATGAAATTAATAATAATAAAAAAACGTTATATCCATGTTATGTTTTGGATATTTTGACTTTCAATTTTTATATCTATAATCACATCTTTTTGTATTTAAACGAGGTAGGGTGATTAATCAAAATTTTTTTTCTACACGAAATCGACAAACGAATCTGTAATCTCTAATTCAATTGGGTCTAATTAATATCAAGCCCATTAACCCAAGAAAAATCATAATTAATTGGGAAATTTACATATAAATTCACTTTTAAAAAACTATCTATAATTATATCAAGTAATGATTTTGAATTATGTCAAACTAGTAAAATCAGTATTTTTAATATATTTTAATGATTCAAATATATAATTAGCAGTCTAGAATATATTTTCTAGCGTTTATAATTTATGAATTTCTAATTTTTTTAAATTATGGTGTAAAATTACAATAAATATAGAATAGTGACATATTGAGAATTAAGTTTGGTGATATGACTTAGTTGGAATTTTGTACTTAATTAGAATATTAATGTATTTGATCCTAATTAATTATGGACTAATACCATTTTAATTTTAGTCAAGGCCCATTCTAGATTTCAGGTCAGAACCATTTCAAAAGTGGGCCAAAACCACATTAGACGCGCCAAAACCCTCTCAAATTCGGGTCAGAGCAGAAGACAGTCAAATCCATCTCAATTTCGGGCCAAAATTTACTTCAGAACGGGTAAAGAACCATTTCATAAATCAGGTCAGATCCTAAATTTGGCCAACAGGTCCATCAACTGTGATTCTAAAATATTCTCAATAGGGGTGACATTATTTATTTATTTTTGAAAAAAGGGTGGCATTATTTTAATCACATAGATATTTCAATACTTGAGGGGTAAGGGATGTCTTTTTGCCTAAAACCTTGAAGATCAAGTCTAATTTTTGCTATAAATAAGAGGTCCTGCCTCATTTGCAAGGGACCCAATTTTTTAATAGAGAAAAATCACATAGAAAATTAGAGAATTTTAGGGCGAGAACTTCTTTAAGAGTTCTTAGTAAGATTATAAAAAAAAACTCCATTCTATTCAAGAAATCTACTGTACCAAAGCAAAAAAATCAATACAAGTTCTTCCTTTGAAGGTGAGTTCTTCCCCTTTCATTTTATGTTTATGAATTTCATTTATATTTTTAAATATTTTCTTCATCTTGTTTTTAGTTAAATTGTTTTTTTATTCTTAATCTCTTTTCCTTTTCATTTATTGTAAACTCAATTTTTTTAAATCATTGTTCTTCCTTTGATGGTGAGTTCTTCCCCTTTCATTTTCTGTTTATGAATTTCATTTACATTTTTAAATATTTTCTTTATCTTTTATTTTAGTTAAATTTTTTTTTATCCGTAATCTCTTTTCCTTTTCATCTGTTGTAAACTCAATTTTTTTTAAATCTTTTTTGAATAAAGGTTGGGACGAACCGATCAAGGAGTCTGACATCCCAGCCAGGTTGGCACCCCAGGCCCCAAGACCCGAAAACCCAAATGAATAAATAAAATAAGAGTCTTACAGAGGAGGAGGAAAATTAAATAAAGCGAAAACATGGAGCATTGCAAATATCATCAAGAATAAAAGAATGACAAAAGTTTGGAGAGGCAGGCCACCAGCAAAGATTGGTAGCTTGAACTCCGTAGCGGGCAAGGGCATCGGCAGCTCTGTTCCCCTCCCTGAAAATATGAGTGGCGTTAACTTCCATTCCGGAGCACTGATGTAGGCATTTCAACCATTTTTGCTTGATTTCCCAAGGAACTGATTGCGATCTGCTGCGGATTAGCTCAACGACGTGTGTTGAATCGGAATCGATCCAAAGTTTTAGCCATCCTCTTTCCCAAGCAATGTCAACTGCGGTGATCACAGCAAGAATTTCCACGATGAGTGCGGGGGCGGAGGGTATTGGGAACGCGAAGCAACCGCGAGCGAAACCCCGCGAAGAACGGAAAATTCCTCCTGCTCCGGCCATATTCGTTGGACGAAGAGAAGAACCATCAGTATTCACTTTCAACCAGCCCGCCGGGGGAGGTGTCCAACGTACGCCAATTAATTTTGGAAGCCGAGGAGGGATTGGGTGCACAGATAATTGCCGGAGGATGTGATGATCATATGTACTGGAACAGCTGCCGATTTTCATATTGCTAGACTCGCGGATGTATCTATTGAGCTTGTAAGTCGAAATTTGGATTGAAGGGAGCTCGGCTTCAAAGGTGGCGAGATTCCTCGTGCGCCATATCAGCCAAATACAATGCACAACCGCAGCTTGCCAAAGGCGGTGAACCTGCTTCCCAAATTTGAAGGTTAGTAGAACAGTAAAAAAAGTAGTGAAAGTACCTGAGCAGTTTAAGGCAACGCCAAAGATATGGCTGAGGTGCATCCAAAGGGCCTTGGGAAAGGGGTAGGACAAGAATAAATGGTCTGAATTTTCCAATGAGGAGCAACAAAGGCTGCAGCGAGGCGCTAATGTGATTCCTCGATTTTGCAGGAGATTCTGAGTCGGTAACCGGTCAAACCGTAATTTCCAGCAAGTGCATGAGCGAGACGGAGGTATGTGCTTCCCCCAAATAAAGGAACTCCAGGGATTGTCTTGTTCAAAGCATTGAAGCTCATAAAACGTTTTTACTGTAAAATCCCCATTCAATGAGAGGGTCCAGAAGCAGATGTCCGTGCTATTCCAACCCCGGTTTACCTCTCTGATTCTCTCTTGGATCGCAGCAGGCAACATCTGTAAGTTCGTCCAAAATTCCCCGTGCAAGAACTGCTCAATACAATGAAACTGAGCTCTTTGAATTGAGGGCGGCAATCCCAGAAGATCCGCAATTGAGGGGAAAATCCAAAGGTCTGTCCAAAAGTTCAGACGTGATTGCAGGCCAATCCACCATCTTGATTGTAAGCGAATGATATTGAAGATGGCTTTACAAGAAGCCCAAATCGAAGAGGCGGTAATTTGTACCCTTGGGATGCGAGACAGTGCCAAAAAGCGGGTTCTCAACAGCTGGATGACAAAAGAATCTCCTTGAATTAACTCCCAGACAAGCTTCCCGAGAAGGGAGGAGTTGAATTTCTCGAGATTTTTAATCCCAAGTCCGCCGGCTCGGATTGAAGAACAGCAAATACGCCAAGAAACTGTGATTAATTTCCTTTAGTCGGGACTGCCAGTCCATAGGAAATTTCGGATCCGCTTGTTAATTTTGTTTAGAAGCTTCGCATGCCATTTGTAAACCGTGAAGGCATGCATAATTGCCCCTGTAAATGCCGACTTAATCAGAGTTAATCGCCCCGCGAACGATAAAGCTGAGCCCTTCCAAGAAATGAATGTTGAAAGGAACTGGTCTGTGATGTTAGCCAGGTTCCGTGAATTTGGAGCACCCTTAAAAAGCGGCACACCAAGATAATTAAATGGGAGGGTTGCTTGCCTGATGCCCAGTATGCCTGCTAACCTTGATTTTCGAGGGCCTGCAATGAAATCACTGAAATATACGACAGATTTATCCCAATTTACATGCTGCCCAGATACTGCGCTGTAAAAGTGGAAGATCCTTTTTATTTCTCTCATGTTTCTTGTAGTGTCTTTCCCAAAGAGGAGCATATCGTCTGCGTATAGTAGATGCGATGGAAAGTTTGTGCTGCTTGAATAGGTCATCCATGTGAATCGATTTTCAGACTCCATTTTCTGCATCCATCTGCAGAAGTAATCTTCTGCGATTCCAAACAGGATAGGAGAGAGAGGGTCTCCTTGCCTTACCCCCCTAGAGCATTTAAAGTATCCCTTCGCCGCCCCATTAAATAGGATGGAGATGCGCGAAGATGACAGAAAAGACAGAATCCAGTCCCTAAATTGTAAAGAGAACCCAAAAGCCTCCATGACAGATAACAAAAAACTCCAGTCTAGGGTGTCAAAAGCCTTCTTAATGTCAATTTTTAGAGCCATGTTCCCCCCAAAACACCTTTTGCTTAACTGATTGATGCCTTTAGAGGCCGCGGCAATACAGTGATGGATACTTCTGCCCTGTACAAAGCCAAATTGATTCTTTGATATAATTTTGGGGGCGATACCTGAGAGTCTATTGGCCAGCAGCTTGGTGATTATTTTGTAACTGAAGTTGCTCATGACAATTGGCCTGAAATTTTCAATCCGATTTGCACCAGGGGATTTTGGTAAAAGAGCCATAAGGTTAGAATTCAGCCCAGGAAGAATGTAGCCAGTTGTGAAGAATTCTTGAACCTTTCCACACACATCTTTGCCAATTATATCCCAAAAAGCCTGATAGAAGCAACCGCCGAAGCCATCTGGCCCAGGCACACTGTCTTTGTCCATTTTAAACACACAGTCACGGATACTATCAATAGAGGGGACATTGGAAAGCATAGCATTGTCTTCCTCCGAGACCAAAGCAGGAATGACCGAATCAATGGGATCTAGATTGACGTTGTAGGTTGAGTTCCTGAAAAGCTCTGTATAAAAATCAATTATATGTTGTGAAATAATACCTTCATCGGAAGTGAGCTGTTCGTTAACTACCATGGACTGAGTCCCTGAATGCAGTTTTTTGATCTTTGCCGTATGGTGGAAGAAAGCAGAATTCCTGTCTCCCGCTTCAAGCCATTTTATACGGCTTTTCTCACGAAGAAGCAGCTCTTGTCGCAGCAATTGGATCTCGAGATCCCCCTGCGCAGCCGCCTCCCGAGAAATTAGCACCGGAGAAGCCCCAAGGTTACTAATTTCCAGTTGAGCCGCTGCTAGTTTGTCATTCGCACTTCTGATGTTATTGTCAACCAGCCCAAACACCTGTTTATTCCAATTACGAAGAACCGGGCGCAATGTGCGCAACTTATGGCAAAGTAACTGAGAAGGAGGAAGTGATAAGGAGGAGGCCTCCCAATGAGTTCTGATAACTTCTTTTAAAGACAGATGAGTGAGCCACATCGAATAGAATCGGAAACGAGCAACTCTAGGAGCACCGTTTCTGCATGTGAATAACAAAGGGGAATGATCTGAGCAATGTCTCGACAACGCTGAGCAGTTTACAATCTCCCACTGGTCGAGCATTTATCTTGTGACCAGAGCTCTATCAAGCTTACAGTCCACCCTAGCCGTCCCTCTACGACCATTCGTCCACGTGAATTGGCAACCGGCGGTGTCAACCTCTAGGAGCCCGCAATTGCTAATAAAACCGCGAAAATCTGCAGTGGCCCCAGCTGCGGGGGCGGCACCCGTTTTCTCATGGGCTCCGGTTACCGAATTAAAGTCCCCAATTAACATCCACGGCTTCAATTGCGCATTGGAGATATTAATTAGACTATCCCATAAAGCTAGCCTGCCACTCGCTGAAGTAGCGCCGTAAACAAAAGAGACCCGCATTTTTGAGTTATCCCGACCAATATCCATGGTGATCTGTTGATCATGAAAGATGGTGTTATCAATGTCCAAAGTCAGATTAGCTAGCACCCAAATTTTACTGTTAGAAGCAACTAAGGAAAGACCCAGAGAAGACCAGAAATGAGGCGGAGAGGAGTCAAAGGTAACCATAGGTTCTGCAAGGCCAATTATATCAGGACGGTGAGTTTGACAAAACAAACGCAGCGCTCTTCTAGTTTTGGGGTTTCCGAGGCCCCTGTAGTTCCAAAATAGAATTATCATCGATAACGGGTGGGGGGCTGGCTGAGCCTTTCAGCTCTAGCTGCAATAGTTTGAGTAGGATTCTTAATCCGCTTCTTTCTTTTAACCTGTGACCAGTTATCAGATTGGCCAGACTGTTTATCCTCTGCCATTACATCTTTTTCTTGTTGTTCCGGGAGGACCACCATCTCTAACTGAGGGGTCGGCTGGTCTGAGGTGTCAGAAACCGGGTGGGAGATAGAGATGGGGATGGAGCAATCCCAATCTAGTCTTGTGTTATGTAAATCCCCCAGATTCAGGTTTGGTAGCTCAGTAATGCGTGGAGGCTGGGGTCTCGAGTAAATCTGAATAGCCGACTCTGTTATTACTTGCTCAGAATCTGAATCCGAGCCATCTAGGCTCCCCCCCTCGCTGTAATCAGCCCAATTCTTGTGAACATTGCCGCTGCTACTTGGTTGGTCCTCCTGTGCCCTGGCCACATGAACCCCAATCGGATCACTCGCCTTTGCTTATGGAGCTTGACGGGTCTGGTGTTGTTTGCCGTCCCTCTGCATGGGTTTAGTAGGTTCCTCTTTGCCTGGATTGCGCCTGCATTGTAAAGCTGTGTGTCCAGTAGATTTACATATCGAACACATGGCGGGCAATTTCTCATATTCAAGGTGAACCCATTGCATACAATTTTCAGTATCCACTCTCAGTTTATACTGCAGGGGCTGAGACAAATCAACATCAATAAGAACCCTAGCAAAATGCCCAAATTCCCCTTCAATGGTGTTTCTGTCAAACCGTAGAGGAATGCCAATTGCTCTTGCAATGCTGGATATAATCCTCTTATCCCAATATTCCCGTGGAAGGTTATAAAAATGGACCCAGACCTAAGCCGATGAGGCTTTATGTGAATCAGGGTTAAAACCGGGATACCAGGGAGTGAAACAGAGAATACCTGGCTTTAGAGGGATCGCTCCCCGGCTCCATACTGCCTGTAGAGCGTCAGCGGAAGGCATGATTATGTGGTAGAATCCTCTGCCCAGGGAGATGAGCTTCCATTCCATCTTCATGCCCCAAATGGAATTAAGCCTGAGTTTGAGCTCCGAGTGCTTCCATGGAGACTCGCCCTTCGAGAGGGTAATTCTCCCAATTATCGAATGCTTACATACAGAGAGCCGATCCTTGTATACCGATTGTGGAATACGGATAGCACGGAATCCGCCTTCATCAGTTATTTGGGGCTTATCGGTCGATTGATCAATCTCTGTTCTTGAATTGGCTTTGACAGCAGCCGCAAACGACCGCGGGGGTTCAACAGAGCTTTTCGAGAAAGATTGCCGACTGAACAGATGGGCAATATTCGAATCAGGGCTTGTTCCATGAACAAGCGGGGGAGCAGGGTGTGGATTGGGTTCTGGAGAGCTTTGAGAGAAGGATTGCCGGGAGAAGAGGTGAGCAATCGCGAAATCCGCAAGGATAACCGGAGTGGCCATGTCGCAAGGAGCTTAGGGGGCGCCGCCACCGCCTAGGTCATCTCGTCTCGCAAGAGTGGTGATCTTGCTTGTTATGGTTCAACTCAATTTTTTTAAATCATTTGTTTTGAAATAAAACCTTTTGCAATTAATAAAAACATGTATTTTAAATCTTAAATCCCCTACCAAAAAAAAATCTTAAATTTTTCTTGGAGACTTATTTGAAATCATTTTCTATTTTAAAAGATACTACTATTGTTTTAATTTATTTTTAAAATGAATTTGTATTACAAAAACATTGTTTCAAAACTTAACGTATCATTCATTTTGTAACAAAATTAATTTCACATGTTCTCCTTACCATGCTAAAATATGCATGTTTAAGTTATTTTGTGTATTTAAAGATTATATGCTAAATTTCATAATACAATTTTCAAATAAATTTAAAAAATATATTTTATGTTGAAATTAATTCTAGATTCAATTTGTGTGTAATTTCAATTAATTTGTATATATTTTATTTAAGGAAATGTCTAATCAATTTCATACCTTAAAGTAGATAAACATTCCATATTCAATTAAGTAGATAAACATTCCAAAAAAAAAGTAGATAAACATTCCACATGCAATTAATTTGTACCTATAATTGAATATTTATTTATTTTTGAAAAAAAGGGTGGCATTATTTTAATCACATAGATATTTCAATACTTGAGGGGTAAGGGATGTCTTTTTACCTAAAACCTTAAAGATCAAGTCTAATTTTTACTATAAATAAAAGGTCCTACCTCATTTGCAAGGGACCCAATTTTTAGATAGAGAAAAATCACATACAAAATTAGAGATTTTTTAAGGGGAGAACTTCTTTTAACAGTTCTTAGTGAGATTTAAAAAAAGCTCAATTCTATTCAAGAAATCTACTATACAAAAGCAAAAAATCAATACAAAAGTTCATTGTTCTTCCCCTTTCATTTGCTGTTTATGAATTTCATTTATATTTTTAAATATTTTCTTTATCTTTTATTTTAGTTAAATTGTTTTTTATCCTTCTCTTTTCCTTTTCATCTATTGTAAAAAAAATTAAATCATTTGTTTTGAAATAAAACCTCTTGCAATTAACAAAAGTATGTATTTAAATCTTAAATTTTTCTTGGAGAATTATTTGAAATCATTTTCTATTTCAAAAGATATATACTACTGTTGTTTTAATTTGTTTTTGAAATGAATTGATATTACCAAAACATTGTTTTAAAACTTAATATAACATTCATTTTGTAACAAAATTAATTTCACTCGTTCTCCTTACCATGCTAAAATATTCATGTTTAAGTTATTTTGTGTATTTAAAGATTAATTCTATTTGTATGCTAAATTTTAGAATACAATTTTCAAATAAATTTAAAAAATATATTTTAGGTTGAATTTAATTCTAGATTCAATTTGTGTGTAATTTCAATTTGTATATATTTTATTTAAAGAAATGTCTAATAAATTTCCTAACTTAAAGTAGGTAAACATTCCATATTCGACTAAGTAGATAAACATTCCAAAAAAAAAGTGCATAAATATTCCATATTCAATTAATTTGTAACTATAATTGAATTTTATTTCCTAACCTAGGGTTGACCTTGATTTAGGGTAATAATATGCTTTACTAAATTAAATTTATTATTCGTAATATGTCTAAAAACCCATTTAAAAAGATTCATGTCTTTTTTACGTATATCCATTTATGACAAAAATAATTGAATCAAATAATTTCATAAACACTTAATATGTGTAAACGTAAATTAAATCGATTTGATTCAAAATATTTTGCGTCCCTCGAAAAATCGGAAATAAACTAAGTTGATTTAAAATGTTATTTTGGATATTTATAAAAAGTTATCTTGGGTCCCCAAAAATATTTCTAAAATAACACTCGATTAATCAAAGATGTTATCCCAGAATTAATCAACTCCAATTAATATGCAAATATTATTTCAATTTCTTTCTCATAATTGGTGTAAATTATCTTCCATAATAAAATTATTTCTATTTTGGCATATATGTGAATAGAAAATAAATTTTAGTAAATTAAATAATATCGTAGTTATGTTATACGTACGATTCCAAATTAAATTACAATCAATATGGGAGGTTATCTCGAATTTCACTTAATAAAATCAAATTTAAATATACAAATGTTATTTGAATTCTTCCATAATGTGAATCAATCCCTAGCATGAGAATGTCAAATATAAAATTTTCACATATCGTCATCGTCTTCGAAGAAAACATATTTTCTTTTCTGTCCAAAGTCATTTTTATGCACACCAATGAATTTTTCTAGACTTTCGACGTGGCTTACACATTGCCTTGGAACAAGTGGACCTAAAGCTTTTGAAGTGACAATATTTTTTAAATTGGATCGATCTTCAATTAATGTATGTACCAACACATGTCATACAACTATTATGAAAATAAACCAACAATTTATTTCCTGAATTGACAAATAAATAGATATATAACAAACAATTAACAACAAAAATATAAATTATATTTTTTTACATAAGAACAATTACTGATGTAGTTGATAATTAATATGTATTATCGTGTTTGTAAAATAATTTGTAAAAATGTAAGACTATTATGAAAAAGAGAGTAGTGTTGGGGTCGAACACAGGTTGGCTCATTTAAAGCAGCGCACTGACCATTTATCTAGACCAATTTAGTGATACACTATTCGAATGAAATTATAACACGTGTTCCCAAAGCTAAATTGAAATCATCTTCTTTGCAAATCAATCGCCATACTTTTCAATTGAATTTCAGGAGAAATTTCCCCTCTTCCATGACTGAAACCTAACTTTTACCGGCTATTCCCGTCGATTGTTCCTTTCCACTCTACAGATTTTTTTCATCCTTACTTTCGAAAGCTTCAAATTTCATGCTCCAATGGCTATAACAAGACAGTCAAGTACAACTGATTCACGAAGTAAGGGGAAGCAGACGTTCCAACCTAAAAAGAAGAACAAGGCTGTAAAAAGGAGTAACACATGCAATGCTGAAACCTCTAGTACGAGGGATAGAGTGGTGAAGCTGGATAGTATGCCTGTGCTCAAAGGTATGCCCATTGATATCGAGTCCCTGAAAAAAATCAATTTTGATGTGTCCTCTTACATTGAGGATTTAAAATTGAGAAAACTACTGTCTCTTAAAGTCAACACATATGATGAATAAGTGAAGGAATTTTACAGAAACCTTCATAGGAATGTTAGGGGCACAGAGATATCTTCTATTGTAAAAAATGTTAAGATCAAGGGAGACAGTGCTTTGTTAGATCAACTTTTTGAGATGTCTTCTCATGAGGATGGGTTTTTCATTAAAAACCCTGCTGATAAAAAAATAGAGTGGGAGGGGTATAATGATACACATTTCACAAATGAAGTCCTACAGGAGTCTGGTTTACCCCTTGCCACAATAAACATGACGGGTCATGCCCGATTTTTCCATCAGGTGATTATAAAGACACTGCTACCTAAGTATGGTAGCAGGGAAAAGTGCTCATTAGTTGAGAGGATTATTTTGTGGCATCTGCTAAAGGGGACAGATGAATTTTGCCCAACAAATTATCTATCACATCTTGAATAGGTTTAGAGCGGTTAAGAAAGAGCGTCAAAGAAAAATCCATCTACCTTATGGTAATCTTTTGACGGTAGTGTTTGAACATTTCAATGTTCTTGTGACTAGGAGGGATAACCGTTCAGTTAATACAAATGTCATGGATGCTCCATACTTGTTAAGTATGACAACTATGACGAGTAATAGAGGTTGGATCCTTTCAAAATTTGTCAAAGATGAAGATGATATTGTTTTTAATAAAAAAACATATTTAAGGAACTTAGGGAATGACGAACAGGATGTTGAGGTTGAGCTAGAAGGTGATGGGCCTGTGGATGATGAAATAGAAAGTGTAGATGTTGGGATGGATGGTTTTGATTTTGATGATGAACATGTTGGGATGGATGGTGTTGAGATGGAGGGTGCAGAGGTTGAGGTAGAGGATGATGAGCCAAGACCCGAAGAGTCTGACGAAGAAGAGGAGGACGAGTATGAAATTGTGTTTCGGAAGGTGGAGTAGCCAGAAAAGGAGAAAACAATGGAGGAAGAAGTTGATGATGACAGCAATGCTGGGGCGATGGTAGTTTATGTTGGATCTGAACTACCGGCATCCTCTTGTCCAATGAAGAAGCTTCTAGTTTTGATAATTTTACTATTGCGATTTGGTCATCAAAGATGAGGTATTTTTCACATTCTTCTTAAGTTCATTGAATTCTTCACATATGATTCTCTTTTTACATTCTTCTTAAGTTCATTAAATTTTTGATAATTTTAGTGTCTTCTTATTTGTTTTCCAGGAAAAACATTGACAGGATTCTTCCGAATATTAGAAGATCATTAGCTGATGAAGTTGAAATGTTGTTTGTTTGGGTTAGACAATTGTTTCAACTTTTAGGATTCTTTTTTGTTCCATAGTCAATTATTGAAATATTCAGTTTTCTTATATTAATGTTTACTACACTGTTTGATTTTTAGGGTCAAGAGCATTGTGTTGTAACAAAATTCAGATTTGGCGCCCATGATAAAAAATTTATAATGTTTAAGGATTTGAAGCAAGTTTGGGATACCTATCCACAATTCAATGCTTCAAATACTGTGTTAATAGATGATACACCGTACAAGTCACTGCTAAATTCTGTAAGTGTACCATCTTTATTATAATTACCCTATATTATGATGCATTATAATTTCATTTTGTTGGATTCTATAGGCAAACAATTTCATCTTCCCCAGAACAATTGATTCAAGCAACAAATGGGACAATTATCTAGGTAAAGCTTTGTGTCAATATCTGTTAGGATTTTAGACTAGAAAGAGAAGGAAGAAAAGCATTTCAAAAAACATCTTTATTTTATCAATATTGTGCTTTCTCAAAAAGGTACATCTCATGCCTATTATATAGACTCACAAATAACTAAAGCAGAGAAAAATCTACTATATCTTATGCAATCCCACTAACCAAATCTCAAAACAAACTAATTTAAAATAACTAAACTAACAACATACCCTACAAGAAAAATGATTTTTTGTGGGGAAATATTTCGCAACAAAAGGCTAAAATTTTGCCATTATAGCCTTTTGTGGCGAATATTAACTTAGCCACTAGGAACGTGACACTAAAGGATTTAGTGGCAAAAAACATAGTTCGCAACAAATAGATATTATTTAGTAGTAAAATATATTTCACCACAAACGGTGGCCTATTGTGTCGAAATAATACCGCCACTGAATAACTATATTTGTGGCGCAAATATTCGCCACAAATATAGATCTAATGTGGCAATCGGGAACGCCACAAGAGCCTCTCTTTTGTGGCGTTAACTAATGCCACGAAAAGTAGATTTATTGTGGCAAAAAATAACGCCATAATAGACATGTTTTTTGTGGCGATTCATTTTTGCCACAATAGAATACCTTTTGTTGCAATCTTGATTTTCCACTAAATCTTGACTATTTGTGGCAAATTAATTTTTTTTGCCATTAAGATGTGTAATGTCACATTTCCATTGTAAAATTTTGATTTCCCATAAAAGGAGTAGTGGCCAAAATTCCCACAATTTTTTATTTAAAATTGAATTCACTATTGAATATATATATAATAGAAAAGTTACTATTATATCCTTTAAATTAAAATATTTACTGAAAAATTAAAATGATAACTAATTATTGCTATAAAATATGGAATTATAAGGTTAAATAGTAATCTAGAAAAGTACTTATCCATAAAGATATATGTTATAAGTTACATCCATTACAAACTATCAACATAATGAAAAATTGTGTTGTTATGCCAAGACATTAATTAAAATGGGACAAATTATATCGATTACAAACTATCAACATAACAAGTTCATGCATCGATTGATCATCATTTGCAAAATAGAATTTCTCAAAAGTTGTTCTTGTCGGGATGACCTGTGAAAACAATACAATAATTAAAAGGTGAAGAAGAAAAATATTAACTTAAACATAAAAGTTCAAGGTTTATAACATATAAACTATGGAGATTTAAGCAAGCTTACAAATTGATAACTTTATATACACAATTGTTACTTTACATATGGAAATTTAAACATAAAATCTTACTGCACAAATTATTAGCAGCAGTGCAAGTAACAGGATAGCAGTCAACAATCTAGTGATAAAACAGAGATATATGTTGTTAAGAATTGGAGAAAACAGAGACAACGCGGTGGGTTATGTTGTGCTATTAATGTTGGCCAGTGAAATGATAAATAGAGCTTAGATTTATGATTAACTAACAATGTAAAAATAGAGCTTAGATAACAAGAATTACGAGGTGCACTTAAAAGGCTCCTACTTTTCAATTATGTTGTATATAATTTAAGTTACCTAGCTTTTCAATGGTTGCTCACTATTAATCAGTCAGAGGATTCCTGTAGAGCTGTTATGAAGGCAAAAAGAGAAATTAGAGCATGTAATTAACAACATCAAACAAATAAACCACAATAGTTAAACCAAATAATATATAGTTTACTTTTTTTTGTATCAAAACTTGTCCGTTTTATATACTACTAGCATGTCATTTTGAGCTAATTAATTTAACTTAATATCAACTTAGAAAACCAGATTTTTACCTCAAATTTCACGTTGAAACAAATTAACTCTACAAATTAAGTTGAAGTACTAAATTGACTTTCCATCCAACATTCCAACCACATATTTAAGGCGAGCAACTATCAGTTAAATTTTTCTTTTTCAAAAAATAGTCCTTGTAAAAATTTCGAACTGGCTCAATAAATTATTCGTTTATCAAAATTAAGTGGGAAAGAAATTGAGTTTCAAATTGACAAGACTTAGGACATATCAGAAACACACTGATAGCTAAAACTCATATACTTCAAAGAGTTAATAGAAGCAATTCTGCTGCACTTTCCTAAGGGACATGTTAGAATATGAGAATTACAACCACAAAGCATAAGGCATCTGTCAGTGCAGCAGATCAGCTTATAGCAGTAGATAGAGCAGAGGATGATCATCATAGATCTACAGATAATGGTGCAAATCACTAACAGCTTGTTTGCAGAAGTGAACATTGGGTTCAACTTGCATGAAATTAAGACCGGGAGAATAGCAGTACTGTCTTTCAGCAAGCATATGGTCATGTGTGAACTGTAAAAGCACTAGAGATAGTTCCATTTCTATCTCTAGCTAAGAAAATTACATGGTCAAAAATATAGTTTTGCCTAAAAATTAATAATAGATTTAAACAAGAAAAAGACAGACTCGCTTTTAGAGTGTCTCTGCAACATTTCCTTCCTTGGAGATGACAAATTTGCTCTTAGTTTGTAGAGTGAGGAATGGACTGAACATTGAATACAACATACTGAAGCACCATTAAAATTTATGAAAATCTAATCCCAGCCAAAAAAATAAAAGAACAAGACAGTAACAACAAGACAAACTCATGCAAACAAATTATATGAAGAAAAAAAAAAGTACCTTGCGAGCTACCGTTTCTGAGTAGATTACATGGTTGAGCGGTATGAAGATGATGAAGAATATGATGATGAAGGGGATGTTTGTTGTGAGCTGATTGATGATGAATATGATGGGGAGTATGATGGTGGACAAGCCATACATGTAGTGAGAAGACTTTTGGTCTCAAGTAAGGTGGAGCCGGATCAACAATATCAATTGTTCCGAACCCGCTGTCTAGTGCAATGGGTGAAGTGCAATGTGATCATTGATAGTGGACGTCAAGAGAATATTATCAGCGACACCGCGGCCAAGAGGTTCGGATTAGCTGTTGAGGCGCACCCTAGTCCGTATAGTGTGGGGTGGATCAAGAACGTGGGTGAGATGAAGGTTACCCAAAGGTATAGGGTACCCTTTGAGATCGGGGAGTACCGAGACAAGGTCTATTGTGACATCGTGGAGATGGATGCTTGCCACTTATTGTTGGGGCGTCTATGGCAATTTGATCGAGACGCTACCCATATCGGAAAGAAGAACAACTATCAGTTTGTAAAGGATGGAGTTCGGTATGTGCTAACACCTCCAGTGGGAGAGGCCAAGAACCAAGTGAAGTCTACCTTGATAGTTTGCCCAACTCACAAGGCGTTTATTAACAAGTGTGAGGAGAGTCAAACGGTCTATGTAGTGACGGTGAAGTCTAGCACGCCGACAGATGGGGTAGGAAGTGAAGACGGAGAAGTTCCGGAAGATGTGGGGAGATTGCTCAATGAGTTCCGTGACGTCTTTCCGGAAGAGTTACCATATGGGTTGCCACCTCTACGGGACATCCAACACCATATTGATCTAGTGCCGAGAGCTAGCTTGCCTAGTCTTCCTCACTACCGGATGAGTCCCAAGGAGAGTGAAGTGATGAAGGAGAAGGTGGAGGAGTTAAAAAGAATGGGCTACGTTAGGGAGAGTATGAGTCCATGTGCGGTACCGGCTTTGTTGACACCCAAGAAAGATGGGTCGTGGAGGATGTGTGTGGATAGTCGGGCCATCAATAAGATTACCATATGGTACAAGTTCCCGATTCCTCGACTTGATGATATGCTTGACCAATTGGGTGGGTCCAAGGTCTTTTCGAAGATTGACTTGAGAAGTGGATACCACCAAATTCGGATTAAGGCGGGAGATGAGTGGAAGACGGCGTTTAAGACGCGTGATGGATTGTATGAGTGGCTAGTGATGCCATTCGGGATGACCAATGCACCGAGAACTTTCATGAGGTTAATGAACCAAGTCTTACGCCCGGTGATTGGGAAGTTTGTGGTTGTCTACTTCGATGATATTCTCATCCATAGCAAGACACTCGAAGAGCACGTGGAGCATTTGAGGGTCGTCTTAGTGTTACTTTGGGAGAACCAACTCTTTGCCAACTCAAAGAAGTGTGATTTTGTGATGGAAAGCTTGGTGTTCCTCGGGTATGTGATCAGTGGGGATGGTATCCGGGTAGATGAAGAGAAAGTTAGAGCTATTCGGGAGTGGTCGACTCCGAAGACCGTTAGGGACATTAGAAGCTTTCACGGGTTGGCTACCTTCTATAGACGGTTCATCCGGAATTTCAGCGCTATTGTGGCCCCTATGACCGAGTGCTTGAAGAAGGGTAGAGGCTTCAAGTGGGAAGACGAGTAAGAGAGTAGCTTTGCATTGATAAAGGAAAAGCTAAGCACCACTCCGGTTTTAGCATTTCCAGACTTTGATAAGCTCTTTGAAGTCGAGTGTGACGCGAGTGGAGTAGGAGTTGGGGGAGTATTGATGCAAGAGAGGAGGCCCATTGCTTATTTCAGTGAGAAGTTGTGTTACTCGAGACAAAAATGGGCCACCTATGATAAGGAATTCTATGCGGTAGTGCGGGCTCTCAAGACGTGGGAGAACTATCTCATTGGAAAGGAGTTCATGTTGTATACCGACCACCAAGCCCTCAAGTACTTGGGAAGTCAAAAGCAGCTCCGGAGTTCCATGCATACTAGATGGTCCGCTTTTGTGGATAAGTTCCCCTATAACCTTCTCCACAAAGCGGGTCAACAAAACAAAGTAGCGGATGCTTTGAGCCGAAGGGTAGCACTCCTCAAAACAGTAGCCTTGGAGATAGTAGACTTTGAGCACATCAAAGGGGAGTACTTTGACGATCCGGACTTTAGGAGCGAGTGGGAAAAGTGTAGGAACGGCGCCGAGGGAGGCGAATACCAGTTGGTGGATGGGTTCCTTATGAGGGGAAGTCAGTTGTGCCTTCCGAACACGTCCATACGAGAACGGGTGATCCGGAAATTACATGGAGGGGTGTTAGGGGGCCACTTTGGTAGAGATAAGACTTTGGAGGCGGTTAGCTCTCGATACTTTTGGCCTAGCATGAGGAGAGATGTCGTGTATATCGTAGAGCGATGTGTGAGATTTGCCAAACCTCCAAGGGGCATACTACTAATACCGGATTACGTATGCACTTACCGGTTCCGGAAACTATTTGGGAGGATCTTTCAATGGATTTTATGTTGGGGCTACCAAGGACTCAGCATGGTATGGATTCTATCTTCGTGGTGGTGGATAGGTTCTCGAAGATGGCTCATTTCATCCCGTGTCGGAAGACTAATGACGCCACCGCCATTGCTAAGCTTTTCTTCCGTGAGGTGGTGAGATTGCATGCGGTTCCAAAGAGCATAGTGTCGAATCGGGACACAAAGTTTGTTAGCCACTTTTGGCGAACTCTTTGGGCTATTCTCGGAACCACTTTGAAGTTTAGTACCACGGGTCACCCATAAACGGATGGGCAAACTGAAGTGGTAAATCAGACTTTGGGAAATCTATTAAGAAGCAAGTGTCGGGACAAACCCAAGATGTGGGATTATATGCTTACCCAAGCCGAGTTTGCCTATAACTCCGCCGTGAGTTCAACCACTGGGAAGTCACCTTTCAAAGTTATGTACACCAAAGCACCGAACCATTCGCTTGATTTGGTAGAGGTTCTGAAGGGAGAGAAGAAAAGTGTAGCGGCAGACAATTTGGCCAATGACTACCATCAAATGCACCAAGAAGTTCGGCATAGCATTGAGGGGAAAAATAGTAAGAACAAGGACAAGGTTGATGAGCACCGGAGAGATGTGCAGTTTGGGTGGGGGATGAGGTGATGGTGTACTTGGGAAATGAGCGACTCATGCATGCTACTAATAGCAAATTGAGGCCGAGGAAGTATGGCCCCTATCGGATCACCAAGAAGATTAGTGACAATGCCTACCAACTAACCCTTTCTAATTGGCTTGGGAAGATGTCTTCTTCTTTAAATGTGCAGGACCTTAGTTTGTGGAAACCGGAGGGAACGTTGCCAACCAAGGCGTCGGAGGCGGAGTCCGACTCTTTCAAAGAAGGGGAGAATGATGAGGGCATCCCTTCCCTAAGCCCCAACCCGGAGCTAAGAGACGAGAACAACGAGAGCCGGGGTAACTAGCCAAGAACGCGAGGCGTGCTCATCAAGACGCGGGGCGTAAAGGACTCCCTTGCCGAAGAATTGTCCAGGAGATCAATGACGCGGGGCGCATCTCCAAGTACGCGGGGCGTGAAACCAGAGTCTGAAGTGAAGAGTGTCCAGGAGGCTGACTACGCGGGGCGTACCACCAGGGACGCCACGCGTGAAGTCCATCAACGAGGATCACCAAGATCAGAGGCTCCAATACACGGGGCGTGACTCTAGGAACGCCACGTGTGAAGTGCTCTTCGAAGACTCTCCAATCTCAGTAGCTAAGTCACGCGGGGCGTACCAAGGTCCACGCGTGGCGTGTCCTGCCAGAAGGATACTTCTCCTCCAAGTTCTTACCATTGGGGGACAAATCCTGCTCTTGTGTAATTACTGTTTTGCCATCACCCCCTATTTACTAGGTTGCCATTATTTCCTTCCCTTCCCATCTCACCCTTGTTCCTATGTTTTGCTAGAAACCCTATTCAAGGGCTTTTAGTCTTTTCCCTCTTATTTTGTTGGAGTATATAAGCTCCTTTATTTGTAATGAAACCTAACTTTTTATGAAATTTATCTCAAGCCTCCATTGGAGCTCAAGGTTCATCCTTGTTTTGGGTTTATTCAACCTTCAAGTTTAGCTTGAAAAGATTGTATTCTTTATGAGTTTACAATTAAAACTCTCAGTCGATTTCACACTACATCAAAACCCCATTCATCGGACCACGTTGTATGAATTTTATTTCAAAACGGTGTATTATATCCAAATTATGTGTTATTGCTTCCCACTGTCCTAGAACAAATTATGTGTTATGCTGCAAATATTCATTGCCACTCTCTGATGAAGGATGAAATTTAAATTAAATTCTTGCCAATCACAAAGTGATAGATGTTTGAAACTTACCTTAAAATTGAAAAAATATATGAAAAAACATTTTTTTTTTTTACCGTTGATATAGTAGAATTACATTTTTTTTTATTCTCTGTCACTCTGAGTTTGTTTTAACAATGGGATTTAGGTTGTTTTATTTGGATAATAGGTCCTTATATATTTGAGCAGTTCCATTTATTGATAATTCGGAAAACTGGATAAGGTCTACTGAATATGAGAAGGATCAGTTCATTCGAGTTGAGCTTATGATTTGATTTTTAAATCCGAGCTTATCCCTGTCTGAGATGGTCTAAATTAACATCGGGTTGGATTAAACATTTTTAGATGAAAGCCTAATGAGTCCAGTGGAAGCTTGATCCATGAACATGTCTATCTAAACCCAAACCCAATTAAAATACACTTATTCAGTATTTGAATGAAATTTGACAAAAACAGTAAAAACTAAAAAATGGAATAAAATCTAAGAATAGTGAAAAATTGGACACTATTTGATATTAATACTAAAAATAAATTGAATGACAGATTTTGTTGGATTTCGTAAGATTTATTCTTAAAATTGAAGTGATTATCCACAACTCTATATATATATCTTCTATCCCACCATTTCATCAGAGTATTAGAAATGGCTTCCTTCACCCAAGTTTTTATCCTGCTCCTCATTCTCTCAGGTATTTTCTTCTCATCCTCTCCCGTATTTAGTCTGTAATTTATCGATGACATCTTGCGACTGTGAAGTATTGGTTGCAAAGTTTACCACTAAATGGTAAAAACAGTTATTAACTAGTTACCAACCAGCGAGAAATTCCGTCCTTAACTCATGAAATTCAGTCAGTACTACGTTTAAGGATGGAATTGCGACTGAATTTTTGGTCCATAACTAATGTTTTTCTTGTAGGTGTATTGTTTTTCCTTTTTGAATAATATAATATTAATTAATTGTATTTAAAATAAAAATATAATATATGAGTTTTGATTGATGCAGCATATGGGTTAATGGTGGTGCGAGGAGAAGATTGCGTAGAAAAAGGAGGTGAATATACGAGCGAGGAAGAATGCATGAAAGTTTGTGACCACCAGTGTTTTTACCGGAAAAGTACAGCGCATGGCACATGCCTCAGTATACATCGCATCATCTTTACTTGCTTGTGTTTTTCGCCATGTGATTGATAATATCTTAACATCAATTAATAAATAAAACAGTAATTGAATTTTGAATTTGTTGGGGGCTAATTTAATTTTTATATTTTTAGCATATGTTATAATTTTATTCTATATTTTTTTATTTAATTAAATTCATCTCTCAACAAAATAAAAATGTGATAAAAAATAGAAAATAATATCAAAAAATTATTATAAAAAAGAAAATAGAAATAAAAAAGAAAAGAAAAAGAAATAATAAAAATCAGGGGCAAATTCAACAACAAAAACGGATCCCGAAACATCAAGATATCAGACAGTTATTATTATTTTCAGAAAGTTTGGGATGTTAGTTTCCGGAATGTCAAAAACGGAGCAAAACGGAGCTAAAACGAAGCCGATAGAATTTTTCAAAGAGAAGCAGTGTTGAAAAATGGGTTTGAACATGTCTACCTATTTGTGGAACGTATTTCACGTCATTACCTCCATTTTTCCAACTCCCAACTCTGCCATTTTCTTTCTTCAACTTATGGGAAGGTAATGGGATCATGGGTGATAAATTTAAGGGCCACTAACATGAGGTTTGTTGCTCAAAATCCTATAAATAGAGCTCAACTCTTTCATTCCGATCCCCACTCAAAATCAATCAAAAACACAGAACAACTCAATTTGTCGCTCAAATCTCTCTGCCAAAATCGATCTTTTTATCAATCCTTAGGTTCGTAGAAATCGTTCTTTAGCATCTAATTAGTCTAAACAAGATCTCGTAGTCTAGAACAAATTTTACCATTGTCATATTCTTCAAAGCTTCAAACATTTTTCGTGAAACCGAGATCACGGAAACTCCATTTTCGAGTCATTCTTAGTTTATACACCTATTCAATCAATTAAAAAGACACAGAAACAAGGTTTTGAGTTTTTCATGATTGAAAAATTCATCAAACAACTTTTCTGGTGAGCCGTTTTTCCAATTTTATTTTGAGTTCGTTAGCTGATCATTTTAGACCAAATTAATTTTAATCTCTTTATTGACATCAATTCTCGAAATCTCAATTTTTATTTCGTAAAAAACGATCCTTTATAGCCTTCTTAATCGTCCTTAAAACACCCTCCGGGAAACATAATCAAGCTTTTGGTTTTTCAACCATCAAACAATTATCCTGTCACCCCATTTTCAATAATTTATTCCGACTCATTTGCTCGACCTTTTCTCGAAATCCCAGTTCTAAATCCTTCCCTTCCACACTAACTTTAAATACTAGCCCTCGTTTCGCTATAAGCCGACCTCTACGGCTCCCGAAATTGAGCCAGAAAGTCCCAAGAAATCTTTGTTTTGTTCCACAAAGTGTTGTTGATTTATTAGCTTGGTGGTAAATTTCTGCTTAAGTCCCTGAACTCTCCGAATTGCTTCGAATTTACCTAAAATTACACGAACAACGCAATAGCCCCCGACATCAAAGAGTTCGGTTTAATTTTATTTCACCCCGTACATATTTATTTTTATAACTTATTTACGTTTTTAGCTTTAAAGTTATTATTTCTTTTTAAGTTGTAATTTTCATGCTTTATGCTTACTTGCGATAAAAAAAAACATTGAAAAATATTTACAAAATCAATAAAAATATAAAAGAAAATTAAAAAATTTGTACCTTTGTGTCGTTTTATTGCTTTTTTGGTACTTATCTTAAAAATTGTTTTTCCGATCGACCTGTCAAGTAATGTCGGGACCCAAGACCGTTGTTTTTATTTTCAGTCCTTGTAACGGTCGTCAATCGCTTTTCGTTTATAATTCAAGTAATTTAGGCGCACTTTATTTATTTATTTTATTCAATTACCATTTTACCCTTTGAGAATTAGCTTCTCTGACACGCCCGCATTATTTTTACCATTTTTAGTCCCCGCAAACGCGTATCAAGGTTGAAAATTGGGATATTTCGAAAATATCGCCAACAATTTTTGGCACGCCCAGTTGGACCTAAAAAACAATTTTTTTATTAGTACCAAAACTACGGTTTCTTAAGCTTTGCCAAAAAATTTAAAAACATTTTTGTTGTCACACTCATTTTTCGCCCCACTTAACTATCACCAAAATTTGTTAGCTAACGCCAACAATTTTTGGCACGCCTAGTGGACCTAAAACATTTTTTTCTAGTACCGAAAAATTTTCACCAAAAGTTTTCCTATTTTTAGGCTTACATTTTTTTTCCATTGCTAAATTATTTAACCAAAAATTAATTATTTTGGTAGTGCATTTATGTGGTATTTTATTGCCGTGATATTCTACTTTAGTGTTTTATTTCCAAACTTTCCTAAATATTATTTGTTGTTTACAATGCTACCCAAGAAAAATACAGGTCGAGAATTACCTGTTCCGGGATCTGACGAAAATTAAAATAGGAACCAAGACGAAAACATCGACACAAATGTACCCGAATGGTACGTTGCCGAGACTTTGAGCCATTTGGAAGATGTTCATCGGACAGTGACGCGACAACCAGACTTCGATGCATTTTTCGCGCAACAAGAGGCCCATATGCTCAACGTAAAAATGCTTGTAGCCGAGATGTCGCAAAATTTTAAAAATCAAACCGAGATGATGCAAGCTTGGAGACAACCCAGTTTGGAAAATAGGATTAATAATCTCACTGACGAGATAAATAAAATACCGGATAGGTGTGCTGAAATTTATGCTAAAAATTTGAATTCTCATAATGTTTCAGGTAACACAAGGGAAGGCACTCCCCAAGGCGACCGATATAGCCCACCGCATAGTCGTGAGGAAAACATGAGATTCAATGAGTGAGGGGATCAAAGAACCTCGGAACAATTTTCAATACCCCCAAATGCGCATCATTTCAGGTCAAACACCGGACCTAATACCCACTCGGAGCACTATGGTGACAACAACGCTCATGGTTCGGGGGGCACGTGGAGAAATCAAGACCATGATCATACCTGCAAATATACTAGTGAAAATATTCGTGAGAATTCTCATGATAATAATAACGTATCTCGTGTTTCAGGTGTGAGGAGCGAAATATGTAATGAAGCAGAGGATAGGCAACGTATTCGGAACATCGTGCAAGAAATTTATGGACCTACTATTCGTGAAGTGTACCGCCTGGAGTTTCAGAAAGCCTACCCTAGGGAATACGACCAGCGATACCCATTTCCTCACAATTTTAGAATTCCAGATTTTTCTTTATTTTCAGGTGAAAGTGGACAATCTACCATCGAGCATGTCGCCCGATTTTCATTCCAATGCAGCGGGATTAGTGCGGAGCAAGACTTCGATATGCTTCGTTTACGTTTATTCCCCGGATCACTAACTGGACCGGCTTTCACACGGTATACGACATTACAACCTGAATCTATCAGAAGCTGGGGTCGCATGGAACAATTATTTCATGCTCAGTTCTATCGAACTGAGCCCGAGGTATGTGTCGCCGAACTATCTCGTATGGTTCAACGCTCAGGTGAGTCCGATGAAAGTTCTATTAATCGTTTTAAGAAAATGAGGCATAGATGTCGAGTTAATATTCCTAAAATAGAGTTTGTTAAAATTGCTCAACGTGGCTTAGAGTTTGAGAATAGGAAGAAATTCTAGGGCATTGATTTTTGTGATTATTACAAACTTGTTGCTAAAGTGTCAGAATATGAAGAATTAATGTGTGAGGATAATCGTATGAAGAAAAACTCTGTAGGTAGTTACCATCAGGATATAGAAACCAATGAAGCACACGAGGTAGCTATAGCCAAACTAACTAGAACATGATCCTGTGTTTGTCCAATGCTAGCAAAAAAGTCCAAAAGCTCCCGAAGTGGTTAGACGAAATACGAATGTGCAATATACATTTGATGTTTCTAAAACCGAGGACCTTTTTGATTATTTGCTAAAGGGAGATTTTATCACCTTACCACATGGACACATTATTCCATCGAGAGATGACACCAGTGGAAAAACTTATTGTAAATATTATGATAGTTGGAGCCACGACATACAATTTTGTTTTGTTCTTAAGAATGCAGTGCAGGATAGAATAAACAAAGGCGTGCTTAAATTTCCTGAAAAGAAAGAGAGCATGTTGATTGATGATGATCCATTTCCAGCCGCTACAATGATAAATGCAACTTCCATCGAGATACCACCTCCTAAGGGTAATGTCCATAGCAACACCTCGAGTCAGAGAAAAGGGCGCCCCGACCACCCAAAGACAACACAAATTTGGGTACCAAAGGGCACTTTACCAACCGCCAAGGAGAAAGAAAAGCCACGGAGAAAACGAAAGCCAATAAATAAAAATAAAAGTGGCGAAACCAAGGTCGATCACACTTCGTTACTCCACCGGTGCAAGTTCCCCTCGAAAAATGGTTCATCAACCGACGTAAAAAAATTTCACAACCTCTCTCAAAAAATGCAAAAAGAAGAATAAGAAAGAGAGAGGCAGAAAAAATAAGGACAAATAAAATGAAGTTGTCTAGTGTCGATTCTAGCAACATTTGGAAAGAAAAAATAAAAGAAAAGAAAAAAGTGGAAATTCGTGTCAGAGACTTTTTTATCCAAGTTGGATGTGCTGCTACTTCTCTATTTTTACCAATAAATTTCAGAAGTGAAGATACAAAGGAGGAAAGAAACAAAGTCCAAGAAGAACGACCAAGTGGTGTTACAATAAAATCTTCATTAGAAGATCGGATGAAGCAGGTTTATTTTGACAAACCCACTCCGAAGATGACACACCATATTAAGCCATTATACGTCAAAGCAAACGTTGATGGCAAGCCTTTATCGAGAGTTCTAGTTGATAATGGTTTAGCCGTTAACATTATGCCATTAAAGATGGCACTAGCTCTCAGGAAATCCATAAGCGACATAATGACGTCAGAAATTTCCGTCTCAGCTTTTACCGGTGAAATTGCTAAAACCTATGGGGTTTTACTTGTGCAACTTACCATCGGTACCCAAACCACTACAACGGCATTTTTTATGGTGAACTTTACGACAAGTTATCAAGCTTTCCTCGGTCGAGAGTGGATTCACTCTAACTTGTGCATTCCGTCATCGTTGCACCAACTTTTACTACTTTGGAAAGGGGATGACGTTGAGGTGATTCAGGCAAATGAAAAACCTATTGAGACACATTCAGATATGATGGAGTCTCGATTATACGAAGATAGCATTGGTCCAATCAAGATCGAGACTAAAGGAAAAAGCAAGTCATACGCCAATCAAGTGAAGAGCATCTTCAAGACGAGCACCATTGTGCCTTACCGTAGGTCAATTGGCAGCGAGCCTCTCATCGAAGAGGTTCAATGATTTTATCACAGTCGAAGGACAAAGCGATGGCATCAGCCGCTATAAAAATATAATGATGTGACAAGGTACGAGGTGCCTTTTATTTTTTGTTATGTTACGTTTTTAGATGTACAGCCTCAACTGGGACACCGTTTTGCCGAGAAGTATCGGCATACATAAGAAATTTATCAAAATGTTCATTAGGGTTCTCATGAAGTTCCCCTCCGAATTGATCGAGTTGTTGGATCAATTGGATCATGCTAGTCTTTATCTCATATGTGTTGGTCGGAATGGCGGGGGTGACAATTCCATTGCGATTTTATGGTCGATGCGGAGCTAGGATCTCCATCATTGTTCGGGTGGCGTTTCCCCCTCCATTCGGGATGTTGTTCACTGGTGGGTTGGTTTCATTGTTGATGTTGGCCATCTTTTCTCTCCGAATCCCACAAAGAGTTCATTCAAGTTCAAGATCAATAGGAACGAGAGTATCACTCCGAGATCGGGTGTGCATAAACTCAAAAAATAAACAAAGGAAAATATGAACAAGAAAAAATATTGTCGGTAAAAGTGTATATAAACAATTTATACAAAGATAATGCTTAGACTAACAATAAAACGTTTTGGTCTAATATTGCAAGAACATATAAATCCCCGACAACGGTGCCAAAAACTTGATAGGGCGTGCGGTAGAGTGATAATAATATGACGATAAATGTGTGCTAGAGTTACGGATATGATCTTTCTAAATGCTCCAACTCTACGAGGCGCTACTACGTAGGGGCAAGTGTACCCCGTCGTATCAAGTAATAATGCGGTTAAGATCGGGTATCGAATCCACGGGATTTATAACTACAAGTATTAAACTACTCGGTTTTATACGTTATCTAAGCGGTGAGTACTTTAGTTGGTTGGGTCACAACTATAAACTACTCCTAACTATGGGTGAGACAATTTTCATGTGTTTCGAGCCCTCTTAGAGCGATGCGGGTGATGATAAGTTATAACCTATGATAAATGACACGAAATATACACGATTAATAGTTTTACTCTTGCAAAGACGACTATTAATAGACCGAACAACTCCGTGAGGTTCTAGAGTCGTGATTTCCCCTTAAGGCGACTCTAATTCTTAGGATCAGAAACTAGGGCCCGTAAGTTCCATGGCTTGTCAATTCCTACGGTTTTCGGTTTGTCAACTCCGGTGAGGCAATACCTATGTGATTCCTAATAGATTTCGGAGCTCGTTAACGACCTACACAACAATCAATTATAAGTATCAAAGCAAGCAATAAACATTAACACGTATAGTGAAAACGTAATCGTAAATCATGTATTATAAATATGGAATATGAAAATACGGGATACAACCAAGCCTAGTACATAGAAAGAGTACAAGATAATTAACAAGTAGAAAGGGAAGAAGAATCGGCCCTTAAGACTAGCTAACCGGACTCAAAGTCGTCTCTTAGGACTTGGAGGCGGAACTCTCGAGCTTAGTGAATGCAGGTGGAACGAAACTTCGGCGGAGTAACGAGAGGATTATCAAGCTCTCAAGGTGTGAGGAACTCTAATACATGGAAAATTGAATGAATGAAATGAGTGCTAATAACTCTTACTTATACATCAAGCTCGGGGGTAAAATCGTAAATACATAAGTTGCATTATTTCTACATTTTTCCAGGACACGCCCCGCGTGGACAGGCAGGCGCCTCGCGTATTGGCCCATTCCGTTGACAATTTCCTGCATAAGGATCAGATTCAGGCCTGATGTCATGAATACGCCCCGCGTGGATAGGCAGACGCCCCGCGTTGACAGGCAGACGCCCTGCGTGTTTGCCCACTCCGTTGATAATTGACTGTGTGTGGATCAGAATCAGACTGGTTGTCATAACCACGCCCCACATAGGTTGGAGTACACCCCGCGTGTTTGAGCCTCTGGAGTTCAATCGCTTGAATAATATCTTTAGCGCCCCGTGTGGCTTGGAATACGCCCCACGTACTTGAGCTTCTGAAACTTAGATTTGAAGAATTGTTCTTGTACACCCCGCGCATAGGTGGAGACGCCCCGCATGTGTTTGTGGATTTTACTCCTTTGCTTGTACCTGCGAAATACAATTCTCGACAGCCGAGTTAGTTTGACGCTTATTCTTCCGAAATTAGCTGAAAACAAGGGAAATTGATCAAAAGCATAAATTTTATTTTTATTTTGTTATTTTATTAAAAACACATTATTTTTGAAATTAAACTCACTTATTTAGGCCACAATTAAACCGTAATTCACGCTAAAAGATAAGGACAAAATGCCCCTATCAACCTCCTCGGACTTTAAAGTTTTACTTGTCCTCAAGTAAAAGAAATCGAAAGACAAGAGATTGAGACAATTAAGAAACAACTAATGGCAGACAAATTTTCAAAGTTTTTATTTTGCAAAACAACTAATGGCAGACACTTGTACTGTTTTTGAAAGAATAGATAATTATATAAAGGTACTTTGGCTCTTAGGATTCTTCATCCTAAAAAGCTTTAGGTTTTGTGGTGTTTTCTAAATATTATTGTGTTGCGGTGTTTTATGGTGTTTTGTGGTGTCTGTTCATGAACAAACACGACTATTCACGAACAGACATGACTGATCACAAAGGAACACCACTGTTCATGAAGGGAGGTGTCCGTTGGTATCTAAATTAATTTCATTCATCACAATTCTTTTTTAACAAAAACAAAATTGCAAACTAATGTCTTTCTCGTTTCTATCATTGGTCTTCTTTTAAGAGTCAACCTTTCTATTTTATGAAGACGAACATTAGGGGATTTAATGGAAATTAGACTATAATAATATAGCCAATTGTTTGTTTCAGGCAAAGTATAATTGCAAATGACTATTGAAAACGTCTGGGTAGAAGGTACTCTTTTGAAAAGGAACCGTGAAACCATGTACTTTATGTTGTTGTCATTTGTTTTTCTAATGACCTTTTCAATGATTTATAAAATAGCAAAAGTAAATTTTAATTCACATACTTGTTAAAAGTGAAAACACATACTTTCAATGATTTGCAATTGTTGTTCTCTTAATTCCATCTGAATTTACACAAAGAACAACATTATATCAATTGCCTCAGGTTCATTAGCAGACTTCATTTCCAAAGGCTCTGACAGCCTCTAATGCAATCTTAATCCTCATTACCCAGGAATACAAATCCTTCACCATGTAATAAAAAATTAAAATCCTACAATTTCAAACAAATGTTTGTGGTCAAGCCTCCACAAGTGTACTGCTTCGGATTCAAATGCACTAATTTCCTCAATCTTCTATTGATGAATTATATCAAATGCACTATTTTCAATAGCCCGTACCCCATGGAGTAGAAATTCCTCGAAACCTCACGACTCATTCGGACGAATAGAAATGAAAAAGCGTTAAGAATTTCCGGACAAAAATGAGTATGTACACATAATAATATCAATTGTAAGGGAAAAAGCGAATTTGTAGATTTTGGAAAATCAATGCTATTTCTTTTCTAATTTTCTCTCCTCCTCCTTAAATTAAATTAATTATTTTCTAATTCAAACATTACTTTTAAAAAATTCTAATTCCTTTTTCTAATGTTTTCTTCTCTCTCTGAAACTAAATTAATTATTTTCTAATTAAAACATTGAGTACTTATATTAAAATTATTTCATTTAATACGAATATTCAGCCATTGATTATGTGTAATTCAATTAAAATTAACTTTTTTTAAGAAAGTAGTCAACAAAAAAATGCATCTTGGGGAACCCTAGCCGCCACCCTAGCCAACCTGAATCAACGCCTTACTGCCGCCACCCTAGCCAACCTCAATCAACACCTTACTGCCGCCGCCTTGTTGCCGCCGCCGACCATGCCTCCCTCTTCGTTTCCCTCTGCTCCTTTTGCAATTGCCCACCTTTTCAGCAGGTCCTCTTTTGAAAAAGCCACGATCCCGCAAGATCAAGACATTGGTATCGCTCACCTTTTCAATCGGCAATCTATGCGGGGCTCTTCCAATCAACGGGAAAGCAAAATGTCGTCCTTAGTACCACCACCACTGCAAAAATCTTTTGCATCTGTTCTGTCAAACTCTGCCCTCCCGTGCGATTCAGCGCCGACTCAAGTTTCCGATGAGGGAGGCTTTAAAGCCATTAGGGTTCAACAATCGATATATAATGAATGTGTTCTCTCATGCCAACACTCGATCATTGGCCGCCTTTCCCTCTGAGATTATCTATGGAAACATGCTGGCATCAAATTGAAACTCAATCAAATCTGGAAAAGGTCCATGGACTGGAAGCTAATTTCCCTGGGCAAGGGATTATACCATATCATCATGCCCTCTGCAGCCTCCCTTCAGGACGTCTGGGACGTGGGTCCACTATCTTTAAAGCCGGGAATCATGCGTTTCACCCCTTCTTCACCGGGGTTCAATCTAGACTCTAATAAATCTAGCTCTGCACATGTATGGGTTCGTTTCTATAACTTACCATCGGAATTTTGGGATACACTTATCATTGCTAGCATAGCTAGGGCTATGGGCGTCTCTATACAGTTTGATCAGAACACTATTAATGGGGGGTTTGGGCACTATGCTAGAGTTTTGGTAGATGTGGACCTCTTAAAGGATATACAGTCAAAGTTGTGAGTGGACACATACTTTCACAGGCACTCGGTCATTGTTGAATATGAACACCTGCCTAAAATTTGGTATATGGACGCGTAAGTGAAATTTCATTTGCCGTTTTTTTGTTTTCGGCATACAATGACATTCATTTATTAGAGGTGTCATCTATTGAGCGCATCAAATTTAAAAAAAACGCTCGTTTTCTTTTAGATGACAGGATTCTATAATCGTAACGTCATTTGAGAATCGAGGACATTTTTTATTTCGCCTTCAGATGACATAGAGTTAAAATACTGTCACGAAAAATATGCAGACGACACGAAAACAAATGTATGTCATTATTGTGTCATGTGAAAGGGAAAATGGCATAGTGTGAAGGTACAATTTCAAAACACTTAATTCAATCCTTAGACAATATAGAATTCGAGTACGAATAGGGAATTAGATACTAGTCTATGTGAGATCGATATTGTTCTTCAGAACATTTACTACTTGATACGATAAAGTTCACTTGCTCTTTAGAGTTAGAGATATGTTTTATCTCCTATCAAGTATGACGAGACAATCCGACTATATTTGAATTTTCTCACCGGAGCGATGCATCTTAATCCAACTTAAAGCTTCTTTGATAACCATGGCCTCAGATAGATGAGGACTGAGATTTTCTTGAAAAGCTCCCATCTTAGCTAGAATGCCTTCTCTGAAGTGATTACTTGATGATGCCATTTTACCGGGTCGGGTTGGGTTGATGTGATGTGGACTCTATATTTTTTTATTGAAAAAATAATAATATTTATTGTTATTATTTTTAATAATTCGGATTTAATTTTTTTTATAATTAAATTCCTTTTCTCCTAACGTTTCTTCAATGGTCATGGTCAATGGTTATGGTCAATTGTCAATATTAAATAAGGAGTAATCTTCCCTGATTTTATGAGTAACAATCCCTGATTTAATAAGGAGTAACCTTCCCTAGTTTCTCTCTCTCTTTATTCTCCATTAAATCAGAGCGTAACTGTTATTTTTTCTTGTGTAAATAGTTGTTGAGACTGTCATTCCATAGAGAAAGAATGACAATAAAATTTTCTTTGAGTAAATCCAAACTGGGCATTTATAAAGTGCAGACAGAAACGAGTTCGTACGATGCAATTTGAATTCGTATGATGCAATTTTCTTTAAGTAATTTGTTTTACGTTATTTTTTAGTATTTTATGAGCGTTTTGTCCTTAGTTTGAGGGTATTTTACCTTATTCTCGTCTTAATTGGAGTTTAGAGTAATTTTAGATATTGCTTGATGAGCTGACTGCGATTCCAAAATTAGAAGAAAAAAATTGAATCTGCCTAAAAACTCCAAAACCTTCCTTACTAAATTCTAAATCAATTATGGCAAGAAAATGAAACATCATTAAAGGTTATGGAGATATAAATCTGCCTAAAAAGACTTCAAAACGTTCCTTGGTCAATTCCACATCAAATATGTCAAGATAAGGCAGCGATGTTAAGACTATAGAGACAATTTAGGTGGTTTTTATGTAAATATGTTACCCAAAACTCCTATAAATAGGGACTTATTGCTAGTTAGCTGACCATTTTTACATCGTTTGTAGCTTATTTTCATTCACTTTACCTTTTAGTTTCACTGGTTCTTACAAATTATTCTCTTTATTTCAGTTCTACTCCTCTTTTAGTGTAGCAAAGGTTAAACTAATCCATAGTTTAGACCGTGCAAAGCTAGACTTTGGTTTGTATTCACCTTGTGTACTCAAGTACTATTATATTGACGTTCTTATTTTCTTTCACCTTTATCTTCTTCCATTTCTAGGATTTCAATTCTAGTATATTTGAGCATGAGTTCCCTAATTCTATTTCTATGAGGCTTACATGTTTTAGCTCAATCATGAGCTAAATCCACATGGGCTAGGATGAAGGTGAACTTAGCCTAATCAAATATGAATATTTAATGAGTTTTAATATTGTGTTGTAAGAACTTAGCAAAAGAATTAAGTGAAAACCATTGCTTGTACAATTTACCTTATTTTCAGTCATCCCCTATCGATCTCATCAATTTCTCTCAACCCTAATTTACTATTTTCTTTAAAATACAAGGAGATATATATTTATATTATTAACCAAATCTCAATAATGTAAACATTATTTACCCTTGCTACATAAAAAACAATGAAAGCCTAAACAAAAACATAGTTGTCAAATACAGATTCAAAAATTATGACGTATTCATCGAATCTTAAGATTGGACCTCTTCTAAGTCTATCAAATTCCTAGTCTGGTTGGTTTGCTCCCACCAACATCTCACTATGTTTCTGTTGACTTTTTACTTTTCAACTCACACTACATTCTTCAGTCTAACATCTACTCGGAGAAGAGAAACTTGTGCCTTTTGTAAAAGGCAGAAGTTTCTCTTCTCCGAGTAGATGTTAGACTGAAGAATGTAGTGTGAGTTGAGAAGTAAAAAGTCAACAGAAACATAGTGAGATGTTGGTGGGAGCAAACCAACCAGACCAGGATTTTACTATACTTAGAAGATGTTCAAGATCTATAATTGTTTGGGCCTTACCTTCTTGTCATAGGTTTCTTTCATTCTTTTCCTCTAGGCCTCAATTTTAATCGACGTTCGGTCTCTCCTTTCTTTGACCATGTCTAACTTTCTTCTCATGTTGGCATCATTATCTGCCTCAAAGTAAAGCACTTTTTTGGGACTTGTGGCACCAATTTCTATTGGGATATAGGATTCGACTTCATAAGAGATGAAGAATGGAGTTTCTCCCGTAGACATCCTTTGGGAAGTCCGGTAGGCCTATTAGACACATGGTAAGTGGTCCACCTATGAGTCAATGAGTTTTAGCCTTTTTTTTCAAGCCTTGGGCGATTGTATGGTTTTTTACTTCTGTTATTATGTTTCTCTAGGGTAGGCCATATAAGTGAATCGAAGTTTAAGGTGTAGCTACTGGCAGTAGGTTTTGAAAGTTGTGTTGTCAAATTGTTTCCCATTATCTGTAATGATTGTATGTAAGATTCCATACCTTGTGAGTATTTTCTATCCAAAAAAATAGTTGTCGTTGTTATGGCGGACATTGGCTCGGTTTCCACCCATTTGGTGAAGTGGTCCACTACAACTGACATGTACTTCTTCTACTTCTTGGCTTTGGGGAAAGGGCCCATGATGTGAAGTCCCCATGTCGCAAAGGGCCATGCTGGGTTGATGATTTTCATGGTTGAAGCGGGTGACCTTATCACTGGGGAATACATTTGGCAAGCCTCTCGCACTTCTTTACATACTCAACTACATCCTTCGCAATTAATGGACAATAGAGTCCTTGTAATTGGATCTTTCTAGCCAATGCTTCTCCGCCCTAACGGGCTCCATCGTCTCCCTCATGTATTTCCTTGAGGATATACTAGGCCTTCTTGAAACCCATGCATTTCAGCCATTGATGGATGAATGACTTTTAGTAGAGGATATACTCAACTACTCTTCCATTAAACGTTGCTTATCATTCTTAGGAACTGTGTATTTCCTAGACAAATAACAGAAATTTTGATTTAACAAAGAAACTTTGATTTCTTTATGGTTATATATAGACATTAACCCACTATATAGGAAATAAAATCTTTCCTAAATTTATTCCTTTTCCTTCTAATAAGGAAACATTATAAAAGAAACCCTAATTATCATCGTAGCAGACCAAATTAAGCCATAGTCAAATTTGAATCCTTTGTTTTTGAGCTTCTTTTCCCAAAAAAAAAAAAACTAAGCCACGATGTATAGGTTTACTTAACTTTTGATCCGTTTTGTATTCTTTTTCCTTTTTGATTTGAGCTCAAAAGAAGAACTTAAAGTATCAATTGGAAGAGTAGAGGCTCATGATCGTGTTGGAGTGCTTGCAGAGTAGAATGTCTCTCTTCAAAGTAAAGTCTCTTCTTTAAGCCATATAGAAGGAGAATGCAAGTTGCCTAATAACATGTTCAGAGCAATACGTTAGACACCCACTGAGAAAGACGAAGAGAGTAAAGAGTTACAAAAATACATTTCTAGATGGGCATCTAACTTGTTTCTCTAAACATGTTATTACAGTTGTACTTTCTGTTTCTCTCTGGATTAAAGAAGAGACTTTTCTTTAAAGACGGACATTCTACTCTACAAGCACTCTAAACCGATCACAGAGCCTTTGCTCTTCCATTTGATACTTATTAAGCTTAAATAACCATATGCTTTTCCATTTGAAAGAGAAAGATAATGTTTAGAGAGAGAAAACTCCAAAAATGATGATTTTGAAAAATTAAAAATATGGTTCCCAGTAAATAGGGTTTTTTACATGAAATTCATATATATCATAATATTTATTATTTAGTTAATATTGATAATTTAATTAATATAATATCAAAATATAAGTTTTTATTTGATAAATGTCAAATTTTGTAACTGTTTTAGTTGATGAAGTTAGAGTGGAAATTCGTAAACTTCCCATTTGACCTAATTCATAATTTTAATTGACAAAGTTATAAATAATCTTTAAAAGTTGAATTTCTCTGTAAATTTCTCCAGTAAATATGATACTCAACAATTTTAATTCTTCAAAAATTTCCTTTTGAAGTGGTTATTGATCAAATTTGACAAAGTAAACAAACATTCAAAATTAATTTTGCAACCACATGGTGTGTTCGAAAAAAAATCATAGGTACCAATCTCCAAATCGGCAGTACCACAGGTATGTATATATAATTAACTTTTTTTATATAAACAATTGATTTTATTTCTTATATTAATTTTAATAATTAATAAAAGGAATATACTAATTAAGCAACCGTCACATCCAAAATAATTGAGTAAATATTCCTTAATTCGCTAGCTAAATAAGGGAAATTACAAAGTTAGTGGTTAGGCTGATTTTAGAAATATAATGAGCTAATTCAAAAGTAGTGATAACTTGCTGGATCCGATTTGATGATCTCCGCCGTAGTTACCTGCAAAACAGAACCGGAGACAGGATCTCCGGGAAAACTCTCCGACGATCAAGTCAGTTTTTGTAGGAGGGTTGGTAAATTGACCATAGTATTGTGGGAAAAATGTGAATGTACCTTTCCCCCTTTGGCCTTAGGGCTTTTTATAAGTGTTCTTAAGTAACCGCCGAGGGCGGTTACCCCTTCCAGGCCATGCTCCGAGGGCGGTTACTCCTTTTTAGGTCATGCCCCCTCTCGTGGCTTTCGTGGCAACAAACGTGGTATCGTTTGTCCTGAGTGGGAGTTTTAGTGCTCCATTTAGGAATTCGGGGCGGTTACTCACTTCACCCGCTTCCTCTATTCGGGTCCCATCCCATCTTAGACCATGGATCTAAGTATGGGCTGGGCCCGTGTAATGAATTCGGCCCGGTTTGGCTTCGCGGGTCATCACATGCCTCCCCCTTAGTTTGGCAAGAGCCCTTTAGGGTCTTTTTTATAGGAGACTCTTCGTTTTTGTTTGGATTTTCAAAATTCAAAAATTGTGACTTTCCCTTTCCCGTCGTTTCTTTTCCGGCATCCACCTTTTGCGTCGTTTCTCTTCCGGCATCAACCTTTTTGCGTCCGTTCTTCTCTGTGTCGTCTTTCATATGTAAGTGTTCCTTTCCAGAATTTGTACCTCGCTCGATTCTTTACTTCTGTTCATTTTCCTTCATCAATATGTTGAACCCTGACCTCGACTTCGCACCATTCGACGAAAATTACGTCCGCGAGGTCTCCCATGAGGTCGAGGAGATGGTTGATGAAGCTTCAACCAGCTCTCCTGGGTCTGATTCTCATCCCGCCGACTTCCTCCACCTGGCGAATACAACCGATGAGGGCTTAGGTTTTGACCCTAAAAAGTTGATTCCGCCACCTGTCCCAACCCCCTATTACCGAAGAAGGACAGGTCGGGAAGTCTAGTTTATCAAGAGACAATTGACGATTTGCGGGAGCAGTATCCTTGGCTCCAAGGCCTCGAAACCCTTATTCCCGGGGAGGGTGAAGGACCGAGCGACTACCCAAAGGGGTATTTCACCATTTTCGTCGCCCAGATCATCTACGGCTTCACGTATCCGCTGGCGGATGAGGTTGCCTCCGTCCTTGGCGGTTACGGAATCGCACCCGGTCAGTTGCATCCCAATGGATGGGCCGATTTAACTCTGGACAAATTTCTGGCGGATTGTCTGGAGGTTCCCTTCTCGCTCAAAATTTTCTCCAAGCTTCATCATTTCAAAAGTTCGGCGGGGTATTTTACTTTCATCCGTCAGAGCGGTTACTATGGTTTTGACGAGAAGCTGAACAAAATCCGCGAGTGGGACCGATCTTATTTCTTCATCAAGTTTCACGAAGGGAATCCGAACTTCCTTCGCCGTTGGGGCCGACCAAATGTAAAGAGTTTGAACTTCGGTTACCCCAGCGAGGAAGAATCCGCTGTGATCAAGTTTTTGAAGGGTACTCCTCCCTTTGTATGGACATATGATCAGGCTTTCCACATGCTAAGGAGCCGAGTGGCGATTGCCTATCGCGAGGGGGATCACGTTGTCTATATCCCTTATCGCGTTTTTGTACAAGGTACTTTTTATTTCCAAGTTGATGATTTCTTTTAACCCTTTGTAGGGGTGATCCTTTATCTCAACTCGCTGCAGATCGGGAGGCTAAAGCCCTAGCGAGAAGGAAAAGGCGAATGGAGGGAAACACTTCAGTCGCAGGGGCGAATTCTCCTGGAGGGGCGATTACTTCTATCGAGGCGGCTTCTCCCGTAAGGGCCTCCGTTTCACAAGGTCCAGCTTCTACTTCTGAGGACCTTCCCTTAACTAGGAAGCGGAAGAATACTGCGGATACAGAGTCTTCTCGTCCTAGAAAGAAAAACGCTTCTGTGTCCCTCACTATTGGCGGTACACCTGTATCCGCCTCGTCCAAAGGAAAAAGCAGTACACCAATCCACGAGGTATATTGATCTATTCCCCTTTTTTATGTTGTTAATTTTTCCTTATGAGTTATCTGCTGTTCTCCTGATCTTTCTCCTTATGCATTCGCAGCCAATTCCCGATATCAGCGGGTGGTGGACTAGGACCTTTGGCATGGCTGTGAGCTTCTCGTGTAGGGACATTGTTTCTTCCATATGCAATGTCCTTGGGCGACTCCCCTCTGCTTCCCGCGTGCGAGAGCAAGTGCCGCTTCCTACTGCTATGGAGGGGATTGAGAAGCGGGCCATAGAGGTATATTGTTACTTGTGATATTCTCTTTCAAGGATCTTGCATTTGTAGTAACCGCACATTTCTATCCGCTCTTATTATCTGCGAATCATCTTTTATGCAGATTATTAACTTCGCGGAGGGTGCTCTCCTAAGGGACGCTGAACGCGCTAAAGAGTTGGAGAACCTTGGTACTGAATTGGCGACTCAAAAGTCGCTTTATGATGATGTCCAAGGGAAGGTAAAGGCTCTTGAAGGCGCTTGTCAGAAGGTTATGAACGAGAAGGAGGAAGCTCTCAGATCCCTCCAGGCTAAGTCTGATGAGCTGCAAAAGGTCCTTGATGATCTAAATTCATCCAAGGAGGCTCTGGAGATGCAAAAGAAGAAAGCTGAGGAGATTCTAGCCGAAGATGGTGCTCGCATCTATTGGTATGGGGAGCGAATTCATGCTGCTTATGAGCATGGGCATCCAGATCGAGTACTTAGCCGCCCCAAGGTTCCCATCCCCGAAAAGGATCTAACTGAGAAGTGGGACAAGCTGGAAGCCGAGGATGCTGATATGGATGAGGTACTCTTCTTAGATTGGCAGAGTTTTCAGAACCCTCCAATTAGCTGCGAGATCCCTACTCAGAACGCGGAAAAAGAGGCACCACAAGACCTTTCTCAGCCTGAGCAAGAGGTACCGCCCTCTGAAGCGGTTACTGATTCGAGGGTTGAGGATTCGCTTGAAGCAGATCCGCCCACTGGAGGAGATGAGGGAGCCGCTGGAGGCGAGGAGGGCCATAGGGGTGAAGGAGAGGAAGTTGTAGCATAGTTTGATTTATATCTGGACTGTTGTATGTAACAAACTGCCCGTATATATATATTTTCTTTTGCTTGCCGCTTTACCTATACGTGCGATTGTTGCTTTATTCCTTATTGCCCTTTGTTTTCATACGTGACCCTTGCCCTTTTGCCGACTCCATATTTGTATTTCCTCGTAGTTTAGTTTCGTTTCCGCTAGGGTGGCCAGACCCTTTTTGCAATTTTTTGAGTACTCGTTAATTCGCTTAATTTTATGCCTTATCTTATAATTTTTCTTTCGAAAATAATATAATCATAAGGTTAATCATAAGGTTTTCCGAGTGATGCGTAATCATGCATCCGCCTTTCTTTAAGAGGCAACACATTTATGTGTTTTTAAGTTTAACCATAAGGTTTTTGCGAGTGATGCGTAATCATACATCCGCCTTTCTTAATAGGCAACACATTTATGTGTTTTTAAGTTTAACCATAAGGTTTTTGCGAGTGATGCATAATCATGCATCCGCCTTTCTTAATAGGCAACACATTTATGTGTTTTTAAGTTTAACCATAAGGTTTTTGCGCGATTTACCCGCCTTTTGTTTGTAGATAACACACTGAAGTGGTTGTCCTAAAAAGGATCCGCACTCAAACGCCGTATGCAACAATTGAATATCTTTATTGATAAAAGAAAAGACTTTTTGTTACATTGGTATATGAAATGTGCGGGATCAAAGCCTCATTAAAACCTTTTATCAGAAAACCCAGCGGGAAAAAACTCATAAAAGGAAAAAGAGTACTCGTCATCTCCCTGAACTACCCGGCCCGTTTATATAGGCGCAGATTTTCTAGATTCCAGGTGCGCGGGAGCTTTTTTCCGCTCATTTCTTCTATTTCAAAAGTTGATGGTCCCAGCTTCTTGGATACTCTGTATGGTCCGATCCAGTTGACGCCTAATTTGCCTTTGCCATCTCTGGATTGTATTTTGTCCGCTTTTTTCAAGACCAAGTCGTTCTCGTTGATTATCACTTTTCGCACCCTTCTGTCATGATATTTCTTGATTCTATTGCGGTACACTGCCATTCGCATGTAAGCTTTTTCTCTTCGTTCTTCAACAGAATCTAATGCATCTCTAATGTTGATAGGATTTTGTGTGTCGCAATAATAAATTATTCGATCTGTAGGCGACCTGATTTCAACAGGTAGGACTGCTTCGGCTCCATAAACCAGCGAGAAAGGTGTTTCGCCAGTTGCTGCTTTTACAGAAGTTCTGTATGCCCATAACATATGGGGTATCTCATCCGCCCAACCTGTTTTTTTATCACCTAGCCGCTTCTTGATACCTTGAATCATGCCCCTGTTGGTAACCTCTGTCATACCATTCGATTGGGGATGGTTTACGGAAGAAAAAAGATTCTTGATCCCCATGCTTTCGCAGTATGCTTTGAACTTGACACAGTTGAACTGGGTGCCGTTGTCAGTTATAAGCTTTTGCGGGATTCCAAATCGCATGATAATGTTCTCTCGTAAGAACTCGATCATTCGTTCAGGTGTTTGAGCGGTTACTGCCTCCGCTTCTACCCATTTGCTGAAGTGGTCAACTGCGACTACCAAGTACTTCCTTTTCTTTGTCGTTTCTGGGAATGGACCCACTATATCGATTCCCCATGTTGCGAATGGCCATGCCGTCATTATAGAGATTTGTTCGGCTCCGGGAACGTGCTTTTCATTCGCATGGATTTGACAGCTGTGACATTCCGCTACCATCTTCTGGGAATCCTCCATCACCTTTGGCCAATAGTATCCCATTAACTTGACCTTTCTTGCCAACGCCGCGGATGCTTCATGTGCGCCGCACATTCCTTCATGGAGTTCTCACAGTACGTAGTCTCCTTCATTGCGGCTAACACATTTCAACCATGGACATGTATATGATTTTCGATACAAAGTTCCATCTCGAATTGAGTATCTCGCTGATTGTCCAATTAGCTTTCTGGCTAGGCTTTTGTCATCTGGCTAGGCATTATGTGATTTAGGAGCAAGTATTAATCTTATGCCTTTATCAATTTTCAGGAAATTAGGACTCGGAGAGCCTAAACCAACAAACATGACACTGCAGCTAGCGGACAGGTCAATCGCACGGCCTAGAGGCATAGTTGAAGATGTATTGGTGAAGGTGGACAAACTGATCTTCCCGGTCGATTTTGTGGTCCTCGACATGGAAGAAGATGACTCCGTCCCCATTCTTCTTGGGAGACCGTTCCTTGCAACCGGTAGGACATTGATACACGTCCACGGAGGTAAATTGGTCATAAGGGTGCAGGACGAAGAGGTAACATTTAACATTTACGAGTCTATGAAATTTCCTCAAGAGAGTTCCAAAAGTTGTAATTTTGTGGATGCATTAATAGATGAATGTATTGAGGAAGTTGACCTTAACATAAGAAATACCTCTTTAGAACTCGGTCTAGGTGGTGAGGAATGTGAAAACTCGAATGAACCATTTGAAGACCTCCCACCTGAAAAATGTTATTGGGTCAAGGGTCGAAAAGAGGACCTTGATCGTGAGATCAAACCTAAACCCAAAACCTCGCTAGAGGAGCCTCCAGAATTGGAGCTTAAGCCCTTGCCCAACAATCTGAAATATGTTTTTCTTCAACCTCCCACAGATTTACCCGTTATTATTTCTTCTTTGTTGACAGTTGAACAGGAAGAAAGATTGGTGGAGGTGCTGAAGCAGCATAAAGGGGCCTTTGGATGGTCAATCCACAACATCAAAGGCATCGACCCCAAAATCTGCACGCATAGGATTTTGCTTGAGGAAGAGATTAAGCCATCTGCCCAACCTCAACGATGGCTCAACCCTAACATGAAAGAGGTGGTAAAAGTCGAGGTTATAAAACTCCTCGACGCAGGTATCATCTTTCCAATTTCTGATAGCCAATGAGTAAGCCCGGTTCAATGCGTGCCGAAAAAAGGGGGAACAACGGTAATGGAAAATGAAAAAGGGGAATTAATCCCAACTAGAAAGGTTACGGGTTGGCGTGTATGCATAGATTATAGGAAATTAAACGAGGCCACCCGTAAAGACCACTTTCCCTTACCATTTATTGATCAAATGTTGGAACGGTTGGCAGGGAACGAATTTTTCTGTACTCTAGATGGGCTATCCGGTTATATGCAAATTCCTGTCGACCCTTTAGATCAAGAGAAAACCACATTCACTTGTCCCTATGGAACTTTCGCATATAGGCAGATGCCTTTCGGATTATGTAATGCCCCTGCCACATTCCAACGATGTATGATGGCTATGTTTTCTGATATGGTCGAAGAGTTCCTAGAAATTTTCATGGATGATTTTAATGTTGTAGGACCTACTTTTGATCAATGTCTTGAAAACTTGGACCGAGTCTTAGAACGTTGTGAAGACAAGAACTTGGCACTTAACTGGGAAAAGTGCCAGTTTATGGTCCAAAACTGCATAGTGTTAGGACACAAGGTGTCGGGAAAGGGGATCGAGGTCGATCCGGCAAAAATTGAGGTGATTGAAAAACTGCCTCCTCCTACCAGTGTAAAATTGGTTAGGAGCTTTCTAGGACATGCGGGGTTTTATAGAAGGTTCATAAAGGATTTCTCAAAAATCACTAAACCCCTCACTCAATTATTACTGAAAGATGCTGATTTTAATTTCAATGAATAATGTATGTCTGCATTTAAATTATTGAAAAAGAAATTAATCGAAGCACCTATTATGGTAAGCCCGGATTGGTCCCTTCCCTTTGAATTGATGTGCGATGCCAGCGATTTAGCTGTAGGAGCCTGTCTTGGGCAGAGGGTGGATAAACTTTTTCGCCCAATCTTTTATGCTAGCAAAACCTTAAATGATGCACATCAGAATTATTCAATAACTGAAAAGGAATTGCTAGCCGTGGTTTTTGCCTTTGACAAATTTAGATCTTATTTGGTGCTATCTAAAGTAATTATTTTTACTGACCATGCAGCTTTAAGATATTTGATGAGCAAGCAAGATGCAAAACCTAGGCTGATCCGTTGGATCTTACTACTCAAAGAATTTGACATCGAGATCAGAGATAAGAAAGGCATGGAAAACGTGATAGCAGACCACTTATCCAGGTTAGAGTCAGATCAGCAAGCTTTAGAACATGAGACAATCAAGGAGGTATTCCCGGACGAAACATTATATTCGGTACGAACTATCCCCTGGTTTACAAATATCGCGAACTACAAAGTCGGTAACATTCTTCCCCCTGATTAAGATGCAAGCAAAAAACGTAAGTTTATGTTTGAAAACAAACAATATTTTTGGGAAGAACCATATTTGTTTCGATTCTGCACTGATGGCATAATTAGGAGATGTATACCTGAAGAGGAGGTAGATTCAGTGATTAATATGTGTCATTCTAGGGAACCAAGCGGTCACTTCGGGCCAGATAGGACAGTGGCAAAAATCCTCCAAAGTGGGTTTTGGTGGCCACAAATGCATAATGATGTTAGTAACTATATTAACTATTGTGATGCATGTCAGAGAGTAGGGAATATCTCTAGGAGGAATGAGATGCTTCAATAGGGCATTCTCGTGTGTGAGCTATTTGATGTTTGGGGCATAGATTTTATAGGACCCTTCCCCATGTCACACAACAACCAATACATTCTTGTGGCGGTTGACTACGTTTCCAAATGGGTAGAAGCAGAAGCTCTACCCACAAATGATGCTCGAATGGTGATATTTTCACCAGATTCGACACCCCCCGGACCATCATCAGTGATGGGGGGTCCCATTTCTGCAATAGACAATTTGACACGTTGCGCCAATAGTATGGCGTAGCTCATAGGGTTGCAACACCCTACCACCCTCAAACGAGTGGTCAGGTAGAAGTGTCGAATAGAGAGCTGAAACGTATTCTTGAGAAAACAGTAGGGAATGCTAGGAAAGACTGGAGCCTTAAGCTGGATGATGCCCTTTGGGCATACCGGACAGCTTTTAAGACTCCCATAGGAATGTCCCCCTATCGTTTGGTTTTCGGTAAATCTTGTCACCTACCTGTTGAATTAGAACATAAGGCATACTGGGCATTGAAATATCTAAATTTTGACCCTAAGCTTTCAGGTGAACTACGGTTAACTCAGCTGCACAAACTGGATGAGCTCCGGTACAATTCCTACAAGAACGCCAAGCTATACAAAGAGCGGACCAAAAGGATGCATGATAGGAAAGTACAAAAGAAAACCTTTCAAATAGGCGATCAAGTACTTTTATACAACTCCCGATTGAGATTCTTCCCTGGCAAGCTCAAAAGTAGATGGTATGGGCCATTCTCAGTCATCAACACGCACCCCTCTGGAATGGTTGAAATCGAGGGGAAGGATGGGATCACCCAGAAAGTAAACGGGCACCGTCTTAAGATTTATCTTGGCAAAGATAATTCGGACATGCAAGTTCTGTGCCTGCAGACAATCACGTATCCCCCGGCCGATCAGTAAGTTGTCTTCTCCACCCTAACTTTTTACACTTGTTCTTTATGGTTTGTGATGAAATGTTGGAACTTATTGCATATTTTTAGTGTGAGGAGGAGGGGTAGACAAACTTACAAAAATTGTATAATTTTTAAATTTTTGTTGCGTCGTGTCTAGTTTAGTTTTGCGTTTTTTGGGTTTTATTTATGTTTTGCATGTTTAGGACCTAAAACCGTGAACCTCCTTCGAATCTAAACTTTGTTATTTGTCCTTGAGGGCTGAGAACCGAATCTAAGATTGCATGACAACTAGTTTAGATGTAGGACACAATCCTTGTATCTGTAAAAGCATGAGCTAAAGTTTGCATTTAGACCCTACTTTTGAAGAAATGCTAAAATCATTACTTAGGTAGATAACTTAAGAATTGAAGGCATGTGATGTTAAACTTGAGTTTGGGGAGAACTAGTAAACACAAAATTGAAATCCAAAGAATTGTGAGTTGAATTTGAGCCCAAGAGCGAACATCAAAAAGCTCTTTTTCTTGACATTTTTGTGTGAATGCTTTGACTTGTGGAAAGATTACAGATTTTGCACCTAATACTGTGTTGAACCTACATGCAATGATTTGAGATGGTAGACGATGAAATCAGCCTCATTAGAATTAACCCTTTTCTTTACCTTATTTTCTCTTTTTCATCCACTCTAGGAAGCCCCTTTGAGCCTATATTTTTGTAGTTTGTAGATTTTTCTTTCGTCCTAACACAATTTTTGCAAACCATCACTTGGTTTGTTACTTAACCCAGTTTTTGCAAAGCTCGAACTGAGCCTTTGTTTTCTTCTAGCGCTTTATCCTTGTTTATGGCATCATAGTAGCAAGCCAAAAGGCTAAGAAGTGATTGAGCAATGCTATCAAAAAAAAGGGGAAAAACAGAAAAAGAAAAGAAAAGAGACGAACAAAAGAAGGGGAGAACTTCATTCCTCAATTCTTAAAATCAAAACGTCTCAAGAAAAAAAAAAGAAATAATAATGAATAAAAAGCTCAGTCACTTCATATTTGCTAAAGCCATTTTAGCTTTGTTTTTCTAGCGCTAGAACTATTAACCCTTGTTGTACCTTTAACCCTCTAACCACATTACAACCCCAATTCGAGGCTGTTTTTGATATCATCGGAGTCATATAGCATAGTAGAGGAACTCGGATGAACGTGCAAAATCAACGTAATCCTAAGCAAGAACATAAGCCAAGAGTAAACACTTTAGCCACCAAAATTGTGTGAAATGAGTGAACTACCGATGGTGAGGTGTTTTACTTAGCGATCCCCTCAAGCTCGTTTAATTGAACATGTGTCCTTTTCCTTAAAACATATGACCTATGATAATTGAAATGCGGCTTTTGGATATCGTGTCTCTACTCTGTATTTCCGAATGCATGTAATTACAGATGCTCGAAATTGTGTCAAGCACATAGTCAAACCGGGAGGTTTTCTAGCTTGCTTGTGATTGCGGGTTTAGTTTTTTTAGTTTACTTGGGGACAAGTAAAGTTTTAAGTGCGAGGAGGTTTGATAGGGGTCAAAAACCCCCTATCTTTGGGTACGGTTTTAGGACGGTTTTTAGCGTTATTTAGTTAATAAGCGAGCAATTCTCGCATTTAAATGCTTTTGTGTGAGTTAGTTAGAAATTGGAAAAGTTTTATTTACTTTTCGTTGTTTAGGCTCGTTTTATTATCAATTTAGGTAAATACGGCCAAAATGGCATGCATATTATAATTCCGTTATCTTTTGAAGCTAATTGGTCCGTCAAAAGTCGCACCAAACGAAGCGTTTGCTCAAATAAGCGATTGTTGTAGCAAGATTAAATCTAAACCTTTTTAACCTACTTTACCTTGGTCCGGCTAAAGTGATTACTTAAGATTCAAGAAAAACCGCTCGAGTAATTAGTTCTAAACTTTCGATTAATTACTTTTCCTTGGTCCGACTCAAGTAATTAATCCAAAGAAGCATTAAGTTTTCTTATTTCCAAATCTTCGATTTATTACTTTCCCTTGGTCCGGCTCAAGTAATAAATTAAAGATTTGTAATAAGATTCATGAAAAACCTTGGAAAACCAATAAGCCACACTAAATGGTCATTAGGTCCAACTTATGAATTTCGATTAATCAATTAAATCACGGTCAATATAAATGATTAATTATATCCAAGTAGAGAGTTGGCCCATCTCCTACAAGCATTAAGAATAATAAGTTAGTTCTCCAAAAAGATAAAGATAACTTAAATAGGTTAAACGTAATTACCACATAATTAAGGTTAAGATCCACTTTTAGCCTTAGTTAAGAGGGGTTTAGCCCATCATTAGATTAAAACACATTTTAGAAAGATAGATAATAGAGTTCATATTAATAAAAGAGATTAAAGTTTAGAAGAAACCGTAGTGACGATTACCGAACGAACTTCTTCGGTAACTTGAAACTTACTTTTATTAGATGAACTTTTGTATAAAAAACACTCTAACAACAATAAGAACAACACAAACAACTGATTCTTAAGGATAAGAATCAACAAAATAACATTATAGAGGGAAGAATTAAGCCTAAGCTTGGTGTGTCTTCAAATGGCACCCAAGGCCTCCTTTTATAGTAAAATGATACACAAAATTCCAAAGACCAAGTCTCCTTATGGCCTCCCACTCCCTAATCTTCTGAATTTTGCATTTAAGAGAGAATGGTGGAAGACTTTGACAATTTAGGAGTTGAAATGTGTAAATGTGGGAAAGGAATCATAGGCTTCAACATGTTCATCAACTTGGATAATTTTCTGGGCTTGATACACTTCGAATTTGGAGAAACTATTATAAGTCACTTGTTCATCTTTCTCTTAGCTTTCCAACGCATTTTGAATCGCCTCAATCCGAGTCCGTATGAGGGAGATACGTTAAAAATACGAAAATGTGTCAAATCTGTCCTAGTGTGAACAATTGTACTTTTATTTTACAGCACACATCCACGACGAAGTGTACGCTGCTGTCACTAAAACTCTTTGTTTCTGGTCCCTTTTACTCCCGAGTTGTCGCCTTAAGCCCCGACTTGGTTATTTGTGCCGAAAACCTTGCGAAAGTGCCTAAAAAACACACAAAGTGGCTTAGATACATAAAATGAAGAAAATATACAAAAACCATTATTAAAATTTATTAAAATGGTACAAAATAACTAGTAATTAAATACTAAAAATGCTCTAAATTACGACGATAACAACACCCCCAAACTTAAGCTTTGCTTGTCCTCAAGCAAAGAAAAGCTGAAAACAAAATTTATCGTCGAATAAGTAAACGTAAAGTCAGGAATTATTTTAATCGAAAATGAGCAAAAAATCTATATTCAAATCTCGGACTATTTCTTTGGATAAAATGAATTGTTTTTACACTCTTATTTTCCAAACCGACATTTTTCATTATGTTGAATAAAATTGAACCAATTTAAACACCTCGCATGGAAGTCACTCTTACGCTCAAGTGTTTAGGGCATTAAATTTTCGCTCAAATCCGATAAAAACTCTAACTATTAGAAATTGCATGGTCATCCAAATCTTTACCAAACACGACTGACTATAAACACGATCAAAAGGTCTTTAACGTGTTGTAACGTTGGTTGAAGGTAAAGGTATGAAGAAGGGGAGATTTTGTGGGTAGGTAAATTCACGGGCAATTATTTGATAGATTCACAAAAAAAAAAGATTGTCTTTCGGAAATTCAGAATTTTTGTAACGGAAATTCCTCTTTTATTTATATGATACTATATATTTTTATTTATATTTATATAGATTTTTTATTTCTTTTTATTTTTTATTTCTTTTTTGACTTTTGACTTTATATATAAATATCAATATGAATTGTATATATATATATATATATATATATATATAGAAAGTATGAAATATACGAAAATAGAGAGGTATAACCGTTATATATCGGTAGAAGTGTTGGTCTGAATTTTGTGTTTATTGTGAATCACCATCTCAAGGATATTGGTTACTAATTACCCGTAAATTTAGGGGGGACAAAAATGATATTTATGAAGGGAATGCGGCTTGTAACGTGGTGAAACGAATGGAATGTCTAGGCTCAAAGGGGTGAACGACGGAGAATGCATTTAAGGTGGGCTACTATTTCGAGTTTGAAATGTGGGGGTAAAACAAGGAAGGCCTTAATCATATCGTGTTTTGAGCTAGACGCGTGAGGTTTTGACCGGTATTTGATGCAAATTTTCAAGTTTCGTGTAATTATGGAACACTCGTGAGAAAAAATGAAGCATTAGTGAATGCTTTTTAAATTAGGCTCAAAAACTCACTTTGGAAAGGTAATGTGTGCCAATTAACTCAATTTTATTCCTCAAAATGTAAATGTCGATTTGTTAAATACTAAGTGAAATCAAAAAATTACGTATTCAAAATAGTCCAAAATTTGTTTACAAAATTTAAGATTTTCAAATAAAATTTTATCCTATCAAAATTTAACATTTATTCTAGACAAAATTTTGTTTGATTTTCTTATTTGATCAAAGCAAAACTTTAGAATGAGGCTTTTATTCAAATTTATTTAACAAAAACATTTATTCAAAAGCTAAACAAAGATAGTAAAAATAAAGGGAAACATAAAAGTAGTAAAAATAAAATGCAAAATAACACAAAAGTAAAAATAAAGTGTAAAATAACACAACATTAAAATTAGACATACGTCACACACGATTGAAACAAAAGTACAAAAATAAAAATAACGTGCTATCCTTTACTCTCATCCCCCATTAGTGTAGTATTTAGTCTCGAAATGCGAAATAAAAACTAACGCTAAAGTAGAAAGTAAAGGATAGAAGGACTCCCTGTCTAAGGCAACTGTGAAAATTATAGTGTCTTGAGTGGATTGGAGGTAGAAATTAAATGCTTAGTGGAGGTTGTCGCTGGAAAAGTTGCCGGAGATAGAGGGAGCTGCAAAGGGAAGAAAAAGATCAATAGAAAAAAAATGATAAAAAGAAAAAGGAAGAAAGAGGGCAAAAAAATGAAAGAAAGAAAAAAAAGAAAAAAATAATAAAAAGAAAAAAAAATAAGGGGGGAAGGGGAGTGAGGAGTTCCAGGAGGTTTAGAAACCTCTTGGAACTTGGGCACCTCGTCGAAGTGCTAATGCACCTCGGCGAGGTGCATTCTCACCTTGGCGAGGTGAGTACTCACCTTGCCTAGGTGAGTATTCCAGAGACTTTTGTCTCTGGAACATTACACTTTTTTTTTCATTTTTTTTACTTTATTTGTTTTATTTATATTTATTGATTATATATATATAATAAAAATAGAAAATTAAAGGAGTAAAAAAGTTAGAAATATCGGGTTCCCTCCCGACAAGCGCTAAGTTTAAAGTCGTTTAGCTCGATTTATACTTCCCTTTTTATGTAAACTCATGAAGTCGTATGAGGAATCCAAATTCTTTGATAAAAATCCTATAAATGCACATTGGATTATCATATTGGAGATAACTTAATAAAATCCACGATATAAATTTAAAAAAATTAAGTACGAGTTTCGATTTCTCCCTTTTTGACTCCCGTGATAAGTCATATAACACATAAAATGTTTGAGTCGGGATTATCTCGAACTCCTCTATCGTAGATTTTAAAATTTTCAACTCTTCTCTTTTGGTTGGACGGTCATTATTCTCCGTTAATATTGGCTCCAAAGAACTATCAAGAAAATTATCATGATGAGGCTCATTTGGAATAAATATTTCAATCCGATCATCTGAATCAAACTCTCTAATTGACATATCTGCAGTTAAATCAATTAGTAGACTGTGTTTAATGCAAACATCTCTTATTAAAGTATAGGAACTATCATATTGATTTTCTTTTGAAGAAATAAAATCAATCATTAGTTCCTCAATAGTCTTTTCTTCATCACCAATATGTTGTGGTGAATTTGGACCATCATGTTGATATTCGAACCATGAATTTTCAGGTTCGTCCTTCCAATTTGAGTAGAATGAGCTGAAAACTTTTTCTGTCGACGAATGTATTTTCCATGAAAAATCATTCATCGCCATCTCCCTACAAAAGAATCATAAAAAAAAGGTGCAGAAAAAAAAATCATAATATTTACAAAAACGTTTAAATTAATAGAAGTTCGACTAGATTAATATTACAACTCAACCATCCCCGGCAACGGCGCCAAAAACTTGATGCACGTTTTACGTATACGTGCATGTGAAGGCAAGTGTACCTTAGTCGTGTATCAAGTAATAAAGTGAAAGTAGAGTATCGTTCCCACGAGGATGGTGATTATATGTACTAATCTGTTTGCTTACTATCTATTATTTAAACAACCGAAATGTAGAGTTTGTTGGACAACCAAGCTAAAACTTAAGCAAGAAATGAAATAAAAATTACACAAATTAAGTGAGAGATTACTTATAATAAAAGAAACTAAGGCTTCTAGCTTCACTTAACCTCTTTGCTTGGTAATAACATTTAACCCCTTTTAAGTTGTTTTATTCTTTTTAAGATGGCGATTTTTCTTATTAACTAATAGTTCTCGATATTGGTTCTAAACTCTCGACTAATTACTTTCCCTTGGTCCGGCTCAAGTAATTAATCAAGAGAAGCATTAAGTTTTCTTATTTCCAAACCTTCGATTTATTACTTTCTCTTGGTCCGGCTCAAGTAATAAATCTAAGATTTGTAGCAAGATTAAATCTAAACCTTTTTAACCTACTTTACCTTGGTCCGGCTAAAGTGATTACTTAAGATTCAAGAAAAACCGCTCGAGTAATTAGTTCTAAACTTTCGATTAATTACTTTTCCTTGGTCCGACTCAAGTAATTAATCCAAAGAAGCATTAAGTTTTCTTATTTCCAAATCTTCGATTTATTACTTTCCCTTGGTCCGGCTCAAGTAATAAATTAAAGATTTGTAATAAGATTCATGAAAAACCTTGGAAAACCAATAAGCCACACTAAATGGTCATTAGGTCCAACTTATGAATTTCGATTAATCAATTAAATCACGGTCAATATAAATGATTAATTATATCCAAGTAGAGAGTTGGCCCATCTCCTACAAGCATTAAGAATAATAAGTTAGTTCTCCAAAAGGATAAAGATAACTTAAATAGGTTAAACGTAATTACCACATAATTAAGGTTAAGATCCACTTTTAGCCTTAGTTAAGAGGGGTTTAGCCCATCATTAGATTAAAACACATTTTAGAAAGATAGATAATAGAGTTCATATTAATAAAAGAGATTAAAGTTTAGAAGAAACCGTAGTGACGATTACCGAACGAACTTCTTCGGTAACTTGAAACTTACTTTTATTAGATGAACTTTTGCACAAAAAACACTCTAACAACAATAAGAACAACACAAACAACTGATTCTTAAGGATAAGAATCAACAAAATAACATTATAGAGGGAAGAATTAAGCCTAAGCTTGGTGTGTCTTCAAATGGCACCCAAGGCCTCCTTTTATAGTAAAATGATACCCAAAATTCCAAAGACCAAGTCTCCTTATGGCCTCCCACTCCCTAATCTTCTGAATTTTGCATTTAAGAGAGAATGGTGGAAGACTTTGACAATTTAGGAGTTGAAATGTGTAAATGTGGGAAAGGAATCATAGGCTTCAACATGTTCATCAACTTGGATAATTTTCTGGGCTTGATACACTTCGAATTTGGAGAAACTATTATAATTCACTTGTTCATCTTTCTCTTAGCTTTCCAACGCATTTTGAATCGCCTCAATCCGAGTCCGTATGAGGGAGATACGTTAAAAATACGAAAATGTGTCAAATCTGTCCTAGTGTGAACAATTGTACTTTTATTTTACAGCACACATCCACGACGAAGTGTACGCTGCTGTCACTAAAACTCTTTGTTTCTGGTCCCTTTTACTCCCGAGTTGTCGCCTTAAGCCCCGACTTGGTTATTTGTGCCGAAAACCTTGCGAAAGTGCCTAAAAAACACACAAAGTGGCTTAGATACATAAAATGAAGAAAATATACAAAAACCATTATTAAAATTTATTAAAATGGTACAAAATAACTAGTAATTAAATACTAAAAATGCTCTAAATTACGACAATAACAACTTCCCACCTGTATAAGGACACGAAATAGGTCAAGAAGAGGGCCCGAACCGCATCTATAAATAGGATTTTTCCAATGTAAATTAGACATCTTTCATTATTGTAATTTACTTTAGCTTTCCCCTTGAAATTCCTCTCCATTTCCTCCATCTTCTTCAACCTCCATTGAAGCTCCTTCAAAGCTGTTCTCCGAGGAATATTCAAGGTCCGTCCTTAAGACCTAGGAAGCCGACTGCAGAGTAGACAGGTTCCCTGAAAGGGATTTTCGTATCTTCTTTTATCTTTCCTTGTTTGTACTCTTTGATACAGTCTATGAATCCTAGGCTAATTGTATCCTGTGACATTGTTCTTCGGCTTTAATAATATTTTAGGTCTTGTTTTGTTCTATGATTATTTGTTTAATCTTTGTCTTACGCTTTATTCAATTGGTTTACTCATTCAAAAGCCCCAAAATCGAGTAGGCACATATTGTGAGCTGAATCTGACATAGTCAGAGCCTAGGAGATTGACGACCTCTTAGTTGATTAAGCCCAAATTGCTGAGCCTTAGACCTAGTTTCGGCCTTACAAGGGAATCACGCACTAGGAACTTCAGGAGGGTAAGTAGGGTTAATCGCCTTGAATACAAGTGACTTAGATTGGATTTTTAATCAATAGACCTAATAACCTAACTTCATTATTATCGTTCATACCATGTTCCTTTGGGTAATTGCATTAGTGAAAGATCACCTAGGAGTAGTGTAACTTAATTAGGAGTAGTTTAACTTAATTAGGCGTAGAATAACTTAGTTAGAATTAGCATAATTTAGCTAGAAGTAGCATAATTCAACCTAGGAGTAGATTAACTTAAACAAACAAACTCAAAATCCACAAAGCCTAGATAACACCTGAGACCAAGTAGCTCGATACTTGTGGTAAATAAGTCCTGTGGATTCGATACCTGGACTTTCCAGATTTATTACCTGATAACGACGGGGTACACTTATCCCTTAGTGAGTCTCCTTTACGGGAGGCGCATCAGCTGCCCAAGCCACCTCTTCCAAAGGGAAACAACAGCAAAAGGACAAGGGAAAGAAAGTAGCAGAACACACCTACACTCAGGTCTTCGAGAGTGTGAGGGGGTTTAAGATTGATTACTCACGATGGTTCTCATAGGGATTCGTGGATGCCGAGCAACCTTTTTGTGAGTGGATCAAGAATAATGGTTGGACCGAGCTGTTCTCAGTTCGCGATGCTACTTACCCTGAGCTGGTAAGAGAATTCTATGCCAACCTAAAGGTCGCCGATGATGACCGGAACTACCTAGCTTCTCATGTTCGAGGAAAGGACATCTTCATCAACCCTGCATATCTTGCCTCACTGTTCAAGATGAAAAACGAAGGAGCTATACTTCATAAATCTGGTGACCATGAGAAAAACGACTACGTTCAGACCTTCTGTAAACCTGAGTGTCATGTAGGTGAAATCTCGAGCACTTCCATAGGTCAGCATCAAAAGATGGCCCATTACATACTGACCAATTTCCTTTTCCCTAAAATCAACTGCACCAACTCAGCAACCAACTTTGAGCAGTGTTTTATATGGCACATGCTGACCTACACACCGATAAACATGCTCGTATTCATAATCGGTGGGTTTCTACGAAGTATAGGAACCCTTAGGTTAGGCTCTTTTATCACCCGAATCCTCAAGGATCACAATGTGGACATGGTTGCGAAAATTAGCACTCGAGGAACAGAGATTACAGCTGGTGCCCTATTCAGTTTGGCACATGATCTACCTATTGTGCCGAAGAAAGGAAAAGGGGAAGCTGTCCAGAATGCTGAGGGGGCGGTGACACAAAATGGAAGAACTCAAAGAAAGAGGAAGGTTGTCCAGAGCACCTCTAAAGCTGCTGCTTCTACCCTAAAGAAGCTTAAATTTGTATGCGGAGGAACTAAGCCTCAGATATAATAAGGATAGGGTGGATCTAGGTCAGCGGAGAAAAGACCTAGGAAAGTTGAGCCTGAGACAGAAGAAAGAGAGGTTGATGACCAACCATTAAGGAAGAGGAAGAAGCAGCTCAATTTTGAGTTAAGACCTATCGATGCACTACCAACTAATGTCGTCGTTCCTCCTAACTCACACTATGTACAAAGTCAAGATGTTGACGCTAAGCAACAGTTAGATGATCAGGAAGAACAAGACCAACTGGGTGGTCAGTTTGTCGAGGAAGCACTAGAGGAACAGTTTGAGGAAGAAGAACTGGATGATGAGTCTGAAGAAGAAGAAAGTGGTCAGGATGACACTGAAGAAACAGCTGATGATGAGCACCTTGAACCAATCAACACTGAGTTGGTTGACGAAGAAGAAACTGAGCATGCAGCAAATGCTCCCGCTGTTCAAAGGGAAGCTTCACCCACTGACTCCATTGAGTCCATTCCTTCTGACCCTACTCCTCAAAAGCTAAAGAGACTGAGGAAGAAGAAGGCTTTTCGAGCACCCGTCATTGACCTCATGGGTGACTCACCGCTAAGGGATGAGATCTCTGACCTTACAGATGTACATCTTCGGTACTTCTCAATCCCTCCTGAGTCTCAACCAGAGCAACAAGAAAATCAAGCCGCTGTTTCTCAGCCGAAGGAACATGCCGACTTAAATGCTTCCGCCAACCAAAGTAATGCCAAGCAAGTGCTCGAAGATTCCACTCCTCAACATGTTGAGCAAGCTAAGGAATTACCTGCTCAGGTGAACACTGAACTTCCTCCACTTCCAACACCCAGTCAGCTTCAGCCTGACCCTGAACAAGCAACACTTTCTACCGATCCTCCACTTCCAAAACTCAATATGCAGAATCAAATCCAGTCAGTTTCTACTGACAATCCAAATTCCAGGCCAGCCGCTGACAATGTTGGGCCTTCTAATGATGAGCAGAACCAAACACCGCCTTTATTCGGTTCTACTCCTCCTCCGGCATCTGGGTCAACCAATGATGGATCCTTAAGCTATTTGAATGCCTCTAAGTCTGGTCGAAGAATCGTTGACTCAGCTCAAGCCCTTATCCAGGACCTTCATCAAACCAGTACCAATGCCGCTGGGTCTACTAATGTTGAGACAACTCCACTTTCGTTTGTCACTCAGCTTCTAACTGAGATCAAAGGTCTAAAGGATCTTCTGAGTGTCATGACTTCATTGCAATCTCAACAGCCTAGGCAGGACTCTATAACAAAGCTGGCCGAACTCCAGCTGACCATGGTAAACCACATGAACTCACTGCATGGGCAGATTCATCAATTGTCAGCTGCGAACTCAGCATATGCCACTTCTACCGAAGTCCATCATCTCTTCAGCCAGCTTCATACTGAGAAAGAGAAAACAAATCACCAGCTTTCCACCTCCTCCCAATGCTCCATTGAGCAAATTAGCGAGGTTGTGCGTCTGCTGAACTTAAATAGGCAAGAGATGGCAACTGACGAGTTTAAAACTAACGAGATTCTGAAGTATTCTCGAGTGACTTTCAACCATATGCGCCAAATCAACGGTCAGCGTGAGTATTATGATTCATCTTTGCTAAAAATGTTTCATCAAGCTTTTGCAATGCTCACCGAAACCATACACTGGGTTGGCAAGTCTCAAGCCGATGTTTTGAGTATGCTGAGTGCTGCATCTATCGGTATTCCTCGAGAAGGCTAAAGGCATTTTCTAAACGCCTAACTCAAGCTGCCATTGAAGAAACCTTCATTGCCAAAACCGATGCTGGAAAAACGGGGGAGAAAGAACAAGCCCCAAGAACTCAGCGAACTGAAGAAGCTTCAGTTAGTCAGCAGACAGTCAAGAGTAAAGGCAAAGCTACTACAGAACATGTTGTTCACAAGAAGAAATAGCTTCACTTGCACTGACTAGAATAGCTAGCTTTTTTGAACCTTCATATCTGTATTCTGTTTGTGAACTTTGTTGTGCTGACTTTAAATTTAAAACAAAGTATATGCATCTCTTTCATACTGTCTACACTTATGCAATGCCTACTTAAGTGATTGTTATAACTTGTTAAAACGCATCTTCATTAAATCAACTGTGCTACACTGTCTATATTGAATAATGATATGTCTGTTGTGTTGATCAAATATGTTGACTACTTCTTATATGTCCACTTAAGAAAAACTCATTGAACAAACCTTACTCAGCGCTCTCTGATATTTAAACCTTCCGCATAAAACTGAGTTAAATAGAATATGTTCCATGAGCTGACCTATTTTTGAAAACTGGCCTTAGACCTACTCGATTAAACCTTAAAATGTTTAGAGTAAGACTAAGTCAGTAGCTCAACCCTTACGGGGGAGTTATTTGACAAAATCAGGTCAACTATCATGGGGGAGCTCAACACTGAGTTCTTCAACTGAATATTTTTGCCAACATCAAAATGGGAGAGTTTGTTGAAACACCTTTCCACATGATTTTGATTTGACAAAATTATTTAAGTGATGATAAAAATATTCTAACACATTAAATTTAAATGCTTTGATTTATTACACTAATGTGTTTGTTCAATGTTGAGTTTAATTGTTTATAAGACATTGAGATTAAAAAGCCCAAAGGCCCATAAAGTGGAAGTCAAGCCCAAATTAACACATCAAGACCATTCGTCTCAAGAGTTCAAAACGAAGTCGTATCAAGTAAAACGACGACTCAGCAAGAGAAGGATCGAGAAGCCTTCGTGGCAAAAGCTTCAAGTGGAAGCTGTTGAGTTGGACGACAATGCAGTCTGGACAGCGGCAGACAATGTTCAACTTCTAGACAAAGTATTTCTACTTTGGGAAAAGTTCAGAAGGTGCAGGAAGCTGTCTCGTGGACTTTTCCTTAAATGTCGAAACATTCTGCCGAAGACTGACGAAGATAGAAGATGCGTGAATCCTATTGGCCAACGACGCTGAGCACGCCCAGAGTGATAATGACAGGAAGCCGTTTCCCTCCAACGGTTATTTCGAAATTCGAAATGACCAGGTGCCTAAAGTGTCACTATATAAAGGCCATCCATTTGCTTCAATCGATGCAGATCTTCAACTAGTCGAAATGCTGACTAAATTCATACTTGAAGTTTCTGTGAGAAAAGCAAAGCAAATACCTTACACCAATTCTTAATCTTTGTGTAAAAGTCTAGAGTGATTTCCAATCATCTAAAGTGTCTTAGCAATCGTTGTTTAGGACAAACACTTTATCATTTCTAGAAGAATAGAAAGGAGAGGCTGAGTACTCGGTTATAGTACTCAGCGTAGATATAGGAGTGAGTAGAGGTATAGAGGAATGTACTCTTGTTATACTCAGCTTCTATCTGTAAAAGGTTTCGTGCTCTACCTTTAAAGAGCTCAGTAGAGAATTCAAAAAGCTCGGAATGAGTTCCGGGGACTGGACGTAGGCAGAGAGGCCGAACCGGGATAAGTCTAATGAGTAATATCTTTCTAACCCTTAAACTCTTTTAATATATATTGCTTGCTATAAAAATGACTAAGTAAAGAACTCACGCTGAGTTAAGTCTACTAAGAAGCTGAGTTCAGGAATAGACTCTAAGTGCTATTTCCTGACTCAAGTAAAGAAGCAGACTTAGTCACAAGTTGACTAAGCTTGTGTCTCGAATCTACTTAGTGACGTTGTGTAAACCTTTTCATAAGAAAAGAAGTCAGCCTTAACGGACAAAATTTTAAATAGTTCCTATCCCCCCCCTTGGAACTAACTTGTCACGTTATAAGGGACCAACAATTGTATCAGCTTTACCTCTGACATAATTTCTAGTCAGCAGGAAACTGGTTAGCCTCTCATACCAAGCACATGGTGCTTGTTTGAGACCATACATAGCCTTTTTGAGCTTATAAACGTGGTTTGGGAATTTAGGATCCTCAAACCCTGAAGGTTGATTAACATAAACTTCCTCGTTTATAACTCCATTAAGGAATGCACTCTTAACATCCATTTGAAACAGTTTAAAGTTCATATAGCTTGCATATGCACATAAAATTCTAATAGCCTCTAGCCTTGCCACTGGGGCAAAGGTCTCACCGTAGTCAATACCTTCTTGCTGACTGTAGCCCTGAGCTACAAGTTTTGCTTTGTTTCTGACCACGTTCCCTTGTTCATCCAGCTTGTTGCGGAAGACCCATCTTGTTCCTATGGTCTTCTGGCTTCTTGGTTTTGCACTAAGTCCCATACTTCATTTTTTCTAAACTGATCAAGTTCTTCTTGCATTGCATTCATCCAGAATTCATCATACTCAGCTTCAGCGAAATTCTTTGGTTCCTGGATTGAGACGAATGCTACGTTGCTGAGGTATCTCCTGAGTTGATTCCTCATCATCAGGGTGTTCTCAGCGGCATCAAGAATGGCACTCTCTGAGTGACCTTTTGGTATTCTAATCTCCTTTGGTAGATTGATGTCTTGTGCTGGTTGTGTTTCAACAATCTCTGCAGGTGTAGATTGGTCAGTGAAAGTAATTTGAGTTTCACTTTTACCTTTGGTCAGCCCTTGAGGCAATGACTCAGCGGCTGTTTCTTGGTCAGCGGGAGCTGAGTGTGGATCATCCTCAGTCAGCTGCATGTCTCTTCCTGCAGGGTTAGTTTCATCGAACTCAACGTGTACTGACTCTTCTAAGACCTGAGTTCGTTTATTGAAAACTCTGTATGCTTTGCTGTTTGTTGAGTAGCCCAAAAAGATAGCTTCGTCAGCTTTAGAGTCAAACTTAGCTAGGCTGTCTTTAGTATTCAAGATAAAGCATTTACAACCAAAGGCACGAAAGTATCCAATGTTGGGCTTTCGTCCTTTCCAAAGTTCGTAGGGGGTCTTCTTTAGTATAGGTCTAACTAGAGCCCTATTAAGAATGTAGCACGCTGTGTTAACAGCTTCTCCCCAAAGGTACTTTGGAAGCCTATGCTCACTTAGCGTTGTTCTGGCTATTTCAACCAAGGTTCTATTTTTCCTTTCAACAACCCCATTTTGTTGAGGTGTTCTAGGAGAAGAAAAATTATGGTTAATGCCGTTGGTTTCACAGAATTCAACAAACTGTTGGTTCTTGAATTCTCCATCATTATCACTTCGGATGTGAGCTAACTTAAGGTCTTTATCATTTTCAAGTTTTCTTACTAAATTTGAAAAAGTCTCAAAGGTTTCATCCTTGCTACTCAGTAAGATGATCCATGTGTACCGAGAAAAGTCATCTACAATGACCAAGGAAAATCTTCTTCCACCCAAGCTCAACGGCTGGACTGGACCGAAGAGATCCAAGTGTAGCAACTCTAATGGACGCTTAGTTGAGACAATGTTTTTACTATAAAAAGATTGTTTGGTTTGTTTTCCAGCTTGGCAAGCGTGGCATAATTGATCTTTTTCAAACTTAAGTTCTGGCAGTCCCTCAACCAATTGCTTTCTTGCTAATTTGGCCAAGAGGTCCATGCTTACATGACCAAGTCTCCTGTGCCATAGCCAGGAATTTTCTTCCTTTGATACTAAGCATACAGTTTTTGAAAACTTCTTTTCTAGGTTCAGCATAAAGACATTATCAATACGAGGGGCAGTTAAAATTAACTCATTTGTTTTACCCTCGAATATTTTACATCCAGTGTCATCAAATATAACTTTTCTCCCATTGTCACATAGCTGAGCTACGCTGAGTAAGTTATATTTGAGTTTGCTGACTAGGGAGACTGATTCAATAGTAGGATTACCACCAATGGTTCCTGACCCTACTATCTTACCCTTCTTGTTGTCTCCAAAACTTACACTTTCTCCTCGTTTACGCACAAACGTGATGAACTGAGTTTCCTCACCAGTCATATGCCTCGAGCATGCGCTGTCAATGTATCACATCTTTGACTTCTCAGCACACCTCAGGCTTACCTGCAATATAGCTAGTTGCTTTTAGGTACCCAATTCTTTTTGGGTCCTTGCTTGTTAGGTTCAACAGGTAAAGCATCATATTTCATTTTATGATGACATACTTGGAAAGTGTGTCCATTCTTTCCACATAAGTCACAGATGACCTTCCGTTTAGTATGTCTCACTGACTGGTCAGCACCCCAGTGTTGAGCGTGCCAGCACACCTTTATGGTGTGTCCTTTCTTTCCACAGAAGTCACACTGGACATTTCACTAAGGATTCCATCTTTGTTGACTAGTACTTCGGTACTCAGTGTTCAGAGGAATATTTCTTTTATTCGGAACCTTAAGTTGGTTCTGAATTGATGTGACATCCTTTCTCAGTTTCTTAGAATCTGATTGGACCTCAGAGATAAACTTTTGCATAATTTCTACATTACTATGCAAAATTGAGGTGTCCTGGAGAATATATCGAAGGTCACTCAGTTTGACCTCCTCAACCTCATCACATTGCCTGCTGAGTGCTCTAACCTTTTTATTACACTTTTTGACAACTGTGTAGAGGTCACTCAGGGCATTAACCATTTCATTTCTGAGCAAGGGTAGTGATAATACCTCAGTTGAGTGTTCCTCATCGTCAGATGCAATGGAGGGGTCAGCATGCTCAGAAACACATGGCTCAGCAAGTTCGTCAGCCATGAAACAAATCTTTGCTGACTCAGTGGCATCAGCTTCTGATTATGAAGACTCATCACTGTCGCTCCAAGTTGCCACCATTGCCTTCTTGCTATTCTTTCTTTCTTTCCTCAACGTGGGACAACTTGACTTGATATGGCCAGTTTGATGACATTCAAAGCATGTAACGGGCTTTGAGCTGTCCTTCTTGTACTTGCTGTCGCTGGACTCAGCTTTGTACTTATCAAACTTCTTGTAAGGATTCTTAGAATATTTATCATTCTTTCTGAACAGCCTTTTCATCTTTCTAGTGAACATAGCCATTTCTTCATCGTCTGTTGAGCTCCCATCAGTGGAGTCAGCTTTCATGACAAGAGACTTTTGCTTCTTGTCTTCAGACTTTTCCTTCACCTCAAAATTCTTCATTGATATCTCGTGGGTCAGCAGCGAGCCAATGAGTTCATCATACTTGTAGGTGGTTAAGTCTTGAGCTTCCTCAATAGCAGTTTTCTTTGCTTGCCAGCTTTTAGGAAGACTCCTAAGAATCTTCTTGACTTGCTCTTCCTCAATGAAGATCTTTCCAAGTCTCTTGAGCTCGTTGATTATGTTTGTGAACCTTGCGTTCATGTCAGAGATTCCTTCATCATCATTCATTTCAAACAACTCGTACAACCTCATGTGCTGGTTGACTTTGGATTCCTTCACCTTGTTGGTTCCTTCATAGGTGACCTCCAGCTTCTTCCAAATCTCATGCGCTGACTCACAACCTGAAATCTTGTTGTATTCTGCAACATCTAAAGCACAGTGAAGCATGTTTATAGCCGAAGCATGATTTTGTAGCTTCTTGAGATCATCCTCTGTCCATTTAGTCTCAGCTTTGACAACCATTTGGACATCAATAGTTTCAACAGGAACAAATGGGCCTTGGACTATAGATAGCCATGCACTCATATTTATTGCCTGAATGAAATTCTTCATTCTATTCTTCCAAAAGGTATAGTTAGACCCGAAGAATAGAGGAGGCCGAGTTATGGACAGACCCTCAGGTAAAATCTGAGTTGTCAGATTTCCTGGGAGAAACCGAGTGCTGTTCTCAGCCATAGTGGGGATCAGCTCAAGGTAGTTAAACCTTGCACAGTGAGCTTTCAAGCTCTGATACCACTTGTTGGTCCCTTATAACGTGACAAGTTAGTTCCAAGGGGGGGGATAGGAACTATTTAAAATTTTATCCGTTAAGGCTGACTTCTTTTCTAATGAAAAGGTTTACACAGCGTCAACTAAGTAGATTCAAGACACAAGCTTAGTCAACTTGTGACTAAGTCTGCTTCTTTACCTGAGTCAGGAATTAGCACTTAGAGTCTATTCCTGAACTCGGCTTCTTAGTAGACTTAACTCAGCGTGAGTTCTTTACTTAGTCAGTTTTATAGCAAGCAATATATATTAAAGGAGTTTAAGGGTTAGAAAGATATTACTCAGCAGACTTATCCTGGTTCGACGTCTCCGCCTACGTCCAGTCCCCGGAACTCGTTCCGAGCTTTTTGAATTCTCTACGTCCAGTCCCCGGTACTCTTGTTATACTCATCTTCTATCTGTAAAAGGTTTCATGCTCTACCTTTAAAGAGCTCAGTAGAGAATTCAAAAAGCTCGGAACGAGTTCCAGGGACTGGACGTAGGCGGAGAGGCCGAACCAGGATAAGTCTGCTGAGTAATATCTTTCTAACCCTTAAACTCCTTTAATATATATTGCTTGCTATAAAACTGACTAAGTAAAGAACTCACGCTGAGTTAAGTCTACTAAGAAGCTGAGTTCAGGAATAGACTCTAAGTGCTAATTCCTGACTTAAGTAAAGAAGCAGACTTAGTCACAAGTTGACTAAGCTTGTGTCTTGAATCTACTTAGTGACGCTGTGTAAACCTTTTCATTAGAAAAGAAGTCATCCTTAACGGACAAAATTTTAAATAGTTCCTATCCCCCCCTTGGAACTAACTTGTCACGTTATAAGGGACCAACACACATGACTCGTTGAAAAAGGTAATCTCGGATCACTGGATTAACGCTCACCTTTGGCTTCCTCCAGCCTAGTTGCTGTGTCACAAATTAAAAACGCTCCGTCCAGTTCTCAGAAATTGGAATAGATTGGTCTTTGGTCTTATTGATAACAATCTCCGGTTGGCTGAAGATCGAATAGCTCAGGTTCAGCAACAGATTTCCACTCAAGGTGACTCAAAAGAGCTGAGAAGAGCAGAAACGGAGGCTAACGCTGATCTGGACTTGCAACTGCTTCATCAAGAAATGTTATGCAGAGATCGTAGTAGAATTAAATGGTTAAAAGCCGGAGACGGAAACACTTCTTTCTTCCAGCGTATGGCGAGAGTGCACAAAACGCAAGGGGGGATTCAGAGCTTAGTGATTGATGGGGGCAGCCCTACCTCTGATGTTGATCTAATTTCAGCTCATGTTATTGATTATTTCTCAAATCTGTTCAAGGAAACTAATAACTGGGCTGATCTCACATTGGTTTCCAGGCGAATACCTCCTATGGTCACCAATGACGAGAACAACACCCTTCTGGCAAAGTTGTCTGCAGAAGACATTCGTCGAACTGTATTCAGTATGGACCCAGACAGCGCCCCGGGGCCGGATGGATTTGGAGGAATTTTCTACCAAAGTTTCTGGGATGTGGTTGGTACTGATGTATGCAATATGGTTAGCGTTTTCTTTGATCAGGGCTGTATTTTCCCAGGACTGAATTCCAATCTAATGGTCCTTATCCCTAAGTTCGCCGAAGCAGATATAATTGAAAACTTCAGACCAATTGTGATGAGTAATTTCGGATTCAAAGTCATAACGAAAATCCTTGCTGACAGGTTGGCCAGCATTGCTTCCAGAATTATCTCCGGCAACCAATTTGGTTTCATGCAAAACCGAAATATTCACCAATGTATCGCTGCCGCTTCAGAAGGTATAAATAGCCTAGATAAAAGGGGCTTTGGCAGTCGTATGGCTCTTAAGGTCGATATCAGGAAAGCTTTTCATACCTTAGATTGGACAGTCCTTTTGACTGTTCTAGAAGCGTTTGGCTTTTCTCTTACCTTTAGAGACTGGATTCTTAATATCCTTTCCTCATCAAGGATATCAGTTATGCTGGGCGGGGTTCCTAAAGGATATTTTGGTTGCTCGAGAGGAGTCAGACAGGGGGATCCTCTCTCACCAATTTTATTCGATATCACTAAGGATTTCCTCTCTAGATGGATGTCGATTCTTGAAAGGGATGGAGCTTTCACCCCGATGCGCTACTCCGGCGGCACATTGTTTCTCTCTCATCTGTTGTACGCAGACGATATTCTGTTATTTGGGGTTGCTTCCATGAGGAATATATTAAAGTAGAAGTTAGATTTGGGTAATGGAATTTGAATAAATAATTAATAATTTAATATTTAATAACTGTAAGTTTGACAAAATTAGAAATAATTATATAGAATCTGACATTATAAAATTAAGGGTTGTTTACATGAATATCATAAATGAAAATAATATTATTGTTTTATTTCTATTAATAGTTTAATTCTTAATATATCAAAACATCAATTTTTATCTTAGAAATGTCAACCTAATTTTTCAAATAGGTTAACTGGTGAAATGGCAGCAAAAGGTATATTTCATTAACTGCCATAGTATTTTTAAATATGATATGCTTCAAATTAGTGATGGACAAAATTGTAGATAATTTTTTAAATTTGAATTTCTTTGTAAATTTCCCTAAAATTAAAATACATGATTATGAGAATATTAAAAAATGGTGGATATTTAATTGTAAAATAAATTATAAAACTGATTTTCTGTGTAATTTTCTCTTTTTTTTGGTATGTTATTAGGCCCCTCTAAATCCAAATTTCTAATTTTGTTTGGCCTGTTAGGCTTTCTTAAATCCAAATTTCTAATTAGTTTTGGATCTATTAGGCCTCTCTAAATCCAAATTTCTAATTTTTTTGGACATGTTAGGCCTCCCTAAATCCAAATTTCTAATTTTTTTGGCCTATCAGACCCTCCTTAAATCCAAATTCTTACTTTTTTAGCCTGGTAGGCCCTCTCGAATCAAAAGTTTTATTTTTTTTCCATGTTAGGAATCTTAAACAAAATCTAGCATAATTTTGAGAAATTGTACATTAATATTTAAAAATTGGTTCTTGACCACTCAAATTATAACACGCATGTACAGGAAAAAAATCAGCAAGTTCGATTTAGCAAAAAAAAAAATATTTTACGAACGCACATGTAAAATCCCCCCCACCGAGTAATCCTGTATTCGCCATGAGTTGTTGGTTAAAACGGTTTCATGACATGGTATCAGAGCCTCTTGGATCAAACAGTTAAGAGTTTGAGTCCTTGGATGGCGACCTCATTAACTAAAAACACATGGAGAGATGGATCTATATTGTGCACGCTGCAAACCAATGGACATGTGCGTGTAAGGGTGTGTCAGAGATTAATATTAAGATATATGATTGGGTGTAAAGAACCTAGGCCCCTAGTTTTTATACTATAATTTTTTATAAATTAAAATTTAATTAATTTTTTATACAACCAAAAAGATAAAGATCAAACATGTGAGGTAATTAGTAGAGAACGAAAAACTTAGAAGTTGTATTATTGTTAGTGTCAAAAACAATGTGATATGATTTTTTTTTTCTGCAAATGTAGTTCTGTTGTATATGGTTCATAATACCAAAGGGGCTTATCCCGGAGTGGAGCGGAGCGCATCGAGTGGAACAGAGCCGAATGAGTATGGTACATGGGTATTTCGGTAATTTGTATTACGCATTATAAATACATGTAAAAACTGTATCTTTCAGGTACACGATCAATAAGAAAACCGCTCATCACTCCCTGAGACGTAGGCAATTCAAAACTGCCGAACTTCGTTAACAAGTCCTTGTGTTTGATCTTTGCTTGATTAATTTCTGTTTTATTTAGCTTCGTTTTCAACAAGTTCCGTGATTTAAAAGCTTACAAATTGCATCTATGGTTTATACAATCTAAAAAACTCAGATATTTCATCGAAATTTATCATCGTGTCTATTTTATCTAAAAAGGGTTATTTGGAATAATTAAAAGATCCGAATTTGAAAAATTACCCCACAAATAAGGCTCGATTAAAAAAAAACATAATTAAGCCCTTGAATTTTTGTTGTTTTAAGGATTAAACTTCTGATCATTTATCTGTCCACATTAAGCCCTTAATCATTGATTCTATTATGGATTATACATTTATTTAACTTTTTCATCGAGTTTGGACTGCATACATCGTTAGGGTGATTTGACTTGTTGACATGGACAAATAAAAATAAGAATTCCTTTACTAGAAGAGATAAAAATTAAAAACTAAAACGAAATTGTAGAAATTAATTTCGAGTATATTCTTCCGAACTCGATTTTCTCATCTCCCACTTTGTGATTTTCAACATTAGAATCACCAAATCGATCTTTTCATCTCATAAAACTCGATGGAAGAGTTAAATAAGGACCAAATCCATAACAAAATCAATGATTAGGGGCTCAATGTGGAAAATAATTGATCAAGGCTTGATCCTTAAAAAAGGTAAAGTTCAAGGGTTTAATTATGCCTTTTTTCCAAAAAAAAAAATAAGTGTAAACCACAAGTATTTTTTGATCGAAAAATTGACTCGCAAATCTTTAACTGCAAAGTGCACAGACCATAATTATTGTTTGCAAGTTTCTAACTACGGGTCTATGTTTGCAAATTGGGCAAACCAATTTTTCTTTATATACTTTACCGTTGGTGTTAATGGACAAATTATGAAATAAATTTTGAATACAGACGGATAAATAAACCAAACGGACTCTAAATTTTAATCTTTTCTTTTTGAGTGGCTTAGCCAAAAAAAAAATATTAAGTTCAAATAAAATCATGTAGTTTCACATCTTTTGTAGATTATGTGGTTGATAAAAATTTTATTTTTCCAAATTTGGCCGATAACAACATCAAAATAAAAAAAATTCAAGAATTAAATGATACTTTAACCAACTTTAATTCTTTAACTTTTTAGGTTTGAGGTCATTTAGGTGTTTTTTTTATGAGAGAGAAAGTTAATGTTTAAAGAGAGAAAACTCCAAAAATGAAGATTTTGAAAAATAAAAAATGTGGATCCATAGTAAATATGATACTAAACAACTTTAATTCTTCAAAAATTTCAATTTGAGGTCATTATCGACCAAATTTAGAAAAATGAAAATTTTACCAAATACAGGTACTGATCTGTAAAAAATGTAAAACCACTTAATGTTTTATTTGATAAAGCACATGCCTTAATTTCACTTTCTATATTTTAGGCTTTAATTTTGCTAGTTATATATATGACAACTAGTATAGTATTGGTAGTCTAATTTATCCATCTTAGATCTAGTATCTATTTTAGACCTAGACCTGTTTATGGGTTCGAGTATTTATTCGGTTTGTTCAAGTCCGTGTCTAATGGACCATGTTTTGATAAGAAAAATTAATATTAGGGACGGTTCAGACTTGCCAAGACCTGCCTAATTTTATGTCATGTTTGAGATTTATAAAAATTGATGGCTCAACTTCACTCACCTTATTAATATTAGGCAAAAAAACATAAATAAGCTCCTGAATTTTACATGTTTTAAAGATTAAGCACCTGATCCATTATTTTTTTTATATTAGATCAACGCACTATTGCTTCAAGAGAAGCTCCCATCCTCTTTCAAACTCGGCGAAAAAGTTAAATAAGGGTCAAATCCATAACAAAATCAATGATCAAGGGCTCAATGTGGAAAAATAATTGATTATGCTTTTTTCCTTAATATTATTTGTTAAGTTTATATATTTATATTTAAGTATAAATTTGTATTTTTATTACTAAAAAATATTTATTCTTTATGTATGTGGGTTTATTCAGTTTGGGCTTGGCGTTTGATTTTTAATTCCATCACTCGGATCCAAGACCATCTATATTAACAATGGTTTGAACTGGACTTGGACTGGGCATTTTGACATCAAGAGCTGAAATGTGATTTTTTTTTCTTATAATAATAAAAAGGCCTAATACACAAATAACCCCTGAACTTGTCCAAATATTGCAACTGCCCCCCTCAACTTTCAATTGTAACAACTTACCCCTTAAACTTGTCCAATTGTAAAACATAACCCCAAATTGAGAACTTTTTTACCCCGTATTTGAAGCAACCATAAAAAAGTTTCCTCGGATTCGTATCATGCCAAAGATCCGATTATCGTACTCCACGAGCGTTGCAGATTTTGTATTTCACGTGTTTCTTCAATTGCAGTCCATGTCAGCAATTTGGGGTTGTGTTTTATAATTGGATAAGTTTAAGGGGTAAGTTGTTACAATTGGACAAGTTTGAGGGGTAAGTTGTTACAATTGAAAGTTGGAGGGGACAGTTGCAATATTTGGACAAGTTTAGGGGGTTATTTGTGTATTAGGCCTAATAAAAACGAGCATGAATTCGAAAGACTCAATTTTTTTATTAGTTAGCTAATATAAGATATTTATATATAACGTCAATAATGATGTATTTTTTATTATCTCTTTTTATATATGAGTTTAGAATTATAATTCTAAATTAATTCAAATAATATTGTTTAAAGGTACAATTAAAATGCCATCTCTATGAATCTTTTAATTTTCATTTTTCATTTCAATTTCTTGAATGGTTGGATATTAATAAGATGATTACGTAAATAAATATCAAAACACCGGATTATACCCCCAAACTTTTAAGCTTTTAAGGTTTGATTACTAATATTTAATTTTCATGCACATTGAACCCTTCATTAATGCTTACTATGAAGTTGTTATTATGGAGCCAAATGTGTGTGAAATTTGAAAGACAATAGCTTAATTCTTAAAATCGTGAAAGTTCAAAGACTTAATCTGGGAAAAAAAAATAGCGGAGGCTCAATCTTTAAAACTCTAAAAGTTCAAGGATTTAATTATATGCAAAGTTTTTGTTTAAATTATAAGTAGTCAAATCAAAGAAGGAATCGACGGGTTTGAGAATTCCTTGGTCACCGAAAAATACCACTAAAGAGGTAATGGAAGTGGATAAAGAAATGGTGTTTGAGAAAGTTGGTTGACTGTAATGTATCGAAGGAGTGAGAAACTTCGGTTGCGATAGACACAAACAATAGTATGAAAAAATGGTTTCCTAAAAAAAAGCTAAACAGAAGTAAGTTGCAAATAAGTAATTAATTGCACGTAGCAAGTATGTTGATGCGTTTTAGAAAAGTAAAACGACCAAGGTCAATGTATGATGTTCTAATATAGGAGAGGAAAAGTTCTATATAGTTGAGTAAGAAAGAAATTCGTTTTTAATATCTTTCAATATATTTTGTAAATTATGTAACAACAATTCAAGGCGCGTTCAAGAAACCTTACACATGCATCTTGCGTCTTTGCAACCAGTATTTAATTAATCATATTTTAAGCAAGTTGATGAGGCTATCTGGAAATTTTAAGCAAGTTTATCGAAATACTTTGAAAGTTTAAAATGTCAATTAAGCTTTTTAAACTAGTTTAGAGTGTAAATCATATATTAAGAAAAAAAAACTATCATAATAAAGTGATTTTCTAATTGCTAAGTTTTAAAATTAGCTCATTATATTTCTAAAATCTCATTACCACTAACTTTGTAATTTGAATTATTTACCTAGTGAATTAAGATATAATTACTCTTTTTCAAAAAAAAAACATATAAATATTCATTTAAGGGTTCTTTACATGAAAATCATATATATCAATAATATTATTGTTTTATTAATGATGGTGATTTAATTTTTAATATGTCAAAAAATATAAGTATTTATACTGTAAATATCAAAATAACTTTTTAACTGGTGAAATAGTCGTGAGAAAATATTGAAAGAACTTCTTTTAACTGCCATATTTTTATACTTGATATAACTGAAAAAAATGATTGACAAAATTATAAATAAGTTTTAAAATTTGAATTTTGTTGTAATTTTCCCTTCATTTATTGTAGCTATTTACTTTAAAAAGGAAGTGAATTCTGACTTTGTAAATTACCCTATATACTAAGAGTGGATAGTCATTCTTAACTCATATGACATTAAATGTGATAACCAATCTTTGACCGATTTACAAACAAATAAACTTTGAACCTCATATATATATATATATATATATATATATATATATATATATATATATATATATATATATATATATATCATTTATTGTAGCTATTTACTCCAAAAAGGAAGTGAATTCTGACTTTTTACTCTATATACTAAGAGTGGATAGTCATTCGTAACTCATATGACATTAAATGTGATAACCAATAGGGGCGGGGAGGGTCGGCCGACCCTTCGAGCCCGCCGAAAAACCCTAGGAGTGGGGTTTTCCACCTTGGCTCTGCCAGGGGCCGCCATGGCTGAAGCCCCTCTAGCCATGGCGGCTGGAGAAGAAGACCTGTAGGTCTTCTTCTCCGTCAACATGAAACATATGGAAGGGCATTTTAGCCATTTCTATATGTTTCTTTTTTTTTAAAATTAGATATGCCCAAAACGACGTCGTTTACCCTCCAAATAGCAATAAATTTTCCAAAACACAATATTTTCCCTCAAACAAACGGGGCCCAGGTTAAACCTCTAAATAGTACTAATTTAAAAAATCAATTTAATCTCTAAATGAAACAATTCAAGATAACTTTCATCTCATGGTCGTTTGAGTACAAATAGTTATAAAAAAAACTTTATTTTCTATTCGTTTTAATCTCTAATGTAATAAACTTTATTTTTATTCGTTGTGGCATATTCTTCTTCATTTTTAATCCAAATTTAATAATTTACTTTTCTTATTCATTTTAATCTCTAATATAATCTTTTAACTGCCATAGTTATAAAAAAACTTTCATTTTTATTCATTTTATATTTTAATTTAATACTTTTTGTTTTATTCATTTTAGTCCTTAATTTGGAACTTTTATTTTATTCATTTTAGTCTCTATTTTCAGACTCTATATTTTATTCACTTTAGTCCTAAATACAATGTTTTTCTCTTTCTTTTAATTTCTTGTCCAAATAAACTTTTCAATTCATTCAGTATAGTCCTTTGTCCAAATTTAAACTAGTTCTTTTTTTTTGTATATTTACATTTGAATGTGATTTTATAACATTACAAATTAATATTATTGATTTAGTTGGTTTATTTTTTCCGTAACAATGATTTGGAATAAACGAAATAATTCATGAAAACTTTCATCTCATGATCGTTTAGCCTAATCAATCAATTCTTTGAGTTTCTCTTAATTTCGATCACTTTCCCTTAATTCTGCTGTAAACGTTGTTGTCGTGTGACCAGAGGTCACAGGTTCGAGTCTTAGGAGCGGCCACTTGCCAAAAAATTGGCAAGGGAAGCCTTGCCCCAGTACACCCTTGTGGTGGGATCCCTCCCCGGACCCTCGCTTAATTAGCGGGGACATGTAGTAAACCAAACCGCCATTTTTTAGAGAATCCGTCTGTTTTATGCCTAGGCAGATGAATCTCCCGAAAATTATGAAAAATCGTCAAATTTTTTGTGACGAAAAATGCAAAATCGTCACAAAAAATATGCATTATTTTGATGAAAGAACGCAAATTTTAATGTTTCCGACTTGTAATCATCCATTTCCGGGGTTTTCGGGTTGTCACGCATCAATTATTTTCATAATTTCAATTATTGTTGTTGGAGTTTATGATTTTGGAGAGAGAATTTTCAGTTTTTTATTAAAATTATGAAAAGCCCAAAAAATTCCAAATGGAAGCCGTAATAAATAAAATGGAGACGGTATTTAGCAATCCATTTATCTTAATTATGCAACAGCAAAGTCAGAGCAACACTCGATTTGAGTTTTAGTCAGAGCTTCAGGCTTGTTTTTGTGTCAATAATGATATGATCATCAAGCAATCAGATCCGATTCATGTCCATATATATAATGTTGTGGCTTGTGGATGTTGTGTAAGAAATGCAATAAACACAGTATGTTTCTGCACATTTTACTGCAATAAACAATGAAAATGAAAAACAAACAATGAAATAATTCAAAATGCAATTACTGTTTTATTAATTTGGTGTTAAGATATTATCAATCACATGGCGAAAAACACATGCAAGTAAAGACGATGCGATGTATACTGAGGCATGTGCCATGGGCTGTACTTTTACGGTAAAAACACTGGTGGTCACAAACTTTCACGCATTCTTCCTCGCTCGTATATTCACCTCCCTTTTCTACGCAATCTTCTCCTTGCACCACTATTAACCCGGATGCTGCATCAATCAACGCTCATATATTATATTTTTATTTTAAATACAATTAATTAATATTATATTATTAAAAAAAGGAAAAACAATACACCTACAAGAAAAACATTAGTTAGGGACCAAAAATTCAGTCGTAATTCCATCCTTAAACGTAGTACTGACTGAATTTCATGAGTTAAGGACGGAATTTCTCGCTGGTTGGTAACTGGTCAATAACTATTTTTACCATTTGGTCGTAAACTTTGCGAGAAATACTACACAGTCGAAAGATGTCATCGATAAATTACGGACTAAATATACCGGAGAAAATGAGAAGAAAATACCTGAGAGAATGAGGAGTAGGATAAAAACTTTAGTGAAGGAAGCCATTTCTAATACTCTGATGAAATGGTGGGATAGAAGATATATATATATAGAGTTGTGGATAATCACTTCAATTTTAAGAATAAATCTTACGAAAATCCAACAAAATCTGTCATTCAATTTATTTTTGGTATAAATATCAAATAATGTAAAACATTTCACTATTCTTGAGATTTTATTCCATTTTTACTATTTTTTGTCAAATTTTATTCAAATAATGGGCCAGTGTATATGGCAGTCTTTTTCTTTCCAGTTTTTAGCCAATCTTTGCAAATTTCTGAAATTGCCTATAATCTCTAAAAAGCTTGTTTGTTTGGCGCTTTGAAATTTAAAAGTGTCTAGATTGCCCTTTCAACTTGCATAAAATGTAATCAATTAATGAGACAATTACAAAACTAGCTCTATTTTAAAACCCATTAACGTTTTTAGCCTAGTTCTACAACTTTTTATAAATCTAGGCAGTTTCATTGTATTTGGACACTTTCCCATCAAACACATTCACCATTACTCATTCATCACACTTGCTCCACACTTTCCTTCTTCTCTTCTTTTTTTTCTTTCTATTTTTTACAACACTTTATACAACAATCAAGTGAACAATCCAAGAGCTAAAGCTTTGTTTATTCATATAAGTATGGTGTTGGGTTTGACCTAGATTTCAATTTTAATCTCAATACAATATCATATGTTTTTAATATGATGTATATAAGATGTATATGTCAAATACAAACGAAAATAGTCTAGGGTTATGCATTTCGGACCCATTCAACCTATTGAAACTCTGTATTTTTTCAGATTTATCGTGAACGTTTTTGTGGGATTTCAGACTTTGTCGTATATGTCGCACCACGAAATAGTGCGACAATGGCCTGGTGGTTTAATGTTGTCGCATTTGTCGTATTTTTTAACGGTGCGACAGAATCCTGAAATATGAGCATGTCGTACCTGTAGCATTTTTTAGGGTGCGACACTCTCTCTTAGTATAAGTTTGTCGCCTTTGTTGCATTTTTTCAGGGTGCGACAGACTCTCTTAGGAAGCAGTGTCTGATGGGCGTAGGATCTAGGTGTGTAGAGCTTTTCTAATGACGACTTAAATGTGTATTGCGGTGAGTGTGCTATGAAGTGGGATGAATATGATAAGTTATAACCATGATAAATAATGACTCTAAATGTATACGGATAATAGTTTACTCTTGCAAAGACGACCAAGTGTAGTAGAACCGACCCGTGAAGCACTTAGACTACGTGATTCCTAGTCAAGGCGTGTCTAATGCGGGGGAATTAGAAACTAGGGCCCGTAAGTTCCGTGGCTTGTCAATTCCTACGGTTTCCGGTTTGTCAATTCCGGTAAGGCAACACCTATATAACTCCCTAAAGATAGCCCGAATGGCGGCGGTAATCGCGTTCTCCTACACAATAATCAATTATCAATATCAAAACAAGCAATAAACATTAACACATAAAGGGAAATAGAGATTATAAATCATAAATTATAAATATGGAAAGTGATTAGATGAAAAGTAGATGGTATGAGCCATTCTCAGTCATCAACACGCACCCCTCTGGAATGGTTGAAATCGACGGGAAGGATGGGATCACCCAGAAAGTAAACGGGCACCGTCTTAAGATTTATCTTGGCAAAGATAATTCGGACATGCAAGTTCTGCGCCTGCAGACAATCACGTATCCCCCGGCCGATCAGTAAGTTGTCTTCTCCACCCTAACTTTTTACACTTGTTCTTTATGGTTTGTGATGCAATGTTGGAACTTATTGCATATTTTTAGTGTGAGGAGGAGGGGTAGACAAACTTACAAAAATTGTATAATTTTTAAATTTTTGTTGCGTCGTGTCTAGTTTAGTTTTGCGTTTTTTGGGTTTTATTTATGTTTTGCATGTTTAGGACCTAAAACCGTGAACCTCCTTCGAATCTAAACTTCGGTATTTGTCCTTGAGGGCTGAGAACCGAATCTAAGATTGCATGACAACTAGTTTAGGTGTAGGACACAATCCTTGTATCTGTAAAAGCATGAGCTAAAGTTTGCATTTAGACCCTACTTTTGAAGAAATGCTAAAATCATTACTTAGGTAGATAACTTAAGAATTGAAGGCATGTGATGTTAAACTTGAGTTTGGGGAGAACTAGTAAACACAAAATTGAAATCCAAAGAATTGTGAGTTGAATTTGAGCCCAAGAGCGAACATCAAAAAACTCTTTTTCTTGACATTTTTGTGTGAATGCTTTGACTTGTGGAAAGATTACAGATTTTGCACCTAATACTGTGTTGAACCTACATGCAATGATTTGAGATGGTAGACGATGAAATCAGCCTCATTAGAATTAACCCTTTTCTTTACCTTATTTTCTCTTTTTCATCCACTCTAGGAAGCCCCTTTGAGCCTATATTTTTGTAGTTTGTAGATTTTTCTTTCGTCCTAACCCAATTTTCGCAAACCATCACTTGGTTTGTTACTTAACCCAGTTTTTGCAAAGCTCGAACAGAGCCTTTGTTTTCTTCTAGCGCTTTATCCTTGTTTATGGCATCATAGTAGCAAGCCAAAAGGCTAAGAAGTGATTGAGCAATGCTATAAAAAAAAGGGGAAAAACAGAAAAAGAAAAGAAAAGAGACGAACAAAAGAAGGGGAGAACTTCATTCCTCAATTCTTAAAATCAAAACGTCTCAAGAAAAAAAAAAGAAATAATAATGAATAAAAAGCTCAGTCACTTCATATTTGCTAAAGCCATTTTAGCTTTGTTTTTCTAGCGCTAGAACTATTAACCCTTGTTGTACCTTTAACCCTCTAACCACATTACAACCCCAATTCGAGGCTGTTTTTGATATCATCGGAGTCATATAGCATAGTAGAGGAACTCGGATGAACGTGCAAAATCAACGTAATCCTAAGCAAGAACATAAGCCGAGAGTAAACACTTTAGCCACCAAAATTGTGTGAAATGAGTGAACTACCGATGGTGAGGTGTTTTACTTAGCGATCCCCTCAAGCTCGTTTAATTGAACATGTGTCCTTTTCCTTAAAACATATGACCTATGATAATTGAAATGCGACTTTTGGATATCGTGTCTCTACTCTGTATTTCCGAATGCATGTAATTACAGATGCTCGAAATTGTGTCAAGCACATAGTCAAACCGGGAGGTTTTCTAGCTTGCTTGTGATTGCGGGTTTAGTTTTTTTAGTTTACTTGGGGACAAGTAAAGTTTTAAGTGCGAGGAGGTTTGATAGGGGTCAAAAACCCCCTATCTTTGGGTACGGTTTTAGGACGGTTTTTAGCGTTATTTAGTTAATAAGCGAGCAATTCTCGCATTTAAATGCTTTTGTGTGAGTTAGTTAGAAATTGGAAAAGTTTTATTTACTTTTCGTTGTTTAGGCTCGTTTTATTATCAATTTAGGTAAATACGGCCAAAATGGCATGCATATTATAATTCCGTTATCTTTTGAAGCTAATTGGTCCGTCAAAAGTCGCACCAAACGAAGCGTTTGCTCAAATAAGCGATTGGCGGGTCAATTTAGCCTTGGACTAATGCTATCTGGAGTTTTTATGCATGCGCAGGGATAAGTTCGGGCGAAAAACACACTTTTTGACATTCGGCGACCGCGCAGAGGCGTGCCGGGCAAGACTGCTTGACGATCTGGCCTATTTAGGCCAGCTCGCGGCGAGCTGGCCTTCGTAGGCCAGCTCGCCGAGCAGGCCCTCAGAGGCCTGCTCGGGCGAGCAGGACATGCCTGCTCGCAACGAGCAGTGCCTGCTCGGCGAGCAGACCTACGGGAATTGGTCAAAAAGACCAATTCCGCCCCCACGACTCCACGACCGGTCCCACGACTTCTGATTCACGTTTTACGTATACGTGCATGTGAAGGCAAGTGTACCTTAGTCGTGTATCAAGTAATAAAGTGAAAGTAGAGTATCGTTCCCACGAGGATGGTGATTATAAGTACTAATCTGTTTGCTTACTATCTATTATTTAAACAACCGAAATGTAGAGTTTGTTGGACAACCAAGCTAAAACTTAAGCAAGAAATGAAATAAAAATTACACAAATTAAGTGAGAGATTACTTATAATAAAAGACACTAAGGCTTCTAGCTTCACTTAACCTCTTTGCTTGGTAATAACATTTAACCCCTTTTAAGTTGTTTTATTTTTTTTAAGATGGCGATTTTTCTTATTAACTAATAGTTCTCGAGATTGGTTCTAAACTCTCGACTAATTACTTTCCCTTGGTCCGGCTCAAGTAATTAATCAAGAGAAGCATTAAGTTTTCTTATTTCCAAACCTTCGATTTATTACTTTCCCTTGGTCCGGCTCAAGTAATAAATCTAAGATTTATAGCAAGATTAAATCTAAACCTTTTTAACCTACTTTACCTTGGTCCGGCTAAAGTGATTACTTAAGATTCAAGAAAAACCGCTCGAGTAATTAGTTCTAAACTTTCGATTAATTACTTTTCCTTGGTCCGACTCAAGTAATTAATCCAAAGAAGCATTAAGTTTTCTTATTTCCAAATCTTCGATTTATTACTTTCCCTTGGTCTGGCTCAAGTAATAAATTAAAGATTTGTAATAAGATTCATGAAAAACCTTGGAAAACCAATAAGCCACACTAAATGGTCATTAGGTCCAACTTATGAATTTCGATTAATCAATTAAATCACGGTCAATATAAATGATTAATTATATCCAAGTAGAGAGTTGGCCCATCTCCTACAAGCATTAGGAATAATAAGTTAGTTCTCCAAAAAGATAAAGATAACTTAAATAGGTTAAACGTAATTACCACATAATTAAGGTTAAGATCCACTTTTAGCCTTAGTTAAGAGGGGTTTAGCCCATCATTAGATTAAAACACATTTTAGAAAGATAGATAATAGAGTTCATATTAATAAAAGAGATTAAAGTTTAGAAGAAACCGTAGTGACGATTACCGAACGAACTTCTTCGGTAACTTGAAACTTACTTTTATTAGATGAACTTTTGCACAAAAAACACTCTAACAACAATAAGAACAACACAAACAACTGATTATTAAGGATAAGAATCAACAAAATAACATTATAGAGGGAAGAATTAAGCCTAAGCTTGGTGTGTCTTCAAATGGCACCCAAGGCCTCCTTTTATAGTAAAATGATACACAAAATTCCAAAGACCAAGTCTCCTTATGGCCTCCCACTCCCTAATCTTCTGAATTTTGCATTTAAGAGAGAATGGTGGAAGACTTTGACAATTTAGGAGTTGAAATGTGTAAATGTGGGAAAGGAATCATAGGCTTCAACATGTTCATCAACTTGGATAATTTTCTGGGCTTGATACACTTCGAATTTGGAGAAACTATTATAAGTCACTTGTTCATCTTTCTCTTAGCTTTCCAACGCATTTTGAATCGCCTCAATCCGAGTCCGTATGAGGGAGATACGTTAAAAATACGAAAATGTGTCAAATCTTTCCTAGTGTGAACAATTGTACTTTTATTTTACAGCACACATCCACAACGAAGTGTACGCTGCTGTCACTAAAACTCTTTGTTTCTGGTCCCTTTTACTCCCGAGTTGTCGCCTTAAGCCCCGACTTGGTTATTTTTGCCGAAAACCTTGCGAAAGTGCCTAAAAAACACACAAAGTGGCTTAGATACATAAAATGAAGAAAATATACAAAAACCATTATTAAAATTTATTAAAATGGTACAAAATAACTAGTAATTAAATACTAAAAATGCTCTAAATTACGACGATAACAACACCCCCAAACTTAAGCTTTGCTTGTCCTCAAGCAAAGAAAAGCTGAAAACAAAATTTATCGTCGAATAAGTCAACGTAAAGTCAGGAATTATTTTAATCGAAAATGAGCAAAAAATCTATATTCAAATCTCGGACTATTTCTTTGGATAAAATGAATTGTTTTTACACTCTTATTTTCCAAACCGACATTTTTCATTATGTTGAATAAAATTGAACCAATTTAAACACCTCGCATGGAAGTCACTCTTACGCTCAAGTGTTTAGGGCATTAAATTTTCGCTCAAATCCGATAAAAACACTAACTATTAGAAATTGCATGGTCATCCAAATCTTTACCAAACACGACTGACTATAAACACGATCAAAAGGTCTTTAACGGGTTGTAACGTTGGTTGAAGGTAAAGGTATGAAGAAGGGGAGATTTTGTGGGTAGGTAAATTCACGGGCAATTATTTGATAGATTCACAAAAAAAAAAAAGATTGTGTTTCGGAAATTCAGAATTTTTGTAACGGAAATTCCTCTTTTATTTATATGATACTATATATTTTTATTTATATTTATATAGATTTTTTATTTCTTTTTATTTTTTATTTCTTTTTTGACTTTTGACTTTATACATAAATATCAATATGAATTGTATTTATATATATATATATATATATATATATATATATATATAGAAAGTATGAAATATACGAAAATAGAGAGGTATAACCGTTATATATCGGTAGAAGTGTTGGTCTGAATTTTGTGTTTATTGTGAATCACCATCTCAAGGATATTGGTTACTAATTACCCGTAAATTAAGGGGGGACAAAAATGATATTTATGAAGGGAATGCGGCTTGTAACGTGGTGAAACGAATGGAATGTCTAGGCTCAAAGGGGTGAACGACGGAGAATGCATTTAAGGTGGGCTACTATTTCGAGTTTGAAATGTGGGGGTAAAACAAGGAAGGCCTTAATCATGTCGTGTTTTGAGCTAGACGCGTGAGGTTTTGACCGGTATTTGATGCAAATTTTCAAGTTTCGTGTAATTATGGAACACTCGTGAGAAAAAATGAAGCATTAGTGAATGGTTTTTAAATTAGGCTCAAAAACTCACTTTGGAAAGGTAATGTGTGCCAATTAACTCAATTTTATTCCTCAAAATGTAAATGTCGATTTGTTAAATACTGAGTGAAATCAAAAAATTACGTATTCAAAATAGCCCAAAATTTGTTTACAAAATTTAAGATTTTCAAATAAAATTTCATCCTATCAAAATTTAACATTTATTCTAGACAAAATTTTGTTTGATTTTCTTCTTTGATCAAAGCAAAACTTTAGAATGGGGCTTTTATTCAAATTTATTTAACAAAAACATTTATTCAAAAGCTAAACAAAGATAGTAAAAATAAAGGGAAACATAAAAGTAGTAAAAATAAAATGCAAAATAACACAAAAGTAAAAATAAAGTGTAAAATAACACAACATTAAAATTAGACATACGTCACACACGATTGAAACAAAAGTACAAAAATAAAAATAACGTGCTATCCTTCACTTAACCTCTTTGCTTGGTAATAACATTTAACCCCTTTTAAGTTGTTTTATTCTTTTTAAGATGGCGATTTTTCTTATTAACTAATAGTTCTCGAGATTGGTTCTAAACTCTCGACTAATTACTTTCCCTTGGTCCGGCTCAAGTAATTAATCAAGAGAAGCATTAAGTTTTCTTATTTCCAAACCTTCGATTTATTACTTTCTCTTGGTCCGGCTCAAGTAATAAATCTAAGATTTGTAGCAAGATTAAATCTAAACCTTTTTAACCTACTTTACCTTGGTCCGGCTAAAGTGATTACTTAAGATTCAAGAAAAACCGCTCGAGTAATTAGTTCTAAACTTTCGATTAATTACTTTTCCTTGGTCCGACTCAAGTAATTAATCCAAAGAAGCATTAAGTTTTCTTATTTCCAAATCTTCGATTTATTACTTTCCCTTGGTCCGGCTCAAGTAATAAATTAAAGATTTGTAATATGATTCATGAAAAACCTTGGAAAACCAATAAGCCACACTAAATGGTCATTAGGTCCAACTTATGAATTTCGATTAATCAATTAAATCACGGTCAATATAAATGATTAATTATATCCAAGTAGAGAGTTGGCCCATCTCCTCCAAGCATTAAGAATAATAAGTTAGTTCTCCAAAAGGATAAAGATAACTTAAATAGGTTAAACGTAATTACCACATAATTAAGGTTAAGATCCACTTTTAGCCTTAGTTAAGAGGGGTTTAGCCCATCATTAGATTAAAACACATTTTAGAAAGATAGATAATAGAGTTCATATTAATAAAAGAGATTAAAGTTTAGAAGAAACCGTAGTGACGATTACCGAACGAACTTCTTCGGTAACTTGAAACTTACTTTTATTAGATGAACTTTTGCACAAAAAACACTCTAACAACAATAAGAACAACACAAACAACTGATTATTAAGGATAAGAATCAACAAAATAACATTATAGAGGGAAGAATTAAGCCTAAGCTTGGTGTGTCTTCAAATGGCACCCAAGGCCTCCTTTTATAGTAAAATGATACACAAAATTCCAAAGACCAAGTCTCCTTATGGCCTCCCACTCCCTAATCTTCTGAATTTTGCATTTAAGAGAGAATGGTGGAAGACTTTGACAATTTAGGAGTTGAAATGTGTAAATGTGGGAAAGGAATCATAGGCTTCAACATGTTCATCAACTTGGATAATTTTCTGGGCTTGATACACTTCGAATTTGGAGAAACTATTATAAGTCACTTGTTCATCTTTCTCTTAGCTTTCCAACGCATTTTGAATCGCCTCAATCCGAGTCCGTATGAGGGAGATACGTTAAAAATACGAAAATGTGTCAAATCTTTCCTAGTGTGAACAATTGTACTTTTATTTTACAGCACACATCCACAACGAAGTGTACGCTGCTGTCACTAAAACTCTTTGTTTCTGGTCCCTTTTACTCCCGAGTTGTCGCCTTAAGCCCCGACTTGGTTATTTTTGCCGAAAACCTTGCGAAAGTGCCTAAAAAACACACAAAGTGGCTTAGATACATAAAATGAAGAAAATATACAAAAACCATTATTAAAATTTATTAAAATGGTACAAAATAACTAGTAATTAAATACTAAAAATGCTCTAAATTACGACGATAACAACACCCCCAAACTTAAGCTTTGCTTGTCCTCAAGCAAAGAAAAGCTGAAAACAAAATTTATCGTCGAATAAGTCAACGTAAAGTCAGGAATTATTTTAATCGAAAATGAGCAAAAAATCTATATTCAAATCTCGGACTATTTCTTTGGATAAAATGAATTGTTTTTACACTCTTATTTTCCAAACCGACATTTTTCATTATGTTGAATAAAATTGAACCAATTTAAACACCTCGCATGGAAGTCACTCTTACGCTCAAGTGTTTAGGGCATTAAATTTTCGCTCAAATCCGATAAAAACACTAACTATTAGAAATTGCATGGTCATCCAAATCTTTACCAAACACGACTGACTATAAACACGATCAAAAGGTCTTTAACGGGTTGTAACGTTGGTTGAAGGTAAAGGTATGAAGAAGGGGAGATTTTGTGGGTAGGTAAATTCACGGGCAATTATTTGATAGATTCACAAAAAAAAAAAGATTGTGTTTCGGAAATTCAGAATTTTTGTAACGGAAATTCCTCTTTTATTTATATGATACTATATATTTTTATTTATATTTATATAGATTTTTTATTTCTTTTTATTTTTTATTTCTTTTTTGACTTTTGACTTTATACATAAATATCAATATGAATTGTATTTATATATATATATATATATATATATATATATATATATAGAAAGTATGAAATATACGAAAATAGAGAGGTATAACCGTTATATATCGGTAGAAGTGTTGGTCTGAATTTTGTGTTTATTGTGAATCACCATCTCAAGGATATTGGTTACTAATTACCCGTAAATTAAGGGGGGACAAAAATGATATTTATGAAGGGAATGCGGCTTGTAACGTGGTGAAACGAATGGAATGTCTAGGCTCAAAGGGGTGAACGACGGAGAATGCATTTAAGGTGGGCTACTATTTCGAGTTTGAAATGTGGGGGTAAAACAAGGAAGGCCTTAATCATGTCGTGTTTTGAGCTAGACGCGTGAGGTTTTGACCGGTATTTGATGCAAATTTTCAAGTTTCGTGTAATTATGGAACACTCGTGAGAAAAAATGAAGCATTAGTGAATGGTTTTTAAATTAGGCTCAAAAACTCACTTTGGAAAGGTAATGTGTGCCAATTAACTCAATTTTATTCCTCAAAATGTAAATGTCGATTTGTTAAATACTGAGTGAAATCAAAAAATTACGTATTCAAAATAGCCCAAAATTTGTTTACAAAATTTAAGATTTTCAAATAAAATTTCATCCTATCAAAATTTAACATTTATTCTAGACAAAATTTTGTTTGATTTTCTTCTTTGATCAAAGCAAAACTTTAGAATGGGGCTTTTATTCAAATTTATTTAACAAAAACATTTATTCAAAAGCTAAACAAAGATAGTAAAAATAAAGGGAAACATAAAAGTAGTAAAAATAAAATGCAAAATAACACAAAAGTAAAAATAAAGTGTAAAATAACACAACATTAAAATTAGACATACGTCACACACGATTGAAACAAAAGTACAAAAATAAAAATAACGTGCTATCCTTCACTTAACCTCTTTGCTTGGTAATAACATTTAACCCCTTTTAAGTTGTTTTATTCTTTTTAAGATGGCGATTTTTCTTATTAACTAATAGTTCTCGAGATTGGTTCTAAACTCTCGACTAATTACTTTCCCTTGGTCCGGCTCAAGTAATTAATCAAGAGAAGCATTAAGTTTTCTTATTTCCAAACCTTCGATTTATTACTTTCTCTTGGTCCGGCTCAAGTAATAAATCTAAGATTTGTAGCAAGATTAAATCTAAACCTTTTTAACCTACTTTACCTTGGTCCGGCTAAAGTGATTACTTAAGATTCAAGAAAAACCGCTCGAGTAATTAGTTCTAAACTTTCGATTAATTACTTTTCCTTGGTCCGACTCAAGTAATTAATCCAAAGAAGCATTAAGTTTTCTTATTTCCAAATCTTCGATTTATTACTTTCCCTTGGTCCGGCTCAAGTAATAAATTAAAGATTTGTAATATGATTCATGAAAAACCTTGGAAAACCAATAAGCCACACTAAATGGTCATTAGGTCCAACTTATGAATTTCGATTAATCAATTAAATCACGGTCAATATAAATGATTAATTATATCCAAGTAGAGAGTTGGCCCATCTCCTCCAAGCATTAAGAATAATAAGTTAGTTCTCCAAAAGGATAAAGATAACTTAAATAGGTTAAACGTAATTACCACATAATTAAGGTTAAGATCCACTTTTAGCCTTAGTTAAGAGGGGTTTAGCCCATCATTAGATTAAAACACATTTTAGAAAGATAGATAATAGAGTTCATATTAATAAAAGAGATTAAAGTTTAGAAGAAACCGTAGTGACGATTACCGAACGAACTTCTTCGGTAACTTGAAACTTACTTTTATTAGATGAACTTTTGCACAAAAAACACTCTAACAACAATAAGAACAACACAAACAACTGATTATTAAGGATAAGAATCAACAAAATAACATTATAGAGGGAAGAATTAAGCCTAAGCTTGGTGTGTCTTCAAATGGCACCCAAGGCCTCCTTTTATAGTAAAATGATACACAAAATTCCAAAGACCAAGTCTCCTTATGGCCTCCCACTCCCTAATCTTCTGAATTTTGCATTTAAGAGAGAATGGTGGAAGACTTTGACAATTTAGGAGTTGAAATGTGTAAATGTGGGAAAGGAATCATAGGCTTCAACATGTTCATCAACTTGGATAATTTTCTGGGCTTGATACACTTCGAATTTGGAGAAACTATTATAAGTCACTTGTTCATCTTTCTCTTAGCTTTCCAACGCATTTTGAATCGCCTCAATCCGAGTCCGTATGAGGGAGATACGTTAAAAATACGAAAATGTGTCAAATCTTTCCTAGTGTGAACAATTGTACTTTTATTTTACAGCACACATCCACAACGAAGTGTACGCTGCTGTCACTAAAACTCTTTGTTTCTGGTCCCTTTTACTCCCGAGTTGTCGCCTTAAGCCCCGACTTGGTTATTTTTGCCGAAAACCTTGCGAAAGTGCCTAAAAAACACACAAAGTGGCTTAGATACATAAAATGAAGAAAATATACAAAAACCATTATTAAAATTTATTAAAATGGTACAAAATAACTAGTAATTAAATACTAAAAATGCTCTAAATTACGACGATAACAACACCCCCAAACTTAAGCTTTGCTTGTCCTCAAGCAAAGAAAAGCTGAAAACAAAATTTATCGTCGAATAAGTCAACGTAAAGTCAGGAATTATTTTAATCGAAAATGAGCAAAAAATCTATATTCAAATCTCGGACTATTTCTTTGGATAAAATGAATTGTTTTTACACTCTTATTTTCCAAACCGACATTTTTCATTATGTTGAATAAAATTGAACCAATTTAAACACCTCGCATGGAAGTCACTCTTACGCTCAAGTGTTTAGGGCATTAAATTTTCGCTCAAATCCGATAAAAACACTAACTATTAGAAATTGCATGGTCATCCAAATCTTTACCAAACACGACTGACTATAAACACGATCAAAAGGTCTTTAACGGGTTGTAACGTTGGTTGAAGGTAAAGGTATGAAGAAGGGGAGATTTTGTGGGTAGGTAAATTCACGGGCAATTATTTGATAGATTCACAAAAAAAAAAAAGATTGTGTTTCGGAAATTCAGAATTTTTGTAACGGAAATTCCTCTTTTATTTATATGATACTATATATTTTTATTTATATTTATATAGATTTTTTATTTCTTTTTATTTTTTATTTCTTTTTTGACTTTTGACTTTATACATAAATATCAATATGAATTGTATTTATATATATATATATATAGAAAGTATGAAATATACGAAAATAGAGAGGTATAACCGTTATATATCGGTAGAAGTGTTGGTCTGAATTTTGTGTTTATTGTGAATCACCATCTCAAGGATATTGGTTACTAATTACCCGTAAATTAAGGGGGGACAAAAATGATATTTATGAAGGGAATGCGGCTTGTAACGTGGTGAAACGAATGGAATGTCTAGGCTCAAAGGGGTGAACGACGGAGAATGCATTTAAGGTGGGCTACTATTTCGAGTTTGAAATGTGGGGGTAAAACAAGGAAGGCCTTAATCATGTCGTGTTTTGAGCTAGACGCGTGAGGTTTTGACCGGTATTTGATGCAAATTTTCAAGTTTCGTGTAATTATGGAACACTCGTGAGAAAAAATGAAGCATTAGTGAATGGTTTTTAAATTAGGCTCAAAAACTCACTTTGGAAAGGTAATGTGTGCCAATTAACTCAATTTTATTCCTCAAAATGTAAATGTCGATTTGTTAAATACTGAGTGAAATCAAAAAATTACGTATTCAAAATAGCCCAAAATTTGTTTACAAAATTTAAGATTTTCAAATAAAATTTCATCCTATCAAAATTTAACATTTATTCTAGACAAAATTTTGTTTGATTTTCTTCTTTGATCAAAGCAAAACTTTAGAATGGGGCTTTTATTCAAATTTATTTAACAAAAACATTTATTCAAAAGCTAAACAAAGATAGTAAAAATAAAGGGAAACATAAAAGTAGTAAAAATAAAATGCAAAATAACACAAAAGTAAAAATAAAGTGTAAAATAACACAACATTAAAATTAGACATACGTCACACACGATTGAAACAAAAGTACAAAAATAAAAATAACGTGCTATCCTTCACTTAACCTCTTTGCTTGGTAATAACATTTAACCCCTTTTAAGTTGTTTTATTCTTTTTAAGATGGCGATTTTTCTTATTAACTAATAGTTCTCGAGATTGGTTCTAAACTCTCGACTAATTACTTTCCCTTGGTCCGGCTCAAGTAATTAATCAAGAGAAGCATTAAGTTTTCTTATTTCCAAACCTTCGATTTATTACTTTCTCTTGGTCCGGCTCAAGTAATAAATCTAAGATTTGTAGCAAGATTAAATCTAAACCTTTTTAACCTACTTTACCTTGGTCCGGCTAAAGTGATTACTTAAGATTCAAGAAAAACCGCTCGAGTAATTAGTTCTAAACTTTCGATTAATTACTTTTCCTTGGTCCGACTCAAGTAATTAATCCAAAGAAGCATTAAGTTTTCTTATTTCCAAATCTTCGATTTATTACTTTCCCTTGGTCCGGCTCAAGTAATAAATTAAAGATTTGTAATATGATTCATGAAAAACCTTGGAAAACCAATAAGCCACACTAAATGGTCATTAGGTCCAACTTATGAATTTCGATTAATCAATTAAATCACGGTCAATATAAATGATTAATTATATCCAAGTAGAGAGTTGGCCCATCTCCTCCAAGCATTAAGAATAATAAGTTAGTTCTCCAAAAGGATAAAGATAACTTAAATAGGTTAAACGTAATTACCACATAATTAAGGTTAAGATCCACTTTTAGCCTTAGTTAAGAGGGGTTTAGCCCATCATTAGATTAAAACACATTTTAGAAAGATAGATAATAGAGTTCATATTAATAAAAGAGATTAAAGTTTAGAAGAAACCGTAGTGACGATTACCGAACGAACTTCTTCGGTAACTTGAAACTTACTTTTATTAGATGAACTTTTGCACAAAAAACACTCTAACAACAATAAGAACAACACAAACAACTGATTATTAAGGATAAGAATCAACAAAATAACATTATAGAGGGAAGAATTAAGCCTAAGCTTGGTGTGTCTTCAAATGGCACCCAAGGCCTCCTTTTATAGTAAAATGATACACAAAATTCCAAAGACCAAGTCTCCTTATGGCCTCCCACTCCCTAATCTTCTGAATTTTGCATTTAAGAGAGAATGGTGGAAGACTTTGACAATTTAGGAGTTGAAATGTGTAAATGTGGGAAAGGAATCATAGGCTTCAACATGTTCATCAACTTGGATAATTTTCTGGGCTTGATACACTTCGAATTTGGAGAAACTATTATAAGTCACTTGTTCATCTTTCTCTTAGCTTTCCAACGCATTTTGAATCGCCTCAATCCGAGTCCGTATGAGGGAGATACGTTAAAAATACGAAAATGTGTCAAATCTTTCCTAGTGTGAACAATTGTACTTTTATTTTACAGCACACATCCACAACGAAGTGTACGCTGCTGTCACTAAAACTCTTTGTTTCTGGTCCCTTTTACTCCCGAGTTGTCGCCTTAAGCCCCGACTTGGTTATTTTTGCCGAAAACCTTGCGAAAGTGCCTAAAAAACACACAAAGTGGCTTAGATACATAAAATGAAGAAAATATACAAAAACCATTATTAAAATTTATTAAAATGGTACAAAATAACTAGTAATTAAATACTAAAAATGCTCTAAATTACGACGATAACAACACCCCCAAACTTAAGCTTTGCTTGTCCTCAAGCAAAGAAAAGCTGAAAACAAAATTTATCGTCGAATAAGTCAACGTAAAGTCAGGAATTATTTTAATCGAAAATGAGCAAAAAATCTATATTCAAATCTCGGACTATTTCTTTGGATAAAATGAATTGTTTTTACACTCTTATTTTCCAAACCGACATTTTTCATTATGTTGAATAAAATTGAACCAATTTAAACACCTCGCATGGAAGTCACTCTTACGCTCAAGTGTTTAGGGCATTAAATTTTCGCTCAAATCCGATAAAAACACTAACTATTAGAAATTGCATGGTCATCCAAATCTTTACCAAACACGACTGACTATAAACACGATCAAAAGGTCTTTAACGGGTTGTAACGTTGGTTGAAGGTAAAGGTATGAAGAAGGGGAGATTTTGTGGGTAGGTAAATTCACGGGCAATTATTTGATAGATTCACAAAAAAAAAAAAGATTGTGTTTCGGAAATTCAGAATTTTTGTAACGGAAATTCCTCTTTTATTTATATGATACTATATATTTTTATTTATATTTATATAGATTTTTTATTTCTTTTTATTTTTTATTTCTTTTTTGACTTTTGACTTTATACATAAATATCAATATGAATTGTATTTATATATATATATATATAGAAAGTATGAAATATACGAAAATAGAGAGGTATAACCGTTATATATCGGTAGAAGTGTTGGTCTGAATTTTGTGTTTATTGTGAATCACCATCTCAAGGATATTGGTTACTAATTACCCGTAAATTAAGGGGGGACAAAAATGATATTTATGAAGGGAATGCGGCTTGTAACGTGGTGAAACGAATGGAATGTCTAGGCTCAAAGGGGTGAACGACGGAGAATGCATTTAAGGTGGGCTACTATTTCGAGTTTGAAATGTGGGGGTAAAACAAGGAAGGCCTTAATCATGTCGTGTTTTGAGCTAGACGCGTGAGGTTTTGACCGGTATTTGATGCAAATTTTCAAGTTTCGTGTAATTATGGAACACTCGTGAGAAAAAATGAAGCATTAGTGAATGGTTTTTAAATTAGGCTCAAAAACTCACTTTGGAAAGGTAATGTGTGCCAATTAACTCAATTTTATTCCTCAAAATGTAAATGTCGATTTGTTAAATACTGAGTGAAATCAAAAAATTACGTATTCAAAATAGCCCAAAATTTGTTTACAAAATTTAAGATTTTCAAATAAAATTTCATCCTATCAAAATTTAACATTTATTCTAGACAAAATTTTGTTTGATTTTCTTCTTTGATCAAAGCAAAACTTTAGAATGGGGCTTTTATTCAAATTTATTTAACAAAAACATTTATTCAAAAGCTAAACAAAGATAGTAAAAATAAAGGGAAACATAAAAGTAGTAAAAATAAAATGCAAAATAACACAAAAGTAAAAATAAAGTGTAAAATAACACAACATTAAAATTAGACATACGTCACACACGATTGAAACAAAAGTACAAAAATAAAAATAACGTGCTATCCTTCACTTAACCTCTTTGCTTGGTAATAACATTTAACCCCTTTTAAGTTGTTTTATTCTTTTTAAGATGGCGATTTTTCTTATTAACTAATAGTTCTCGAGATTGGTTCTAAACTCTCGACTAATTACTTTCCCTTGGTCCGGCTCAAGTAATTAATCAAGAGAAGCATTAAGTTTTCTTATTTCCAAACCTTCGATTTATTACTTTCTCTTGGTCCGGCTCAAGTAATAAATCTAAGATTTGTAGCAAGATTAAATCTAAACCTTTTTAACCTACTTTACCTTGGTCCGGCTAAAGTGATTACTTAAGATTCAAGAAAAACCGCTCGAGTAATTAGTTCTAAACTTTCGATTAATTACTTTTCCTTGGTCCGACTCAAGTAATTAATCCAAAGAAGCATTAAGTTTTCTTATTTCCAAATCTTCGATTTATTACTTTCCCTTGGTCCGGCTCAAGTAATAAATTAAAGATTTGTAATATGATTCATGAAAAACCTTGGAAAACCAATAAGCCACACTAAATGGTCATTAGGTCCAACTTATGAATTTCGATTAATCAATTAAATCACGGTCAATATAAATGATTAATTATATCCAAGTAGAGAGTTGGCCCATCTCCTCCAAGCATTAAGAATAATAAGTTAGTTCTCCAAAAGGATAAAGATAACTTAAATAGGTTAAACGTAATTACCACATAATTAAGGTTAAGATCCACTTTTAGCCTTAGTTAAGAGGGGTTTAGCCCATCATTAGATTAAAACACATTTTAGAAAGATAGATAATAGAGTTCATATTAATAAAAGAGATTAAAGTTTAGAAGAAACCGTAGTGACGATTACCGAACGAACTTCTTCGGTAACTTGAAACTTACTTTTATTAGATGAACTTTTGCACAAAAAACACTCTAACAACAATAAGAACAACACAAACAACTGATTATTAAGGATAAGAATCAACAAAATAACATTATAGAGGGAAGAATTAAGCCTAAGCTTGGTGTGTCTTCAAATGGCACCCAAGGCCTCCTTTTATAGTAAAATGATACACAAAATTCCAAAGACCAAGTCTCCTTATGGCCTCCCACTCCCTAATCTTCTGAATTTTGCATTTAAGAGAGAATGGTGGAAGACTTTGACAATTTAGGAGTTGAAATGTGTAAATGTGGGAAAGGAATCATAGGCTTCAACATGTTCATCAACTTGGATAATTTTCTGGGCTTGATACACTTCGAATTTGGAGAAACTATTATAAGTCACTTGTTCATCTTTCTCTTAGCTTTCCAACGCATTTTGAATCGCCTCAATCCGAGTCCGTATGAGGGAGATACGTTAAAAATACGAAAATGTGTCAAATCTTTCCTAGTGTGAACAATTGTACTTTTATTTTACAGCACACATCCACAACGAAGTGTACGCTGCTGTCACTAAAACTCTTTGTTTCTGGTCCCTTTTACTCCCGAGTTGTCGCCTTAAGCCCCGACTTGGTTATTTGTGCCGAAAACCTTGCGAAAGTGCCTAAAAAACACACAAAGTGGCTTAGATACATAAAATGAAGAAAATATACAAAAACCATTATTAAAATTTATTAAAATGGTACAAAATAACTAGTAATTAAATACTAAAAATGCTCTAAATTACGACGATAACAACACCCCCAAACTTAAGCTTTGCTTGTCCTCAAGCAAAGAAAAGCTGAAAACAAAATTTATCGTCGAATAAGTCAACGTAAAGTCAGGAATTATTTTAATCGAAAATGAGCAAAAAATCTATATTCAAATCTCGGACTATTTCTTTGGATAAAATGAATTGTTTTTACACTCTTATTTTCCAAACCGACATTTTTCATTATGTTGAATAAAATTGAACCAATTTAAACACCTCGCATGGAAGTCACTCTTACGCTCAAGTGTTTAGGGCATTAAATTTTCGCTCAAATCCGATAAAAACACTAACTATTAGAAATTGCATGGTCATCCAAATCTTTACCAAACACGACTGACTATAAACACGATCAAAAGGTCTTTAACGGGTTGTAACGTTGGTTGAAGGTAAAGGTATGAAGAAGGGGAGATTTTGTGGGTAGGTAAATTCACGGGCAATTATTTGATAGATTCACAAAAAAAAAAAAGATTGTGTTTCGGAAATTCAGAATTTTTGTAACGGAAATTCCTCTTTTATTTATATGATACTATATATTTTTATTTATATTTATATAGATTTTTTATTTCTTTTTATTTTTTATTTCTTTTTTGACTTTTGACTTTATACATAAATATCAATATGAATTGTATTTATATATATATATATATAGAAAGTATGAAATATACGAAAATAGAGAGGTATAACCGTTATATATCGGTAGAAGTGTTGGTCTGAATTTTGTGTTTATTGTGAATCACCATCTCAAGGATATTGGTTACTAATTACCCGTAAATTAAGGGGGGACAAAAATGATATTTATGAAGGGAATGCGGCTTGTAACGTGGTGAAACGAATGGAATGTCTAGGCTCAAAGGGGTGAACGACGGAGAATGCATTTAAGGTGGGCTACTATTTCGAGTTTGAAATGTGGGGGTAAAACAAGGAAGGCCTTAATCATGTCGTGTTTTGAGCTAGACGCGTGAGGTTTTGACCGGTATTTGATGCAAATTTTCAAGTTTCGTGTAATTATGGAACACTCGTGAGAAAAAATGAAGCATTAGTGAATGGTTTTTAAATTAGGCTCAAAAACTCACTTTGGAAAGGTAATGTGTGCCAATTAACTCAATTTTATTCCTCAAAATGTAAATGTCGATTTGTTAAATACTGAGTGAAATCAAAAAATTACGTATTCAAAATAGCCCAAAATTTGTTTACAAAATTTAAGATTTTCAAATAAAATTTCATCCTATCAAAATTTAACATTTATTCTAGACAAAATTTTGTTTGATTTTCTTCTTTGATCAAAGCAAAACTTTAGAATGGGGCTTTTATTCAAATTTATTTAACAAAAACATTTATTCAAAAGCTAAACAAAGATAGTAAAAATAAAGGGAAACATAAAAGTAGTAAAAATAAAATGCAAAATAACACAAAAGTAAAAATAAAGTGTAAAATAACACAACATTAAAATTAGACATACGTCACACACGATTGAAACAAAAGTACAAAAATAAAAATAACGTGCTATCCTTCACTTAACCTCTTTGCTTGGTAATAACATTTAACCCCTTTTAAGTTGTTTTATTCTTTTTAAGATGGCGATTTTTCTTATTAACTAATAGTTCTCGAGATTGGTTCTAAACTCTCGACTAATTACTTTCCCTTGGTCCGGCTCAAGTAATTAATCAAGAGAAGCATTAAGTTTTCTTATTTCCAAACCTTCGATTTATTACTTTCTCTTGGTCCGGCTCAAGTAATAAATCTAAGATTTGTAGCAAGATTAAATCTAAACCTTTTTAACCTACTTTACCTTGGTCCGGCTAAAGTGATTACTTAAGATTCAAGAAAAACCGCTCGAGTAATTAGTTCTAAACTTTCGATTAATTACTTTTCCTTGGTCCGACTCAAGTAATTAATCCAAAGAAGCATTAAGTTTTCTTATTTCCAAATCTTCGATTTATTACTTTCCCTTGGTCCGGCTCAAGTAATAAATTAAAGATTTGTAATATGATTCATGAAAAACCTTGGAAAACCAATAAGCCACACTAAATGGTCATTAGGTCCAACTTATGAATTTCGATTAATCAATTAAATCACGGTCAATATAAATGATTAATTATATCCAAGTAGAGAGTTGGCCCATCTCCTCCAAGCATTAAGAATAATAAGTTAGTTCTCCAAAAGGATAAAGATAACTTAAATAGGTTAAACGTAATTACCACATAATTAAGGTTAAGATCCACTTTTAGCCTTAGTTAAGAGGGGTTTAGCCCATCATTAGATTAAAACACATTTTAGAAAGATAGATAATAGAGTTCATATTAATAAAAGAGATTAAAGTTTAGAAGAAACCGTAGTGACGATTACCGAACGAACTTCTTCGGTAACTTGAAACTTACTTTTATTAGATGAACTTTTGCACAAAAAACACTCTAACAACAATAAGAACAACACAAACAACTGATTATTAAGGATAAGAATCAACAAAATAACATTATAGAGGGAAGAATTAAGCCTAAGCTTGGTGTGTCTTCAAATGGCACCCAAGGCCTCCTTTTATAGTAAAATGATACACAAAATTCCAAAGACCAAGTCTCCTTATGGCCTCCCACTCCCTAATCTTCTGAATTTTGCATTTAAGAGAGAATGGTGGAAGACTTTGACAATTTAGGAGTTGAAATGTGTAAATGTGGGAAAGGAATCATAGGCTTCAACATGTTCATCAACTTGGATAATTTTCTGGGCTTGATACACTTCGAATTTGGAGAAACTATTATAAGTCACTTGTTCATCTTTCTCTTAGCTTTCCAACGCATTTTGAATCGCCTCAATCCGAGTCCGTATGAGGGAGATACGTTAAAAATACGAAAATGTGTCAAATCTTTCCTAGTGTGAACAATTGTACTTTTATTTTACAGCACACATCCACAACGAAGTGTACGCTGCTGTCACTAAAACTCTTTGTTTCTGGTCCCTTTTACTCCCGAGTTGTCGCCTTAAGCCCCGACTTGGTTATTTTTGCCGAAAACCTTGCGAAAGTGCCTAAAAAACACACAAAGTGGCTTAGATACATAAAATGAAGAAAATATACAAAAACCATTATTAAAATTTATTAAAATGGTACAAAATAACTAGTAATTAAATACTAAAAATGCTCTAAATTACGACGATAACAACACCCCCAAACTTAAGCTTTGCTTGTCCTCAAGCAAAGAAAAGCTGAAAACAAAATTTATCGTCGAATAAGTCAACGTAAAGTCAGGAATTATTTTAATCGAAAATGAGCAAAAAATCTATATTCAAATCTCGGACTATTTCTTTGGATAAAATGAATTGTTTTTACACTCTTATTTTCCAAACCGACATTTTTCATTATGTTGAATAAAATTGAACCAATTTAAACACCTCGCATGGAAGTCACTCTTACGCTCAAGTGTTTAGGGGCATTAAATTTTCGCTCAAATCCGATAAAAACACTAACTATTAGAAATTGCATGGTCATCCAAATCTTTACCAAACACGACTGACTATAAACACGATCAAAAGGTCTTTAACGGGTTGTAACGTTGGTTGAAGGTAAAGGTATGAAGAAGGGGAGATTTTGTGGGTAGGTAAATTCACGGGCAATTATTTGATAGATTCACAAAAAAAAAAAAGATTGTGTTTCGGAAAATTCAGAATTTTTGTAACGGAAATTCCTCTTTTATTTATATGATACTATATATTTTTATTTATATTTATATAGATTTTTTATTTCTTTTTATTTTTTATTTCTTTTTTGACTTTTGACTTTATACATAAATATCAATATGAATTGTATTTATATATATATATATATAGAAAGTATGAAATATACGAAAATAG